>NC_061511.1:64811101-64854458 GCF_022539505.1 Lolium rigidum
TTGACCTCCCGAACGCTGTTGACTGCCATCGAGGCTTTGCCCTTATCCTCTACAAGATCTTTTTCATTCGAAGTGCTAAGATTCACGCCCATTATCGCCACCGATGCATCCCGTCCGTCTCCGATGCCGTACCACCATCACCGGTCATTCCCCGTCGTATAAAAGCACGAGCAGCTTCGTCAGTAAACCCTAGACGCTCGCCACCCCTCCATAATTTCTCTCAAACCTCCAATCCCTCTATATCCGCTTCACACACCGAGGGTTGCTGTCGGAAGGTTTCCCGGCTAGCCGCCGTTACAGGCCACTCCGGGGTTGGATAAGAAGTCGAGATGATGCGCCCGAGCTCTCTGATCATCTATGAGGAAGGAATCGAGCCGAGAAGGTCTCAATCACCGGAATCGACGCATTTCTTCCGGCCGGCCATCGCCGGAATCCGCGACCGTGAGCTCGTCTCCGGCCGTCACTGCCTTCACTGACCACACCAACATCACCAGGGTACGCGTGCGCATCTCTGGACTATTCAATTGCATAGTTTGGTCCACCGTAGCGAGTTTCCCGTGTTCGCCGGAATTGCGCCGCCGCAGTAGAGCTCGCCGGAGCTACTCCGGTGACTTCTAGTTGGTGGCGATGGTACCATAAGACTCCGCATCGAGTACCGGTTCGAACGAGATCATTTTCACCACCTCTGGAGCTCAGTATCGGCGTCGCCGTCGATCGCCGGAGCTCTCTCCGGCGAGGTGACGTGGCTAGTCAACTCCAGAGTCAAATTGACTAGTCTTCGCCTACGTGGCAGCTGAGGTGGACACGACCCCACTGGTCAGCTGCTAGGGTTAGATCTGTACCGGGTAACTATAGTCATTTTCTTTTAAATTTAAATCCCTTAAATTGCTACAACTTTACATTAATTTAGAAAATTCAATTTAAGTCAGAAAAATATAAATAAGATATCAAAATGCTCCTAAAAATAAACTCTATCCAATAAAAATATAAAATTAAATTTTTATAAAAATTTAATTATTTAGTACTTATTAAATAAGCCTTTTCTTTAATTCTAAATGGAATTAAAATTCAATAATTAGGAACACCTTCTAAAATCAATAAAAACCAGTAAGAAAATAAAGAAAACATTAAAGTTATTTTTATTTATTTATTATTTTGTTAAATCATTATTAGAGAGATTTAAACCCTGATTAATAATTACCCTAATTATTAATTGATTAAAAAATGATAAATGCCAAATACAATATTATTTTATTTAGAAGTTATTAACAACTTCAAATTCAAAATGAAGTTATTAATCATAGAACTATATGGTAAATAGTAAACCCTAGTTCCATAAGAAAGAAAACTAGGAACTCATCATTTCATGTGTAACCCTAAAACCCTAATGCCATTTAGACCCTAGTTCCATTATTACATGTGAACCCTAAATGGTTCCAAACCTAAAACCCAAGTTAACATGTGATCATAATACCTTCTTTACAAACATAGAACCATAGTAGCAACTAAATACTTGTCCTGGCCACATAAAATGTAGAAGACCTATCATTAATACATGGGTATCCCATGTGTTCATCCTCATCAGACCTAGATGATCAAATGGGGTTAACCAGATGTAAACCCTAGCTCCAACCCTCAGAGACATAAACCTTATTTATCCCTATTTAGCATCACACCATTGTGATGAACCCTAATAGCAACCATACCTACTATTTTACATTACATAACCCTGTTCCACTAAACCCTACTAGTGTGGGATACTTATGAACCTTCCTACTTAGGAACCAACCATTCTCTAGTTAGAGATCCAATAACTAATACAAGACAATCTCAACCTTAATTGTTATACTTCTTATTATTTAAGAAGTATGTTCTTCAAAAGTTATTCTTTAGAAGTATATAATAATTAATCATTAACCATGCCATGTAGAGCTAAAACCAACCACTATTCATTACATGTTAGTGTTATACCAAATGTTATTGTTGTATGCTATTAGTATTATTATTATGATATATTACAACACTTGTTTATGATATCAAGCAACCAATCCTTAATAAGAACCTTGTTTGTGAATCACTCTAAAAGTGCAACACACCCTGAACCAATTATTACAACTCACTGATCCTAAATCATCGGGGTTAGGTCACGCTTAGCGATTGCATCTCATACTTATGCATTATTGCATCCTTGCCAATCTTTTAAACATCGTCCTTACCGGACGATGATGCTTGATACGTCTCCAACGTATCTATAATTTCCGATGTTCCATGCTTGTTTTATGACAATACCAACATGTTTTGTTCACACTTTATATCATTTTTATGCGTTTTCCGGAACTAACCTATTGACGAGATGCCGAAAGGCCAGTTGTTGTTTTCTGCTGTTTTTGGTTTCAGAAATCCTAGTAAAGAAATATTTTCGGAATCGGACGAAATCAAGACCCAGATTCCTATTTTCCCGGAACCATCCAGAACACACGAGAGCGCCGAGAGAAGGGGACGGGGCCACCGAGACCACACCCCGGCGCGGCCAGGGGGGGGGCGCCCCCCTATGGTCTGGGCAGCCCGTGGCCCCTCCGACTCCGATTCTTCGCCTATATAAGCCGTCGTGACCTAAAAACATCGACAGAAAGAACCACGAGACGGAAAACCTTCCAGAGCCGCCGCCATCGCGAAGCCAAGATCTGGGGGACAGGAGTCTCTGTTCTGGCACCCTGCCGGAGCGGGGAAGTGCCCCCGGAAGGCTTCTCCATCGACACCGCTGTTGCTCCCATGAGGAGGGAGTAGTTCTCCATCGAGGCTCGGGGCTGTACCGGTAGCTATGTGGTTAATCTCTCTCCATGTACTTCAATACAATGATCTCATGAGCTGCTTTACATGATTGAGATTCATATGAGTTTTGTATCACAATTCATCTATGTGCTACTCTAGTGATGTTATTAAAGTAGTTCTATTCCTCCCGCACGTGTGTAAAGGTGACTAGTGTGTGCACCGTGTGGTTCTTGTCGTAGGCTATGATCATGATCTCTTGTAGATTGTGAAGTTAACTATTGCTATGATGGTATTGATGTGATCTATTTGGTTATGTTGATCTATCTTACACTAAAGGTTACTAAAATATGAGCATTATTGTGGAGCTTGTTAACTCCGGCATTGAGGGTTCGTGTAATCCTACGCAATGTGTTCATCATCCAACAAAAGTGTAGAGTATGCATTTATCTATTATGTTATGTGATCAATGTTGAGAGTGTCCACTAGTGAAAGTGTAATCCCTAGGCCTTGTTCCTAAATACTGCTGAGTTACTACTGCTTGTTTCTTGTTTCTATTGCGTTACTACTCGCTGCAATACTACCACCATCAACTACACGCCAGACAAGCTATTTTCACGGCACCGTTGCTACTTATTCATACCACCTGTATTTCACTATCTCTTCGCCGAACTAGTGCACCTATTAGGTGTGTTGGGGACACAAGAGACTTCTTGCTTTGTGGTTGCGGGGTTGCATGAGAGGGATATCTTTGACCTCTTCCTCCCCGAGTTCGATAAACCTTGGGTGATCCACTTAAGGAAAAACTTGCTCGCTGTTCTACAAACCTCGCTCTTGGGGGCCCAACACCGTCTACGGGAAAGGAGGGGGAACGTAGACATCAAGCTATTTTACGGCGCCGTTGCCGGGGAGGAAAGGTAAAAAGGCACTCATACTCCGGTTCCGTGTAACGGTACTTTTACGGCGCCATTGTGTTTGTGCTCGAAGCTATTTCCTTTAGATCCTGCAATTGCATCTTTTTGTTTCTTGTTTACACTAGTTTGGCATAATGGACAACAATGAGCTTCTTATTCTATTTCCTGATTTAAAACATGGATTGTTTGATGCGAAAATTAAAAAACCTATGAAATCTTATTTGCATGCTTGGTAGTAATATTAGTATGAACGCTTTGAACACCATTGTTGATAATAATATAGAAAGTTCTAAGCTTGGGGAAGTCTGGTTTTCATGATCTTTTTAGTCCCCCAAGCATTGAGGAGAAAATTTTCTTTGATGATACTTTGCCTCCTATTTATGATTATAATAATAGTGGTCTTTTGGTGCCACCTACTATGGAGAGTAAATTTTGTTGTGTTTATACTATGCCTCCTACACTTGATGAGAATAATAATAATGATAGCTACTTTGTTGAATTTGCTCCCACTACAACTAATAAAATTGATTATGCTTATGTGGAGAGTAATAATTTTATGCATGAGACTCATGATAAGAATGCTTTATGTGATAGTTATATTGTTGAGTTTGCTCATGATGCTACTGAAAGTTATTATGAGAGAGGAAAATATGGTTGTAGAAATTTTCATGTTACTAAAACACCTCTCTATATGCTGAAATTTTTGAAGCTACACTTGTTTTATCTTCCTATGCTTATCACTTTGCTCTTCATGAACTTGTTTATTTACAAGATTCCTATGCATAGGAAGCATGTTAGACTTAAATATGTTTTGAATTTGCCTCTTGATGCTTTCTTTTGCTTCAAATACTATTTCTTGCAAGTGCATCATTAAAACTGCTGAGCCCATCTTAATGGCTAAAAAGAAAGAACTTCTTGGGAGATAACCCATGTGTTATTTTGCTACAGTACTTTGTTTTATATTTGAGTCTTGGAAGTTGTTTACTACTGTAGCAACCTCTTCTTATCTTAGTTTTATGTTTTGTTGTGCCAAGTAAAGTCTTTGATAGTAAAGTAAGTACTAGATTTGGATTACTGCGCAGTTCCAGATTTCTTTGCTGTCACGAATCTGGGTCTACCTCCCTGTAGGTAGCTCAGAAAATTAAGCCAATTTACGTGCATGATCCTCAGATATGTACGCAACTTTCATTCAATTTGAGCATTTTCATTTGAGCAAGTCTGGTGGCCTAATAAAATCCATCTTTACGGACTGTTCTGTTTTGACAGATTCTGCCTTTTATTTCGCATTGCCTCTTTTGCTATGTTGGATGAATTTCTTTGATCCATTAATGTCCAGTAGCTTTATGCAATGTCCAGAAGTGTTAAGAATGATTGTGTCACCTCTGAACATGTTAATTTTTATTATGCACTAACCCTCTAATGAGTTGTTTCGAGTTTGGTGTGGAGGAAGTTTTCAAGGATCAAGAGAGGAGGATGATATACTATGATCAAGAAGAGTGAAAGCTCTAAGCTTGGGGATGCCCCGGTGGTTCACCCCTGCATATTATAAGAAGACTCAAGCGTCTAAGCTTGGGGATGCCCAAGGCATCCCATTCTTCATCGACAACATTATCAGGTTCCTCCCCGAAACTATATTTTTATTCGGCCACATCTTATGTACTTTACTTGGAGCGTCTGTGTGCTTTTGTTTTTGTTTTTGTTTGAATAAATGCTTGTGTGGGAGAGAGACACGCTCCGCTGGTTCATATGAACACATGTGTTCTTCGCTTTATCTTTTAGTGTTCATGGCGAAGGTTAAAACTGCTTCGTTCATTTTTATATGGTTGGAAACGAAAAATACTACATGTAGTAACTCTAAAATGTCTTGGATAATTTGATACTTGGCAATTGTTGTGCTCATGTTTAAGCTCTTGCATCATATACTTTGCACCCATTAATGAAGAAACACTTAGAGCTTGCTAATTTGGTTTGCATATTTAGTTTCTCTAGAGTCTAGATAACATCTAGTATTGAGTTTTGAACAACAAGGAAGACGGTATGGAGTCTTATAATGTTTACAATATGTCTTTTATGTGAGTATTGCTGTACCGTTCATCCTTGTGTTTGTTTCAAATAACCTTGCTAGCCTAAACCTTGTATCGAGAGGGAATACTTCTCATGCATCCAAAATACTTGAGCCAACCACTATGCCATTCGTGTCCACCATACCTACCTACTACATGGTATTTATCCGCCATTCCAAAGTAAATTGCTTGAGTGCTACCTTTAAAATTCCATCATTCACCTTTGCAATATATAGCTCATGGGACAAATAGCTTAAAAACTATTGTGGTATTGAATATGTACTTATGCACTTTATCTCTTATTAAGTTGCTTGTTGTGCGATAACCATGCTTCGGGGACGCCATCAACTATTCTTTGTTGAATATCATGTGAGTTTCTATGCATGTCCGTCTTGTCCGAAGCAAGAGAGATCTACCACCTTCATGGTTGGAGCATGCATATTGTTAGAGAAGAACTTTGGGCCGCTAACTAAAGCCATGATTCATGGTGGAAGTTTCAGTTTGGACATATATCCTCAATCTCATATGAGAATAATAATTGTTGCCACATGCTTATGCATTAAAGAGGAGTCCATTATCTGTTGTCCATGTTGTCCCGGTATGGATGTCTAAGTTGAGAATAATCAAAAGCGAGAAATCCAAAATGCGAGCTTTCTCCTTAGACCTTTGTACAGGCGGCATGGAGGT
Organism: Lolium rigidum; assembly: GCF_022539505.1. NCBI lineage: Eukaryota > Viridiplantae > Streptophyta > Magnoliopsida > Poales > Poaceae > Lolium > Lolium rigidum. Next base: position 64,817,535 of record NC_061511.1, read on the forward strand.
ACCCCATTGTGACACTTGGTTAAAACATGTGCATTGCAAAGATCCGGTAGTCCAAGCTAATTAGGACAAGGTGCGGGCACTATTAGTATACTATGCATGAGACTTGCAACTTGTAAGATATAACTTTCATAACTCATATGCTTTATTACTACCGTTGACAAAATTGTTTCATGTTTTCAAAATAAAAGCTCTAGCACAAATATAGCAATCGATGCTTTCCTCTTTGAAGGACCATTCTTTTACTTTTATGTTGAGTCAGTTCACCTATCTCTCTCCACCTCAAGAAGCAAACACTTGTGTGAACTGTGCATTGATTCCTACATACTTGCATATTGCACTTGTTATATTACTCTATGTTGACAATTATCCATGAGATATACATGTTACAAGTTGAAAGCAACCGCTGAAACTTAATCTTCCTTTGTGTTGCTTCAATGCCTTTACTTTGATTTATTTCTTTATGAGTTAACTCTTATGCAAGACTTATTAATACTTGTCTTGAAGTAATATTCATGAAAAGTCTTTGCTTTATGATTCACTTGTTTACTCATGTCATTACCATTGTTTTGAATCGCTGCATTCATCTCATATGCTTTACAATAGTATGATTAAGATTATGTTGGTAGCATGTCACCTCAGAAATTATCTTTTATCGTTTACCTACTCGAGGACGAGTAGGAACTAAGCTTGGGGATGCTGATACGTCTCCAACGTATCTATAATTTCCGATGTTCCATGCTTGTTTTATGACAATACCAACATGTTTTGTTCACACTTTATATCATTTTTATGCGTTTTCCGGAACTAACCTATTGACGAGATGCCGAAAGGCCGCTTCTTTGTTCTGCTGTTTTTGGTTTCGAAATCCTAGTAAAGAAATATTTTCGAATCGGACGAAATCAAGACCCGGATTCCTATTTTTCCCGGAACCATCCGAACACACGAGAACTGCCGAGAGAAGGGGGACAGGGCCACCAGACCACACCCCGGCGCGGCCAGGGGGGGCGCGCCCCCCTATGGTCTGGGCAGCCCGTGGCCCCTCCGACTCCGATTCTTCACCTATATAAGCCGTCGTGACCTAAAAACATCGACAGAAAGAACCACGAGACGGAAAACCTTCCAGAGCCGCCGCCATCGCGAAGCCAAGATCTGGGGGACAGGAGTCTCTGTTCCGGCACCCTGCCGGAGCGGGGAAGTGCCCCGGAAGGCTTCTCCATCGACACCGCTGCCATCTCCACCGCCATCTTCATCACCGCTGCTGCTCCCATGAGGAGGGAGTAGTTCTCCATCGAGGCTCGGGGCTGTACCGGTAGCTATGTGGTTAATCTCTCTCCATGTACTTCAATACAATGATCTCATGAGCTGCTTTACATGATTGAGATTCATATGAGTTTTGTATCACAATTCATCTATGTGCTACTCTAGTGATGTTATTAAAGTAGTTCTATTCCTCCTGCACGTGTGTAAAGGTGACTAGTGTGTGCACCGTGTGGTTCTTGTCGTAGGCTATGATCATGATCTCTTGTAGATTGTGAAGTTAACTATTGCTATGATGGTATTGATGTGATCTATTTGGTTATGTTGATCTATCTTACACTAAAGGTTACTAAAATATGAGCATTATTGTGGAGCTTGTTAACTCCGGCATTGAGGGTTCGTGTAATCCTACGCAATGTGTTCATCATCCAACAAAAGTGTAGAGTATGCATTTATCTATTCTGTTATGTGATCAATGTTGAGAGTGTCCACTAGTGAAAGTGTAATCCCTAGGCCTTGTTCCTAAATACTGCTGAGTTACTACTGCTTGTTTACTATTTTACTGCGTTACTACTGCTGCAATACTACCACCATCAACTACACGCCAGCAAGCTATTTTCTGGCACCGTTGCTACTTATTCATACCACCTGTATTTCACTATCTCTTCGCCGAACTAGTGCACCTATTAGGTGTGTTGGGGACACAAGAGACTTCTTGCTTTGTGGTTGCAGGGTTGCATGAGAGGGATATCTTTGACCTCTTCCTCCCTGAGTTCGATAAACCTTGGGTGATCCACTTAAGGGAAAACTTGTTGCTGTTCTACAAACCTCTGCTCTTGGGGGCCCAACACTGTCTACAGGAAAGGAGGGGGAACGTAGACATCAATGCTATTTCAGAATTTGGAGTTATTGTGTATCGAAGACCTTGCCTGCATAATCTTGCAGTCAAGAAAGGCAAGTTCATCACTTGCTCATGTCATTTGAGTATCTTTATCAAATTACTTGCAAAGTACTATGATTATCACTATTGCATAAAAACCAAAACCACTATTTTCATAATTATGAATATGACTATGTGGTGGGCAATGGAACCATGGATTGTGTGGATATGGTGGAGGTTCCATTGCAAGGGTTTATATCCATCTAGGATTAAACAACAAATGTCGCCAGTGATTCTTGTGCCGTAATACCCGTGTTAACCATAAGATCCGGAGTGGGACGGAGTAGTCAAAAGTGTTTCCACCTCTCGTTCATCAACGGATGCGCTTTACCGTAGACACTTGTATCTGTCGGGGGCGAGCGGTAGGCTGGGGAAGCCTTAAGTCCCCACGGCATTGTCCGTAGACACTTGTCGCCCGAAGAACAAGCGGTAGGCTGGGGAAGCCTTAAGTCCCCATGGTATTGCGGTCTATGATGGGTTGCAGCTACCGGCGTAGGAGTGTATGGTAGAGCCCAGCATTGTTGTCGTGGTCGGGGTCCACCCTGAAATCTATGGGAATAATGGGACCGGCGTGGACCCAGGGTCGGGGCATGCAACAAAGGGTGGGTGTTCGAGGTAGCGGAGGAACATGATTGGCTAGACCTTATACCGGGCCTCACACCAAAGGAAGTGTGGACGAGAACTTAAGCTTGGTTGGCACCAAGGTTAAGATCTCTTATGGGTAAAGCAACACACCTCTGCAGAGTGTAATGAATCGTGACCTGTCACTCCCTGTTCCGGGATATGGAACTGCGAACGCGGCCGGAAAGGAGCTCCATGAAGTTCTAGTAAACCGGTGAAGGCCGACGGACATAGTTCTTCCGAATAAAAGCAACCTTTTGAAGAAATGATTACGAAAACCTGCATTGGTATTAGACTTTCTCGGTCCGATGTCGTAGCTAGTGCATTAAACACCTCTTTCCTATAATGAACTTGTTGAGTACGCTCGTACTCATCCCACTCTTAAATCCCCTGCTTAGATATGGAGGCCACAATGGAGGATCTACAGTGCAACTCGAAGGACGAGGAGTCAACAAGTACTTCAAGAAACAGGACCTATCAGAGGAGTCAGATACCACATCCAACAAGGAGAAACCTAGATTAGCAGTATAAAGGAACTAGCTTCCTAAACTTAGCTCCTATTTAGCTAGAATCTATTCTTAGCCTCTGTAGCTAGTTAAATACTCTACAAATAGAGTTCGTGTTAGGATTAGACTACGAGTCGTTCTCCTGGAGTTTAATTGCGGCTTTACCTCATTGTAAAGTAGGAGGTCTGTGCTGATCTTCCGTAACGTAGTCCGTATGTAATTCTATAGACATGCCTTGGACCCGCATATGTTTCTGTTGTACCACTCTGAGCGATATAATACTAGTGGAACGGTGTTTCATTGGGGTTATATCAGACTTGCATACTACACCATGCAGTGGTATGCCGGGTCACCACAGCCTCCTCCTCTGCCTCCGCCCGAGCTTTCTCGGCGGCATCCGCCTCGGATTAGGCCACCGCACGCCGGAAGGCCGCCTCCTCCTCTGCCGCCTCCTCTTCCTCCTCGCCGCCTCCGCTTCCTCCGCCGCTGGTGCTGCCGATGGTCGCCGCCCATGCCGCCTTGGATGCGCGGTCGCGCTGCCACTCGGCGAGCCACTTCTCGAAGGCTCCGCCGCTCATCGGCTTGAGCGGCGGTTCTTGCCGCTACCACCGCCCACCCGCGGCGTACTCCCGGAGCGAATCCGGCACGTACAGCGCGCCGGTGTACCGGCACGCCGCACGGCGGCTCCCGGCGGCGGATCTCTTGCACTTGAGCCGCCACGCCTCCTCCACGGTGTCCGGCGAGCGGGATCGCTTCGATCCGCTCGCCGGCGAGGCAGTACTGCGGCGGCGGGAGTCCATGTCGGTGTTGGGGTGGAATGCGGCGCGGAGGAGCGAGTAATTTCTCGCCGGAGAAGGATGGAGGAGGCGACGGCGCACGGCGGAGCTAGGGTTGCGAGCGGCGCCCAGTATAAGTAGGGGGCGACGGGGCCGATTTCCTGGGCCCCGTATTCCGCCGAAACCTGGCCCGAATACGGGGCCTGCTAGACGGCCCAAATCGTGCCTGCCCCGTATCCCGCCGAAATTTTACGGGGTGGACGGGTTATACGGGCCTGTTAGACATTGCTCTAAGGGTTTGCTCATCCAAATTTCAGTTCCCCAACCTTTCCGACGCAGCGGCGCGCGAGCGTCCCGGCGATCGTGAGCGGTCGACGGCTTGCTTCCGGCCCCGACCCGCTCCTCGCTATGTCAACAATGCCGCTCACCGCCACCCAAGAGGGAGAGGCGTCGGGGTCCGGAGCCCCTACGCCCCGACGCGGCCGCAGCTCCACCGCCGCCGCCGCTCAAGAAGGTGTGGCGTCGGGGACCAGAGCCTCTGCGCCCCGCCGTGGCCGCAGCTCCACCGGCGTCGCCATGCCCACGACGACGACTCGGTCCATGGCGCTTGTGCGTACGCGGCCCCAATCCTCGGGCTCCCAATCGGCACAAAGAAGGAAGAGGAAGGGGAGGGCGGCTGGGAACCAGAGATCGAACAAACGCAAGAGGACCAGGGAGGAGGAGGAGAAGGAAGAGGAAATGGAGGAGGAGGAGGAGAAGGATGAGGAAAGGGAGGATGAGGAGGTCTCGTCTGCTGGAAGCTCCCCACTTCGCGAGCTCCACGTACCGGATGAGATGTATGATGATCTCGACGAAAGTGTATGGGAAACAATTAAGAAAGCGCAAGGCGATATCAAGGCAAAGCTAGGTTTGTTCTTCAAGCCCTCTCGCTTCCTTTATTATCGTGCACACCATTTAGTACCAAGGATACAAGAACCAGAACTTCTGTCCTAGGAACAATAGCATCTCCAATTATGGCGGTGTAAAATATATCTGTTGTAATCATCCTCATTGTGTATGAGTCAAATTTATGCATTCCGATTTTGGGTCATATTCTATGGTTGTGATCCTACCAGATGTCTTTTTGATTCCATCCAAAATCGATTTTACGGTATAGGCGCTTATGATCTCCCCTTCTATGCCATGCGGAAATGACTTCTCTGGAATTATGGCCTTTACCACCATGGTGTTGTCCATGGATCAAATTATTTTGTTGATAGGAAGGGACACTAGTACTCTCTACGGCCCAAATTAATCGGCGCAGCCATATACTATGTCCAGTACAAGTGTACTGCTGAGCTGCGCCAATTAATTTCGGCCAGTGGGAGTAGTTTATTTTAACATATGGTCTTGCAATATTTAGTATATGCAACTCCACTATGTCCGAGTTTTAGGATGTGTACATGTCTTGCTGGTAGCACATGTTGGTGAGATGTGCCACATATCTTGAGATTCGAGTTAGTGTAGCAGTGTATCCTTGAAGTATCAATTCCCCTCCTTAGATGACGACATATCATCTTCCTAATACCGCAAAAGTCATATAATATGTTTGGGTAGCGGAGTTTACTTTATATGTTTATTTTCTTGTAGCTCGCCGCAGGGCATGGCCCACACTTAATACACTCATGATTAGAGGTTTCAAGTGCGTGCTTGATGATCCAAATTTTGTTCCTGACCCTGAAACTGCAAGAAAGGTGGTGCTTTATGCTGCTCCATCTGTGGTTGGACTTACATCCACTGTTGGTAATAACAATGATACCTTGGCCCTTTATTTGCTAGCATCATAGAGACATAGTTTTTTGCTGACATTTTCAGAATTTGTAGATGGTAAGCCGCTAGCACGCTGCTGTGGTTTCTGGGTTCATTGGGATGAGAAGAATAAGATTGGCACGGTTTTGACAACATCACGTCTAATTTGCACCAAGTCATCGTCCATGAACGCCTGGTTAGGACAAGAAAAGTATGATATTGATGCTGAGGTGAGTTCTTAAGAATATTTTAACTTTGGTTCAGCGCAAAAGTTATTTATATTCTGCTATTATTTCTCAACAATACATCCCGTGCAAACTGTTAAACTTGGGGGGTTTGTGGTTCATATTTGCTTAAGGAAGGAAACACGGAAGATGTTTGGTAGCTGCTCCCTCAGGACATCAGCAATGCAAACGTAACAGTTCCCTTCTAAGACTACTAGAAATAACATGTGACTTTCATGATTTGATAACAAATACCCAGTTTTATTTTGCTCTTTCTTAGCTGGCTAAATAGTTTGACATTTGAATGTCCCTTCTGAATTGTCAAATTAACCACCAGGAACTGGCTGCTTTTGAATGTTATATCCTTCAGAATAATGCTAGTTGATTGGTGCTCTCAGTGGTTAAGGTTTAATTAGCGGTTGCTGAATTGTGCGGCAGTGAACTTATTTATAACCTTTTGTGGAAGAATAACCACAAAGGCAGAAATGTTCTGGTTAGCCAAACACTAGGGAAAAGTTGGCTGGACAGGAAGGGGTTATCATAATCAAGCAGGATGTGAACATCTCAGTATTTTCTATTTGATAGACTTTGCTCACATATTTGTTCTGATATGTATAGATATGAACATCTCAATATTTCCTAATTGATAGAGTTCAATCACATATTTTATATGTATCATGGTCTATTAGGAGGAAATGCATTCCCAACCAACTGAAGTTAATTAGTTACTTAAATGCAACAACAACATCAAAGCCTATTTCCCAAGCAAGTTGGGGTAGGCCTAGGAGTTGGGATGCAAGTAATCATCTGCATTGTGTGTGTTCTTAGAAGCATAAATAAAAGGATAAGTTCTACCTCTGTCATTGCTGTATGATAAACTAGCTGCAAATTTGGTAGTTTATGTTGTAATTTTTAGAAACACATAAATCTTGCATTTTGCACTGTTTATAGGTTCTTGTTCACCTGCGGGGTAACACCACCGAAAAGGCCCACCTGCAGTATCTTCAGAAGCACTATGATTTGGCCTTTTTCAGTGTTAAAGTAGATCAGCCTGTCCATATACTGCTTTACAATGATGGTGTGAAACACGCTGACAAAGTTTTTGAGCTTGGAAGAGATGAGAGTTCGTTTCTACGGATAAGCCATGGTGTGGTGAAAAACTCGAAACCAAACTTGCTTCAAAGATATCACTATATGCATGTAGATGGTGCAGATCTACATGCTAAGGTACAAACTGTATTTTATCTTGAGACTGAATTGTTCATTATCCTGCTATTTTTGGCAATGTTATTTTGAGGTTATATTTTTGTCAATTGCCGTTATTGTGTCTGAATGTTTCCAATACAATTTTCTAGTATGGCAAGGGAGGGCCACTCATTGACTTTGATGGAAAAATTGTGGGAATGGTCAATGGCAACACGAGAGGGTCATTTATGCCATCTTCCATTTTAGTCAAGTGCTTACAGCTATGGAGGAAATTTCAGTACGTTCTTTTTTCCTTTAGTTCTGTTGTACTGCCACTAAAATATTCTTATTTACTATTTTTGCTTGTTGTTGGAAGTTGAACTCCTCAGATTTTTATTCGCCAAGTCAAGTCGAGTCGTCCACCAGTTGGCTAAAAGACTAGGTAGATTAGTTGGTGACTGACTAGTTGGGACTAATCGCCCAAAGTTGCCCCAACTAGTCAGTTGTTTTTACTTTTTACAGTAGAGGATGAGAGGAGAGGGAGATGTCGTGGCAGCAGGGATGGTCGAAGATGGAGTTGTAGTGGTAGATCAGCTTGAAGGAGACGAGGTAACCAGAAGCTAAGCTCCTGGCAGCCGTTGCTTCGGTGCAGTCTAGATGAGCTCCAGGAAGAAGACAGACTCCTTGTTGATAAGTATGGGCATAACTGGCCCATGAAGGCCCAATAAAAAACTCTAGCTTTCTTTAAGCAATCCAGTGCGTCCATACTTCTCCAAGCAATCTATGCCGTCCATTCCAACTAGAAGGAGGCAAGTGGCCAGTGGGACAATGCTCTGTTTCACAATAGCTGCCACTGCGACATCCTTCTCTCCCTTCCCCATGCTTTCTTCTTTCCCTCACGTGACACCTTCAGCAAAGTAGATCGATGGCCGGTGGTGTCCTAAACCAAAATTCTGGCCGCGAGTATGGTGGGCTCATAGTCACTGATTAGTCGGAGATTAGTTGCTGGCTAGCCTTTGAGTTGCGTGACTTTCTCGTCTAGTCAAGTTGCTGCAGCTAGCCAGTAGCCACCCTCCCTACAGCGACTAGGTGATTAGTCGGTGACTAACCAGCGATTAGCCGGCGAATCGAAAACCTTGGTGGTGATTCATAGCTTCATCAAAGGCTATCTAATTCCAGTCTATTCTTGATGTTGTGGAGTGTGAACTACCAGCAGAGAGTCCAACATTGAGAGGCCGGGAGTCCTTACTGCACTAGGATATTTAGGATTGAAGGAGTCTAATTGCTTAAGTATACATATCATGTTAGAAAAGATAAATCCGTAAAGGGCCTAAGCATCTAGCATGTAAGGATGTCCTCTATCCATGTTAGAGAAGCAAGAAGAATCAATCTAATCTCCCCGAAGTTAATCTCTCATCTAGACCTATGTTTACCAATCCCTCGTTGACATTCTGTGTTTCTTCGGTATGGCAGTTCTCTTGTGAATCAATGTTCACAACACTCGATCAAAGCCAATTCGCACAAACTTAGTTCTTTAGTTTATTACTCTCCAATTGAGTTTTCCACTTTGATTTCTTTGAAGTTGTTAGGGAATACCCTTTATCTGGTGTAGCTTAGATCAACATGAACTTATGGTCAGAGAAACACTATTTGCTAATAAAAATATTTTGTCTAGCAGGGCAAAAAAGATAATTTTGGTATAGTATTGTTATTTTTTTGATACAGTAGATATAAATTTTGTTGAGCTCATGTTTACTCATTTGTAGTGTATACTGGATGATTTTTTTGGTGTAGGTGCATCCCTCGGCCTCACCTTGGAATGAAGTTTTGGTCAATCAAGTTTGTAGACATTGCCCTTGCTGAGAATATATTGTACATGTGCAATATTGATGATGGCCTAATTGTTAAAGAGGTATATGCATGTGTACGCTGTTTATTACTAGACTCCGGTTAGCTGTCTTGTGAGTGTTCATCTATCATGCATATTGAGTGGTTATTACAAGTTTTAGGTGTCAGAAGGCTCTCTCGCTGAAAAACTTGGAATACGAGACGGTGATGTCATCAGATGTGTTAATGGAAAACACATCTCTACTACAGTTGAGGTAGATGTAGTATGGATTTATTAGGTTTGAAGTAATATGAAAATAATACACAATACATTCTAGTCTGTATGTTATTGGCTTACATAATTTGTTGTCGCTGTTGTCAGTTAGAGAATTTGTTGCTGGGCATATGCGAGGATGAGAGTGGCAACCTTAATTCTAAAGTGAATGTTGAGGTAGTTAATTTTATGCTTTATTCCTACAGTTCATGCCTTTATAAGAAAATTATGATTAGGAAAATGTTGGCACTAACAAATATATGATTTTACCTTTCTAGCTTTGGGTATTTCACATACGCAAGTCTCTCTGGAGAAACAGAACATTAACTGTAAATGTGTCTGATGAAGGTGAAGTTGTTGCCAAAGGAGGTATGCATCATTTATCGAACTATTATCTTCAAGGACTTACATTACTTTTTGTAAATAAACTTTCACACATTTGCCATTATCTTTTGCTACACATTTTCCATTTCTCTATCTATGAAGTTCAAAGTTCAGTGCCTAGAAAAGAGAAAAAAAAGACCAAAACAAGCATCCTTTGTTTTTGCCACCCATGGTTGGTCAGCGCTAGTTAGACCCTGCCCCAGGCACTATGTGATACCAGGGCAGACGGAAACATTGAGCATTTTGGGCTATTGACGATCTGAGAATTTGCCAAGTACAGTATTATTTTGCAACACTTTTGCATGTCAGGTTGTATTACTCTCGCGTAAATATCTCTAAAATGCAATTTTATTGTAAATAGTAAGATTTTAGACCTCACAAAAATAGCAAAAATTTATCTCTTATATTTCTCTAAAAAAAAGTAGGTCCCTTGGCCATGACACAAAATTATCTAAGAAATAGCAGCTATCAAACAGTGAAAGCATTACAGATTCTAGAAAATAAATAAGCATTAGGTCTTTCCAAAAAGTGTCAGGACTGAATAATTGCCAATTTCAAAAGCAGTAGGACTGCACACTTGTCATTACCCCTGTGCATATACGGTTTAAGTAGGATTACACAAAAAACCTTGTACTCCCTCCGGTATAAACTAATTGGCGATGTGAGTAGCTCTTTCCAAAATAATGTAGTTGAGGAATCTTCGTTCAAAAGAATCAGGTAGCTAGCTATCAGAACTTGGCAAGTACTCAGAATAATTTGGTAGTTGAAACTGTAAGAACCTAATAGCTAGGTAGTCGCAGCCTGAAAAGTGTTTAGAACAATATTGTAGCTGAATCGGAGATCCTAGTAGTTTCCTTCAAAAGAATCTGGTAGCTATTCGATCAGAACCTGGTAAGCGTTCAAATTAATTTGGTTGTTGAAATGCTCAGAATCTAATAGCTAGGTAGTCACAACCTGAAAAGTGTTCGAAACAATATGGTAGCTGAATCAGAAAGCCTAGTAGTTGCCTTCGAAAGAATCCGGTAGCTATTTGATCAGAACCTGGCAAGTGTCCAGATTAATATGGCAGGTGAATCACGGAGCCTAATAGCTACCCTCAAGAGAATCGGGTAGCTAGATAGTCAGAATCGGGTAAGCGATGAGAAAAATCTGGCAGTTAAATTGGCCAAATCGGAAGTGTAGTACCTGCCTTTAAAATGATTTAGTAGCTACTAGTAAGTGCCTCAAAACAATAATCCTAGTGGGTTCCAAAAAATCTAGTGCCTCAAATCTAGTCACGACTAGCCGTATGTAAAACCTATGTTTATTTTCAAAAAATTGGTAGGATTATCAGTAAGTCTGGCTAGATTTAAAAAACACAGAGTGTAGCTAGCTAGTCTAGATAGTTGCTTTTTGTTACTGCATTTAGCTGTCAGCTGCTGTTGGGATATGTGAATGCAACTTACGCGCAAGCTGACATCCTTTGTATTAGGCGCGCTGCCCAGGCCGTGCTTAGCCTACTAATGGGCCATCGCACAGGACTCCGCATGAGCGGGGCTGCTAGGTAGCAACGCCCAACCATCTAATGGGCAAACCGCGAAACTGGTTTGATTTGGGTTGGGTCGGCGGGTTGGCCGATTTGGAACCAAACCATGCACAGGCTTAGCCATTACAAGTCTGAAACCACAATAGTATCTGCTGCAGATGCTGTCGCAATCTGACCATAGGGCGACGTTTGTGGCTAGCTTGATGCAAGAGGTCTTGTTACTTGGCAAACTACGGATCTTTTCCTTTGACTTTCTGCCACTACTTTCTTACACGGCTCTTTCTGGAGCCGCATCAGTTCTAGAAATCAAAATAAATGCACCAGCCTAAGTTCATTAGGTTTACATAAGAACAACGAATTTACAAAATCTGAACAAATAACTTTTAAGTATATGAAGAGTACCTACAGTGCTCTCACCAATAAAGGGAGCAGTTTGTTCATCTTCTGAAAATTCTTGGTCAGCTGACTCTTTGCACTTTCTCTGTATATGGCCACAGACAGAAATTTTTATGTCCTTTAGATTTCTTGGTTGCAATCATTTACCTTTGGTCAATTTTCTTGTAGCTTCTCACTGATTCGAGCACTAGAGGAAATATGATGGTTGGGGTGTTTCCCTTAACCTGCAAATGATTATGAATGCGCAAACTGAAAATAAAACAATGGCATAAACTGTTGCAAGTTAGAGGGAGAGACTAATGGCAAATATGTAATGCTCCTTTTTTTTAATGTAATGCTCCCTTTAGTAGTTCACTGTGTTATAAAGTATATTCCTTAACTGAGACGTCTTTCTTTGTGCAGCTCGTTATCCTTTTGGATCACCAAGTGGGCCCACTGAAACACCAGGATCGATGCAGACTTGAGGGCTTGAGGGAGACACCATGGTCGATACCGAATCGCTTCGTCACATGCTAATGATGAATTTAGGGAGTTCAGGGCAGACATGGTTTTGGTGAAGGACGAGTGTGAAACCTCCAAGTTTCTGCTAAATGTCGTATTCCTTTTGCATGAATATGGCAACTTGTCATGTGAGCTCCCCGTGACTCTGCACATTTCCAGATGTTGGTTGAGATCTGACACTTGATGATAGACGAATCCGCGAAGCATGAGAGACAAGGCAACGATTGTTTATACACTTTATTGTCGCATTTTTCTTGGGGCATCAAAGGAAAACTCAGAAAAGAGCTTTAGGCTACGGAAAATGCATGAGTGAACTCCGGTGCTTTTCCACCCTATATCTGACCAATCAAACAAGTTTGAGATCCGCTCTGCTAGAACCGGTGCTCTGTTGGCAAATTAAAAGTATTTTTAGACAAACCTGTCAGTATATGTAGCCATATAGTACCATTTTCTCTAATTTTCTCCTGCGTTTAGCTCAGCCCACACGGTCCAACGTCCAACGGAGCAGCCCACCCGAGCTTGTATTCTTGTCGAGCGCAGCCGCACACAACCTTGCTGCTGCTTTACCGCCGCCTCCGTGGTCCGTCCGGCAGGTTATACTCGCCTCCTTGTCCACCTCATCGTTGGTGGCGTTGGTGGAGGGGGAGGGGGGGAGTCGGGTATAGTGATGGATCTCGTTGGTGGCGTTGAGGGGGGTGGGGAATTGTCTAGTCGCTCCTCTTGTAGAGTGATGGATGTCGTTGATGGCGTTGAGAGGGGTGGGGAATTGTCTGGTCGCTCCTCTCATAGAGTGATGGATCTCGTTCAGTCTACGCCTATTATAGGTTTAGTGTCAAAATATATCAATTCAAGGGTTCAAAAGCGACAACTTCAGCTCTCGTCCTTGGGGCACGTGCAGAAAGACTTCTCGACTGTCATCAACAACATCAAACCGGCTTCGATAGGAGTGCATCAATAGCAGCGCGCCGACGGTTCGCTCTAGCGGCGGCAATGGTCCTTAGGTGGTCTAGAAACCTTGATGTGATTTTTATTATGTTTGGGGTGATTTGTGCTTCTTGTGAACTTCTATAGTAGATCTGGATTTTTTCAAAAAAAAAAGTGGATGGCCGAAGGAAATTTGTTAGCATGCAAAATATTAGGAGCATCACCACTCGAAACCCCATTTTTGAAGAATAAAAAGGATGGAGGAAATTTGTTAGTATGCAAAATATTAGGAGCATCCCCACTCGAAACCCCATTTTTCGAAGAATAAAAAGGATGGCTCAAGGAAATTTGTTAGTATGCAAAATATTAAGAGCATCTTTACTCAAAACCCTAATACAAGATCCGGCGTTTGGTCATATAGGGGTGCCAGCCCCCATTTTGCCATCTTTTTAAAGCTTTGTACAACGTGCGGCCTATTTCGTTGGGCTCGTGTGGCCTGTTTTCAATGGGCTCGTTGGGCGTGCCGGCGCCTCCAATTGCCTCCCTATAGGCTGGGTTGGCATGGTAGCGCTTCATGGATAGTGAGCGTGCATTCGATGCAAAAGAAATTTGGGGAGCATGGTTGGACACGATCAGGCGCTCCCATATTCCGTTTGGGGGTCTTTAGAACATCTCTAGCATACACCGCAAACCCCAAAAACGTTGATGGAGAGCACTCCAAACGTGTCTGGGCTGAAAAAACGGCTCGCATTCCAGACACCGCAAAACCAGCATATTCCCTATCCTGGCCCATAATTAGCTTTTTTCCCTCCTTCCTGAAGCTTCTTCTTCCCCGCGCCCACGCCGGCTGACTACGCCCGCCGCCCCCGCCGGCCGACCGCACCCGCCGCCTGACGGCTGCCCGCCTGCGCCCAGCAGTCGCTCCGCCCACCGGCCCTGCCCGCTCTGAATTCCAGCGAATTTTGGTAGACTCCGGAGGTTGTATGGGCTGAAATTCCCTTCTCACCAACGCGAAAGTCAGGATGAGTTTCTCTCGGAAGGCCCCGCGGAACTAGGTAGTTGGGGTTTGCGCGGATAGACTGGAAAAATATTTTGGATCGGAGGGTCACGTTTTTTCTTCTCCAAAACTGTAAAAAGCAGTTACAATACGGATGTAGGCGGACGGGATGTCTCCTAAAGAGGTCTGAGTGAAGATGCTCTTAGATGGGGGAGTGGACATGCTCCAACAAACACCGGTTTGGGCATCTGGCACGAGGCTTCCCGCATTCCATACAGTATATGCGGTCGGAAATCCGCTCTCAACCATATCGTTGCTTTGAGTTGGGTTCAAAATCAACACTGACTTTGGCTTCGAAAAGGCACCCAGCTAACGCCAGATTTACTAGTACAAAGTAAGTAGCATAGTCTATATTCAGACACGGCGACAACAACACATAGACGGCAGCGAGATTAAAAAGAAGGTCACACCATATGCTCCGAAAGAAAATAGCGCACAACACAAATGATTCAGCAATCTCCAGTGATCCATTCCTCCCTACCATAGTTCGTGATAGCCGATAAGTTCGACCACGTTCAGACCACATCAACCAACACACTTTGCATTGAACATTAGTTCCCCAACTGATAAGCACAACAATCTTCTAACTAAAACTCAGCACAAACCGAGAGTAATAATGCACTCCAGGGGCTAACCAGTTCCAGCATATAGATATCCAGATCAAACGCGGCAAAAACCACTGGACTGGCCAGCGAATCATACGCAAAGCGAAGCATGTGCTTCGTCAAATAACATCTAAGCCTAAGTTTGGTCCCGTGGACCACATAATAGCTGGTAAACAGAGAGTTAACTGCGAGGCCTGTGACCTCTCAAAAGTTGACAACAGTTGGAGTGTTCAGAATCGATACTTTGGATCAAACTTCAGGAACAGGTTCCTGTTGGCTAATATGTGACTCCAAAATCATTCAGCGATCATGCAGCAGATGAAACAAGCTTGGTTGTCGATAAAAACTACAATAGAACACAGTTAGATGACAGAGTTCAAGGCAACAGGAGATTAGTTTTAATACACAAAGAAAGTTGGCAATAAAACTTAGGAAAGTAATATATGATGGGTATTGCCAAAGAATTGAACTTCAGCTTACAGTGCTTCCCCATTCTTATCGAATTTATAGAAAAAGCAAATTAATGAAAGGGCAGTCCATCTGCACCAGTCTGTGCAATTCTCCTAAACCACAAGGTGGTATTCACACCCATAAGATGTACAGTACTACACAAAATTACACCATTCTTACTGGTTTTTCTTTGCTAATCTACCAGTGAACAATTTAAAGAAAGAGTCAACTAGAATAGGAATACCCAGCCACACATAACCACAAACGATGGAATGCAGATTTATAAGATATGGAAGAATTAGACCGTCCTTAACTAGTACTGACCATCACCAGTGAAGATCACAAAACAGAAAGAAAAGCTCTAAATCAAGGAAAACAAAGTAAATTATGGTATTCTAACTTCTAAGATGACATTCTGAAGCAACAGAAAATTGATCTAAAGCAGCCTCACGGTTGATCTATTCTTGCAGTTCAACACCATATATAACAACTAAGATTAAAAATTAATGCAGCAACCAAGGTAAGGTTTGTTTCTTACCAGTAAGAGAAGTTGTCCTGGCATTTTGTGCACAAAAAGAAATAGCATGGTGAAGCTACTAGTCCTGGGCTCCTGGCCTGCAGATCCACCAATTGACAATATCAAAAAAAAAGTCACCTAGAATAGGAATATCCAGTCACACGTAAACACAAATGATGGACTGCAGAGTCAATAAGATATGGAAAGCATCAGACTATTATCTAACTTGTACACACAATTACCAGCGCAGATCACAAAACAGAAACCAAATCTCTAAACTGAGGAAAATAGAGAGTAAATTATGGTCCTATAAGTCTAAGATCACATTCTGAGGCAACAGAACATTGATTTAAAGCAGCCTCAAGACTGATCTATTTTTGCAGTTCCACAAAGATATAAACACTAAGAGCAAAAGTAATTGTTGCAGCAATCAAGATATGGTTGCTTACTTACATGTAACAGACGTGGATTTGGCATGTTGCGTACAAGAAAAACATCAGAGTCAAATCACTAGTCATGCCCTGCGTATTATTTGTGAACAAACTATTATTGAGCATATTTACAAGATGATAAAAACATAAATATTTCAAACAGATTGAGAGAACTTACGAAGGACGACGCCTCGTTGCACCAGAAAGGGTATGATATCAGCAATGCGCACAAAGTACGAGAAAGGGCCTCCAAAACCCCCGTGCAACATCCCAATAACCTTCCCATTGCCATTCAGTAAAGGTGCTCCAGAGCTGCCCTCTTCACTTGCTATCTTGACTTCTAGCAGATTTATCCTGTATCCAACGGGGTTATCCTGGCCTAAATCATTGAATGATCTTGAAGTATGAGAAACACAACCCTTTACTGCTGTCCTGTGTCGCAACGGAGGCCAGGACACCATGACGCAATCGTCAAATGCAACTGGGCGGGTTTGACTGAAAGGAAGATGAGGATGATTTCTCAGGCAGATCTCGTCCAAATCCATCACATCTGCTCGAGGCACTTGTATAAGCATCAAGTCATCTCGACAACTAAGGCCAATGATATGACCTTGGGCATAAACCCGATTAGGATGTATATCTTGCCCAGGCCTGCGGAAGCTCATCTCGTAGTGATCACATATGACCTGTGTAATAAACATCCTATTGGCATCATCCCTGGACAGAGGATGATCAGCTGAGAAAACATGTCCAATAATGTGAGCGCATGTTAAGATCTTGAAGTAATGTGGCCCCTCTTGAACAACAAATCCTGTGGCAGTATGCCCTTCCCCATTGAACAATGCATCTCTTTCATCCTCCGGAACATGGTCTACCGTCTCCACAAGATCTTCCAGTTCTTCAGTGCAATCTGTGTCATGCATGATATTGATAAAGAATATAGACTGTTTGCTCTTCTCCAGTATCCATTTCTCTAAATGACCGGAGAACGCATTTGGCGCAGGCGCAGCCATCTGGCAACACTAAAAGGAAAAGAAGATGGGATTTCAAAACAAGAATATAAGATTATGTGTGGTGCAAACAAAATCCATTTCTCTGATGAGGAAGACAGAGCTGCTAGAATTTGTACCAACCAATAATATTTGCTATTTAGCGATTTATTTATTTTTAGTTTCTGCACTTCCTGTTCTACTTCTACAGTACAGTTTGTTGCATTTTCATTATAGTTTATCTGACAAACGAAAGCCTATAAGTACAAGCAATGCAAACTTTCTCAGGTCGTGACCAAAGCCAAGCTAATCTGATGGGCTTCTGAAATAAAATGGCTTCTGAACCTAACTGGCAGTACATGTAGCATAAACAAAAAAAATCTATCACAAGCAATGCCCACCTTACATCTTCTGCTCCCTAGGGGCTTAAACTAGGATATACGATTACATGCGGTGCAAACAGAATCCATCTCGCTCATACGTAAGTCACAGCTGCCAGAATTTTGTGCTCTACAGTATAGTTTGTTGCATTTCCATTATAATTTATCCGATGAACCAAAGGCTATAACCTATAAGTACAAGTATCAAGTATCAGGTCGTGACCAAAGCGAAGCTAATCTGATGGGCATCTGAAATAAAATGGCTTCTAAACATAAATGGCAGTACTTGTTGCTTAAAAATCATCTCTCACAGGCAATGCAAACGTTATCAGGTCGAGACCAAAGCGAAGCTAATCTGATGGGCTTGTGCAATAAAATGGCCTCTGAACCTAAATGGCAGTACTGCTTGATTCAACATTTGTCAGATCATCAGAGGAAGCTTTTGCTGCTCCCTAGGGGCTTAATATTTGTACTGCGTCAGATCATCAGAGGAAGCTTTGCTGCCGGCATAAGTTAGTAATATATACCTTGGCCTCCAACAACCTCGGGCAGCTTCACGAATCGTTGCAGGTTCTCCTTAGACGGCAGCAGCTGCAGCCTCTTCTCAAACAGCGGTTTCGTCACCTTCTTCTGCAAACAGAAGAAGCCCAATTGAATCAGACTACCGTCTTCTTCCTCCCCGGCACCTGCACCTTGCCGCCAGGCCTCACTTCGGGAGACGGCACATGGAGGAAGAGGAGAGGGAGTACCTTGAGTCGCCGCTGCCGAACTGCTTCTGCCTCTTGTCGAAGAGCGGTTTCGTCGCCTTCGTCTGCAACCAAAACCACCAGCCCAATCGAATCAGATTGCCGACATCTTCTTCGCGGGCACCAGCGGCTTGCCGGCTCGCTTCGGGAGACGGCACAGAGAGGAAGAGAAGAAGGGTACCTTGGTCGCCGCGCCGGAGTGCGCGGGTCCACCGCGCGTCGCCGCTGCTACCGCTTCTTAGGTGGCAGCGCTTCCGCCGACGCCGAACTGCTTCGGCCTCTTCTCGAAGAGCGGTTTCGTCGCCTTGGTCTGCAACCAAAACCAGCCCAACCGAATCAGATTACCGACTTCTTCGTCGCGGGCACCGGCGGCTTGCCGGCTCGCTTCGGGAGACGGCACATGGAGGAAGAGGAGAAGGAGTACCTGAGTCGCCGCGCCGGAGTGCGCGGGTCCACCGCGCGTCGCCGCTGCTGCCGAGTACGCGGGGCCGCCGCGCGAGCGCCGCTCCGCCCAGCCGCCACAGCCCTAGCTCGACTGCTCGAAGATCGGTGTCTCGCCACAAAGCATCAAATGGAAAGAAGAAACTGTGGAAACATGGAACCTCGCGGTCAGATGAGAAAAGTGCGGTCCAGATCCCTTTTCTCCCTGTGCACCTAGGCTGACGGGTGGGTCCAGCTGGTGTGCTGTTACCAGCTCACGTGGAGAAAGTGTGCGTGACAGCCGGCGTGTTTATGTGCCTTGTGTACAATGGAAACAGTGGACACTCTCACCGATCCACCGGGTCGCCCACCCTATGATCAAACGAACGTGGTATGAATTTAGGCGGAAACGATACCCTTCCAGGGCTCGTGGTTTCGTGTTTATATAGGCAAGGTATAGCCCTTGTAAGCGGGCGTGTATACAAAGAGGTATAATACATGTAGAGAGTACAGCCATTTTCATGAATTTACGCCTAAATGCATGAAGATTCCTGACTGGTAGTGCTTTAGTAAAGCCATCAGCCACTTGATCCTTTGTTGATATAAACCTGATTTCTAAGCGTTTTGATGCAACCCTCTCTCACAAAGTGAAAATCAATCTCTATATGCTTTGTGCGTGCATGAAACACAGGATTAACTGAAAGGTATGTGGCACCCAGATTATCACACCACAAACATGGTTTCTGTTTCAAGATCACACCTAGTTCTCGCAAAAGAGCTTCTACCCAAATTATTTCAGTAGTTGCATTGGCAAGAGACTTGTATTCAGCTTTAGTACTGGAACGTGATACTGTTGCTTGTTTTCTAGCACTCCAAAAAATCAGATTTGGTCCAAAAAATATAGCAAAGCCTCCAGTGGAGCGTCTATCATCAAGATCTCCAGCCCAGTTAGCATCTACAAAAGCACTTAACAAGCTAGATGGAGATGCCATAAAAGTGATTCCAACATTGATTGTATCTTTCACATATCTCAGAATTCTCTTGACAGCAGTCCAATGAGCTGTAGTAGGTGCATGCAAATATTGACATACTTTATTGACTGAAAAGGACAAGTCAGGACGTGTAAGAGTGAGATACTGTTGCGGTCAGAAACCCACCGGCGAGCAGCGACGGGCAACACAGTAGAGCCGGGAGGCTCCCGGAGATCGCGGCCGGCCCCTGGTCCCTCCGAGCGACGGCCCGCAAAGACTCGGCACGCACGTCCGATGCCTGGTGCAAGGGCGTGCCACCCGACCTATACCCGGTCGGGAAGGTGTTGGATTTGCCTCGCTTAGTTTTCTCGCATGGCATACACGTAAACATTAAATACGAGCCTCGATCGGCTCTCAGGTTGTCCTGTGAATCGGCTCAAGGAGCCGATCCACCCATGATCCGTACGAGGTGTACGAATATATGGTGGTCCTGCTTGATTGATATAAAGCTAAAACGACCTACTACGATTTAGGGTTTTCACCACATAATCGGAACATCCTACGCGTGATTGAGCCTGGCGGCCACGCACGGTGATCGTAAGCCGACCCTAGACAAGGCCTAAAAACCAACATGAAGTTGATCCCCGGAACATCCTGTCTAGGGCTAGCAAACTACACCCTACGCGCCACTGGATCCTTCAACCCGTTTGTAAGGCCTAACTATGCAGATATTAAACTAATCCTTGAAGAACAAGGAGCAATCATAACGGATCGGATCTACTAAATAATGATCAAGCGGGATGCCGCCCTTACACCTAAGATAGGTGTAAGGGCGGCTAGACGTCTAGGGGCTGCACGGACGGAAGCATATGATACGATGAAGCAATGCTAACCCTAAAACATCTATGATAACTACGTTGCTCGCCATCAACAAGGCTTCAGCACGAGCAACGCATAAACAGCGAATAAACGTGTACTGCCTAGATCGCAAGATGCGATCTAGGCAGCATGATGCTTACCCGGAAGAAAACCCTCGAGACAAGGGAGTTGGCGATGCGCCTAGATTGGTTTGTGGTGAACGTGATTATTGTTTATTTCATAAACCCTAGATACATATTTATAGTCCGTAGACTTTCTAACGTGGGAATAATCCCAACCGGGCACGAGCCAAACTCTATCTAACCGACACGTATCCTACTATATTACAGATACACGGGCAAACTAGCCCAAACTTTGCATATAAGGCCGATTCATGTATTTCTTCCATGTATATCCTTCAAGCCCATCTTCAAATGCGGCCCACCTCTGATCCGGTCAAATTCTGGTGATAACACATGCCCCCCTGGTTTTGGAAATGACAATTCCAAAAACACTCTGCTTTTCTTTGTCGGGTCATGTCGTGGCAGAGCAGAACTGCCGCAGAATCTTTCATCATGTCGCCTCGCCTCCTCGGCTTCTCTGCGTGAATTGATAGATTCGGCATCATGTCCTCGAGAACCGTCGTGGCATTAAATCTCCACTATACCCCTTTTATTTAACCGCATCGAGTAATTTGCTTCTTCATCCTCTCCCTCAGTATCAGACACCGAAAAGCCCTCCCCCATCATGGACTCATCCTCCTCCTCTGCTGCATCGGCCATCTCCTTCCAATCCTCTTCCTCAAGCGAGCCGATGCAAGAGCACAACCAACACGAAGAGCCGGAGTGGGACTTTGACTTCATGCCCGACGGCCCACCTGAGGCCCTCGTCGGGTCAGATGGGGATTTGCCCCTGACCGATGGAGAGGACGACCTCCAGTTCCTGATTAATGGAGAACTGGTGGCGGAGAGTGAGGACGACCTCCTCTCTTGGGGTAACTTCGCTTCCTCCGGCGAAGAGGGAGAAGAGGGGGATGAAGAGGACGACACCTCTTCCGACGAGGAGGAAGAGGAAGGCGACACTTCCTCTGACGAGCCGCCGGCGAAGCGCTTTCGCGGCTGGGCCTGGTCAGATGACGACGAGGATGATGATGACGAGGAAGAAGCCCCCGTCGAGGGCTACGGCAGTAGCGATGAGGAGCTCGCCAGCAGCAGCACCGGCGGCGGCTACAATGGCGACGATGAGGACAGCGACGGCCCCTAGAGCAGGGGCCAATTAGTGTAGGACTAGTAGTAGCAGTGCATTAGGCATCGGATGATCCTTTTGAGAGCCATCGGCTCTTCCTTGTAAAGCCGTTCCTTTGAATCAATAAGAATTGTTCTTCCAATTTGACTCTCAATTCATCTAATTTCAAGTCTTCCATTTGCCGCAACAAGACCGATAGCAACGTATCGGACTTTTCACCTCAGACGCCCATGAAGCCAGACTCAGATACTAATTTAGACAGTCAGTCAAGCACTTCTCAAATTCAGACTGTAATTTGATATCTGACCATAATACTTTGCAATCCTATAGCCGATGGCTGTTCATCGGCTGTTTTTGAAAATCCAGTCTCCTTCATCTTCTTGCGGCAACAGGACGGTCCGGACCACGTAGATGATGACGGCTTCCCTTTCAAATTCCTTTTAGCAGCCCTGGTGGTCTTCTTCTGCAACAACTCAACGCTTTTGAAGCAGGTTATTATGCAGGGTCAGCCGATGATACTCCAATCGGCTTCCAAAAACAGAGTATCCACCAAATCAGCTGCCCCCGAGCCTCAGTTAGGGCAAGAACAGCGGCGAGGACACACAGTTCAGTCAAAGGGCCTCGAACTCAGGCAATTCTGAGACAGCCACCATGCAGAGGCAGCCAGACTTGCCACCGTCGAAAGCCGATATTGCACCGACGGCTTAATGAACAAGAGGCTGTCTTGTACGCCAAACTGACACCTCTAACAGTACTGCTGGACTGGCGACCTTGCGCAAAGGGTTGGAAGTCCTCGAAGAGAAGGTTCGGGCAAGGGCAACAAAATCAGCTCATAAGCTGCAGTGAAAACCGACTTGGTCGAAATCCGCATCTGGAACACGCAGCTGGTAGATCCTGTGTAATTTGTACTAGAGTCGATGGCTGTGCATCGGCTTTGTTTCTTAGCTCTAAAGTCGATGTCCGTGCATCGGGCTGTATATCATGAGAAATTTTTTTACTGGCCGATTTTTCTATCGGCCCCCAATATTACTGCACATGTATCGCACATGTTCATCTGATTAGGTGCCCCCCGAGCCGAATCTGCCAGGTAACTGCGGATATCGGCTCTGTAGTTAGCCAAGGCACTGTATTTGAACGTCGGCTCCGTTAGGACCAATGTTGACTTCTTCCAGCTCATCAGCCGACGTAAAACCGCTGCCCATTAGATCGACGTTGAACACAGGCAGAACGTATGGTGAGGATAATTTTGGCCGATTGCTGGAATCGGCCTCCATGTTGATTGAATCGCTCAATGAAGGTTTTGCACTCGTTCCTCCATAGATCTTTGGGGCCGATCACAAGGATCGGCCTCGCCACGTTTGTCCATAGATTTTGCTCTTGTTACACGGTCGGGCCGGTGGATAAGACCAGCCTAACCCCGTCCTTCGTCACGTCGATGCGCTCGCAGTCGTCCAAATTGATGCCTGAGAGTGGCTCTTGGCCTGTTGTCTCCCAAACGTTCATGCCAGCCGTTGAAATCTCGGTTGAATCATCTACGTGGACGACCTCTACTTCATCTCCATCCCACTGTATTAAGCATTGGTGCATCGTGGATGGAATGCAACAGTTGGCGTGGATCCAATCTCTTCCTAGCAGGACAGCATAGGTGATCTTGCTATCGACAATAAAGAACGTCGTAGGGATGGTTTTCCTTCCTACGGTCAGATCCACGTTCAGAACACCTTGTGGGTCAGATGCTTGGCCGTTGAAATCGCTCAGTGTCACGTTGGTCTTGATCAGATCAGAGCTAGAGCGTCCCAACCGACGTAGCATGGAGTATGGCATGATGTTGATCGCCGCTCCGGTGTCCACCAAGCATCTTGTTGACAGGCTGCCCATTGATATAGCCTCGCAAGTACGGGGCCTTCGGATGTCCGTAGCTTCTTTCTCGTGGCTTCTCAAAGATAACCGGCCGTGGGCCGCAGTCAAGTTGTGCCACGAGTGCTTCGTCTAATCCTCGGAGCACTAAACTCCGTTGGAAGGATGAACACCATGTTTGTGCCAGCCGATGTCTCATCATCGGCTTTCTTTTGTCTGGGGCGCCACTCTTTCCTTTGTGGCCGACCTTCTTCGTCCAGGGTTCGCTGAATTTTCGCGGCCAGATCAGGCCGCGCCTTTCTTAACGTGTGCAGGTATAACCTTTCGGCTTCCTCCAAACCACTCGCTGAACCCTACGCTTTTGGGAACGGCTGAGTCCATCAGGGCACCACCTTGGCCGGTGGTACTTATCTTCTTCTTCTTCATCATCGTCTTCTAGTTCCTCGAGATCTTCTACCCGAGAGGACTCAGCGTGCTTGTTCCGAGGCGGGAGAGGCCCTAGACGTTTGAACACGGACACGTTAGCTGCATCCTTCTTCTTCGTCTACATTCGGGCGGTTGCCGATTGTAGGCAATCGGCTCATTCCTAAATCCCAGCAGTGTCTGAAGAAGGGACAGTCCCAGTGCCTATCCACGTCGTCTTGCTCTCTCGACTTTTCCTTGGCGTGGCGCTCATATCTCTCCTCGTCGCGATCATGCCGACGGTGTCTCCTGGCGTCCCTAGCCAGGCGATCTCTTTCATCATCGTCATTGTATCGTCGGCGTTGGTCATATTGACTCACATACTTGTTGAGGAGGTGATCAGAGAGAGGTCGCTGATATCTCACATTCCTCACTTCTCCCTCTGTGATGTAGCGCTTGCCATCGTGTCGGAGCCGATCGCGTGGAACGGCTTCCTCCGTGTCCTTGCTATGAGAGCAGCTGCCCTCGTCTCCGTCCTTACCGAGTGGTGCCCGGGTCCTACCATGTTGATGTTGAACGAGAATCCTGGCTGGCACCCTCCATGGTAAGTGCACTCCACCATGTTAACGGCGGGGAAGGGGTGTGTGTCGACTTTCATGGCGTACTGGCTGAAAATTAGATGCCCTTGTTCTATCGCCATTTGGATCTGCTGACGCCACACCCTGCAGTCGTTGGTGGCATGGGTGAACGTGTTATGCCACTTGCAGTATGGCTTTCCGTTCAGCTCCTGCGCCGTGGGGATCTTGTGGCCTTCGGGTACCTTTAGCTGCTTCTCCTTAAGTAAGAGGTCGAAAATCTGCTCGGCTTTGGTAACGTCGAAGTCAAACCCTCTTGGAGGACCTTGTGGCTTAACCCACTTGCGGGACACGGGGCTTGCCCCGAGTCCATTCAGCCACTGCTACCTCTTGATCTCCCGCGAGCCTTCGTCTTCATCCGCCTCAACCAGGACCACCGCACGCTTGAATTTATCCTGGTATACATCCGGGTGGCGCTCGTTCATATACCGACAGCTTCTGCACCATGTGCGCCAGTGAAGGGTAGTCTGCTTGGGAGGCCACGTCCTTGATCGGTGATGCGAGACCCACCACCGCCAACTCGACTACTTCTTTTTCAGTCACACGAGCCGAATAGCATCGGTTCCTAACGGTCCTGAAGCGCCGGACGTATTCCGACACTCGTTTCTCCGCGCTTCGTCGTACTTGTGCTAGATCGGCAATGCCGGCCTCGGAAGCCTCCGAGTGATACCGCATGTGGAACTCGCTCTTCCAACTGCTTCCAAGTCCGGATTGAGTCCGGTGGCAGCGATGTGTACCACCCGAAAGCCGATCCTGTGAGGGACTCGTGCGAAGAACCTCACACGCAGCTCATCTGATGCTGAGATCGTGCCCAGCTGTGCCAAATATCGGCTCACATGCTCGATGGAGCTGGAACCATCTGATCCATTAAACTTGGAGAAATCAGGGAGCCGATATTTGAGTGGTAGCGGGATCAACTCGTACTCATTGGGGTACGGCTTGGAATAACCGATTGTCCTCCTTTTCGGCACCATGCCGAACTGGTCTTTTAAGATGGTACTAATCTGATCCGCGGTGCTGGCTGCAGGCGTCGAACTCCGAAGATTCGCCGGAGTGGCATACTTAGCCAGCCATGCTTGCTTTTCCAGCTCCGAGCCAACTGCAGGAGCTGAGCTCGGAGGTTTGTCGGAGTGGCATACTTAGCTAGCCACGTCCGCTTCTCGAGATCTGTTCCCGAAGTTCCTCCTCGTCGTTCCGAAGTCCCCGTCGTTGCGGTCTAGTTTGTGAGTGCCCGATTCTTGCAGTCTGGCACGTATGTGCACGTGTATCCGTGAGGGATCTCCTTAGGTGCCTCATGCAAGAACTGGTAATCACTAGGGTCACCACCGATCTTGTAGACGACGTATGCCGGTGAACTCGCCAATTCTGGTGCTGCCAACGCGAATGGCAGCGGTGGTCGGGACTGGAGTGGCATCTCTCCTTGGTGAGTCCCTAGAGCTGGTCCTGACGGAGAGTACTGATGCCTCATGATTTCCTGGATCACGCGAAGAGCGACACGCTCCAAAGTGTTCACCGGGCTCTCGGAATGGCGGTGCAGCGAATGAGCTACCATGAAGTTAATCTCCCGACGCGAGACCTGGTGCGTTCTTCCGACGGGGCGGACAGGTCCACTCCATCGAGCGCGCCTTCAGGTGAGAACCCTTTCCACCCGATGCCGTGTGAGCGGGTTCCGTGAAAAGAGCCGATGAGGTCGGCTTCGAGGATCGCTTTGACTTCGTCATACTTCTTCTTGAGCTCCTCGGCCGGATCCTCGTACGTGATCGGAGTGCCTTCCGCCATCTCAGATGTAGATGGCGATGCGGTTGATGTCGAAGACTGTCCCACCGGGCGTGCCGGAATGTGTTGCGGTCAGAAACCCACCGGCGAGCAGCGACGGGCAACACAGTAGAGCCGGGAGGCTCCCAGGACTGCGGCTGGCCCTGGTCCCTCCGAGCGACGGCCCGCAAAGACTCGGCACGCACGTCCGATGCTGGTTGATGGCGTGTATTTCACACGTTCGTTGGGCAACCCCAAGAGGAAGGTATGATGCGCACAGCAGCAAGTTTTCCCTCGGAAAGAAACCAAGGTTTATCGAACCAGGAGGAGCCAAGAAGCACGTTGAAGGTTGATGGCGGCGGGATGTAGTGCGGCGCAACACCAGGGATTCCGGCGCCAACGTGGAACCTGCACAACACAACCAAACTACTTTGCCCCAACGAAACGAGTGAGGTTGTCAATCTCACCGGCTTGCTCGTAACAAAGGATTAACCGTATTGTGTGGAAGATGATTGTTTGCGAGAAAACAAGTAGAACAAGTATTGCGATAGATTGTATTTCAAGTAAAGAGAATTGGACCGGGGTCCACAGTTCACTAGAGGTGTCTCTCCCATAAGACGAACGAGCATGTTGGGTGAACAAATTACAGCTTGGGCAATTGACAAATAAAGAGAGCATGACAATGCACATACATATCATGATGAGTATAGTGAGATTTAATTGGGCATTACGACAAAGTACATAGACCGCCATCCAACCGCATCTATGCCTAAAAAGTCCACCTTCAAAGTTATCATCCGAACCCCTCCGAGTATTAAGTTGCAAGCAACAGACAATTGCATTAAGTATGGTGCGTAATGTAATCAACAACTACATCCTTAGACATAGCATCAATGTTTTATCCCTAGTGGCAACAAGCACAACACAACCTTAGAACTTTCGTCACTCGTCCCGGTGTCAATGCAGGCATGAACCCACTATCGAGCATAAGTACTCCCTCTTGGAGTTACAAGCATCTACTTGGCCGGAGCATCTACTAGTAACGGAGAGCATGCAAGATCATAAACAACACATAAGCATAACTTTGATAATCAACATAACAAGTATTCTCTATTCATCGGATCCCAACAAACGCAACATATAGAATTACATATAGATGATCTTGATCATGATAGGCAGCTCACAAGATCCGACAATGATAGCACAATGGGGAGAAGACAACCATCTAGCTACCGCTATGGACCCATAGTCCAGGGGTAGACTACTCACACATCACACCGGAGGCGACCATGGCGGCGTAGAGTCCTCCGGGAGATGATTCCCCTCTCCGGCAGGGTGCCGGAGGCGATCTCCTAGATCCCCCGAGATGGGATCGGCGGCGACGGCGTCTCTGGAAGGTTTTCCGTATCGTGGCTCTCGGTACTGGGGGTTTCGTCACGGAGGCTATTTGTAGGCGGAAGGGCAAGTCGAGAGGCGGCACGGGGGCCCAAACCACGGGGCCGCGCGGCCGAGGGTGGGGCCGCGCCGCCCTAGGGTTTGGCCACCCCGTGGCCCCTCTTCGTCTCATCTTCGGACTTCGGAAGCTTCGTGAGAAAATAGGCCTCCGGGCTTTTATTTCGTCCAATTCCGAGAATATTTCTTTACTAGGATTTCTGAAACCAAAAACGAGCGAGAAAACAACAACCGGCACTTCGGCATCTTGTTAATAGGTTAGTTCCGTAAAATGCACGAATATGACATAAAGTGTGCATAAAACATGTAGATAACATCAATAATGTGGCATGGAACACAAGAAATTATCGATACGTTGGAGACGTATCGGCATCCCCAAGCTTAGTTCCTGCTCGTCCCGAGCGATGTAAAACGATAACAAAGATAATTTACGGAGTGACATGCCATCATAAACTTGATCATACTATTTGTAAAGCATATGTAGAGAGTGCAGCGATCAAAACAATGTGTATGACATGAGTAAACAAGTGAATCATAAAGCAAAGACTTTTCATGAATAGCACTTCAAGACAAGCATCAATAAGTCTTGCATAAGAGTTAACTCATAAAGCAATAATTCAAAGTAAAGGTATTGAAGCAACACAAAAGAAGATTAAGTTTCAGCGGTTGCTTTCAACTTGTAACATGTATATCTCATGGATATTGTCAACATAGAGTAATATAATAAGTGCAATAAGCGAATATGTAGGAATCAATGCACAGCTTCACACAAGTGTTTGCTTCTTGAGGTGGAGAGAAATAGGTGAACTGACTCAACATTGAAAGTAAACGAATGGTCCTCATAGAGGAAAAGCATCGATTGCTATATTTGTGCTAGAGCTTTGATTTTGAAAACATGAAACAATTTTGTCAACGGTAGTAATAAAGCATATGCATCATGTAAATTATATCTTATAAGTTGCAAGCCTCATGCATAGTGTACTAATAGTGCCCGCACCTTGTCCTAATTAGCTTGGACTACCTGGATTATCACCGCAATACATATGCTTTAACCAAGTATCACAAAGGGGTACCTCTATGCCGCCTCGTACAAAGGTCTAAGGAGAAAGCTCGCATTTGGATTTCTCGCTTTTGATTATTCTCAACTTAGACATCCATACCGGGACAACATAGACAACGGATAATGGACTCCTCTTTTAATGCTTTAAGCATTCAACAACAATTAATTCTTTTCTCATTAGAGATTTGAGGATGTTTGTCCAAAACTGAAACTTCCACCATGGAACATGGCTTTAGTTAGCGGCCCAATGTTCTTCTCTCACAATATGCATGCTCAAACCATTCAACTCAGTGTAGATCGCCCTTACTTCCGACAAGACGAACATGCATAGAAACTCACATGAAATTCAACAATGAGTTGATGGCGTTCCCCGATAAACATGGTTATCGCACAACAAGCAACTTAATAAGAGATAAAGTGCATAATTACATATTCAATACCACAATAGTTTTTAAGCTATTTGTCCCATGAGCTATATATTGCAAAGGTGAATGATGGAATTTTAAAGGTAGCACTCAAGCAATTTACTTTGGAATGGCTGGAAAATACCATGTAGTAGGTAGGTATGGTGGACACAAATGGCATAGTGGTTGGCTCAAGTATTTTGGATGCATGAGAAGTATTCCCTCTCGATACAAGGTTTAGGCTAGCAAGGCTTATTTGAAACAAACACAAGGATGAACCGGTGCAGCAAAACTCACATAAAAGACATATTGTAAACATTATAAGACTCTACACCGTCTTCCTTGTTGTTCAAACTCAATACTAGAAATTATCTAGACCTTAGAGAAACCAAATATGCAAACCAAATTTTAGCATGCTCTATGTATTTCTTCATTAATGGGTGCAAAGCATATGATGCAAGAGCTTAAACATGAGCACAACAATTGCCAAGTATCACATTACCCAAGACATTTATAGTAATTACTACATGTATCATTTTCCAATTCCAACCATATAACAATTTAACGAAGGAGAAACTTCGCCATGAATACTATGAGTAGAAACCAAGGACATACTTGTCCATATGCTACAGCGGAGCGTGTATCTCTCCCATAAAGTGAATGCTAGGATCCATTTTATTCAAACAAAACAAAAACAAAAACAAACCGACGCTCCAAGAAAAAGCACATAAGATGTGATGGAATAAAAATATAGTTTCAGGGGAGGATTCTGATAATGTTGTCGATGAAGAAGGGGATGCCTTGGGCATCCCCAAGCTTAGACGCTTGAGTCTTCTTGATATATGCAGGGGTGAACCACCGGGTGCATCCCCAAGCTTAGAGCTTTCACTCTCCTTGATCATGTTGCATCATACTCCTCTCTTGATCCTTGAAAACTTCCTCCACACCAAACTCGAAACAACTCATTAGAGGGTTAGTGCACAATATAAATTGACATATTCAGAGGTGACACAATCATTCTTAACACTTCTGGACATTGCATAATGCTACTGGACATTAGTGGATCAAAGAAATTCATCCAACATAGCGAAAGAGGCAATGCGAAATAAAAGGCAGAATCTGTCAAAACAGAACAGTTCGTATTGACGAATTTTAAAATGGCACCAGACTTGCTCAAATGAAAATGCTCAAATTGAATGAAAGTTGCGTACATATCTGAGGATCATGCACGTAAATTGGCATAATTTTCTGAGCTTTCTGCAGGGCAGTGGGATCAGATTCGTGACAGCAAAGAAATCTGGAACTGCGCAGTAATCCAAATCTAGTACTTACTTTTCTATCAACGGCTTAACTTGGCACAACAAAACTCAAAACTAAGATAAGGAGAGGTTGCTACAGTAGTAAACAACTTCCAAGACACAAAATAAAAACAAAGTACTGTAGGTAAAAACATGGGTTGTCTCCCATAAGCGCTTTTCTTTAACGCCTTTCAGCTAGGCGCAGAAAGTGTGTATCAAGTATTATCGAAGGGTGGAGCATCAACATTACCTTGGGCTTTACCCTTACCTTTCTTATTGTTTTTCTTTCCCTTTGATTTAGTAAATATACGAGTTTCTCCCGGTATAGAGGTGAATTTCAAAGTGCCTTCTCCAACATCAATGACTGCTCCCAATAGTTTCAGCAGGGATCTTCCGAGTGTGAGTTTTCCTGTTTCAAAAACGAGATAATCAATAGATATTGTTCTTCCACAAATAGTTGTATGCACACCTGCAGCTATTCCTTTAGGGATTATAGTAGAGTTATCAATGAGAGTTATCTCTTCTCCTCCTTCCTCGACTCCCCAAAGTTTCAAAGATTTATAAATACTTTCAGGCATAAGGCAAAATTCATACATAATATCACAGTAGGCATGGAGGGTTCGATCACCGATAGCAATTTTAACAGCAGGATCCCACAATGAGAGTTTAGAGTTCACTAAAACTTGTTCAAGACGATTACGAACGTGGCAATAGTTATCATTCAAGCGAGATGTACTTATCTCCGGAGTATTTAATCTACTATATATGCTAGCGAGGACTGAATCAAAGTTATTAGCTGAATCATATGATGCAACCAACTTCTTTATGGCATTAAAAGCTTGATCCCCATTGCAATGAAGGAAATCTCCTCCCACTAAAGTATCCAAAGCATATCTATAGCGAACCATAAGACCAAAATAAAAATTACTAAGGAGCAAACTCAGAGTCATTTGAGGTTCAGTTTTACGATAGGAAGTAAAAATTCTAGACCAAGCATCCTTAAAACTCTCCTCATCCCCTTGTTTAAAAGTGAAGACTAATTCTTCAGGCGAAGAAGTAACAGGTTCAGAGCTAGACATGGTAACAAAAGTAACTAATTTTTTTGAATTTTTAGTGTAGAGTGCAAGACAGTAAATAAAGCAAACTAGATAAAGTAAATGCAAGTAAACTAATTTTTTTTGTGTTTTCGATATAGCAAACAAGATAGCAAATAAAGTAAAACTAGCAACTAATTTTTTTTGTATTTTGATTTAGTGCAGCAAACAAAGTAGTAAATAAAACTAAGCAAGACAAAAACAAAGTAAAGAGATTGAGAAGTGGAGACTCCCCTTGCAGCGTGTCTTGATCTCCCCGGCAACGGCGCCGTGAAAAAGAGCTTGATGGCGTGTATTTCACACGTTCGTTGGGCAACCCCAAGAGGAAGGTATGATGCGCACAGCGAGCAAGTTTTCCCTCGGAAAGAAACCAAGGTTTATCGAACCAGGAGGAGCCAAGAAGCACGTTGAAGGTTGATGGCGGCGGGATGTAGTGCGGCGCAACACCGGGGATTCCGGCGCCAACGTGGAACCCGCACAACACAACCAAACTACTTTGCCCCAACGAAACAGGTGAGGTTGTCAATCTCACCGGCTTGCTGTAACAAAGGATTAACCGTATTGTGTGGAAGATGATTGTTTGCGTGAAAACGAGTAGAACAAGTATTGCGAGTAGATTGTATTTCAAGTAAAGAGAATTGGACCGGGGTCCACAGTTCACTAGAGGTGTCTCTCCCATAAGACGAACAAGCATGTTGGGTGAACAAATTACGGTTGGGCAATTGACAAATAAAGAGAGCATGACAATGCACATACATATCATGATGAGTATAGTGAGATTTAATTGGGCATTACGACAAAGTACATAGACCGCCATCCAACCGCATCTATGCCTAAAAAGTCCACCTTGAGGTTATCATCCGAACCCCCTCCAGTATTAAGTTGCAAGCAACAGACAATTGCATTAAGTATGGTGCGTAATGTAATCAACAACTACATCCTTAGACATAGCATCAATGTTTTATCCCTAGTGGCAACGAGCACAACACAACCTTAGAACTTTCGTCACATCGTCCCGGTGTCGGTGCGGGCATGAACCCACTATCGAGCATAAGTACTCCCTCTTGGAGTTACAAGCATCTACTTGGCCAGAGCATCTACTAGTAACGGAGAGCATGCAAGATCATAAACAACACATAAGCATAACTTTGATAATCAACATAACAAGTATTCTCTATTCATCGGATCCCAACAAACGCAACATATAGAATTACATATAGATGATCTTGATCATGATAGGCAGCTCACAAGATCCGACAATGATAGCACAATGGGGAGAAGACAACCATCTAGCTACCGCTATGGACCCATAGTCCAGGGGTAGACTACTCACACATCACACCGGAGGCGACCATGGCGGCGTAGAGTCCTCCGGGAGATGATTCCCCTCTCCGGCAGGGTGCCGGAGGCGATCTCCTAGATCCCCCGAGATGGGATCGGCGGCGACGGCGTCTCAGTAATGTTTTCCGTATCGTGGCTCTCGGTACTGGGGGTTTCGTCACGGAGGCTATTTGTAGGCGGAAGGGCAAGTCGAGAGGCGGCACGGGGGGCCCAAACCACAGGGCCGCGCGGCCAGGGGTGGGGCCGCGCCGCCCTAGGGTTTGGCCACCCTGTGGCCCCTCTTCGTCTCATCTTCGGACTTCTGGAAGCTTCGTGAGAAAATAGGCCTTTGGGCTTTTATTTCGTCCAATTCCGAGAATATTTCTTTACTAGGATTTCTGAAACCAAAAACAGCAGAAAACGACAGAATCGGCACTTCGGCATCTTGTTAATAGGTTAGTTCCGGAAAATGCACGAATATGACATAAAGTGTGCATAAAACATGTAGATAACATCAATAATGTGGCATGGAACACAAGAAATTATCGATACGTTGGAGACGTATCACCGGTGCAAGGGCGTGCCACCTGACCTATACCTGGTCGGGAAGGTGTTGGATTTGCCTCGCTTAGTTTCCTGCATGGCATACACGTAAACATTAAATACGAGCCTCGATCGGCTCTCAGGTTGTCCTGTGAATCGGCTCAAGGAGCCGATCCACCCATGATCCGTACGAGGTGTACGAATATATGGTGGTCCTGCTTGATCGATATAAAGCTAAAACGACCTACTACGATTTAGGGTTTTCACCACATAATCGGAACATCCTACGCGTGATTGAGCTCGGCGGCCACGCACGGTGATCGTAAGCCGACCCTAGACAAGGCCTAAAAACCAACATGAAGTTGATCCCCGGAACATCCTGTCTAGGGCTAGCAAACTACACCCTACGCGCCACTGGATCCTTCAACCCGTTTGTAAGGCCTAACTATGCAGCTATTAAACTAATCCTTGAAGAACAAGGAGCAATCATAACGGATCGGATCTACTAAATAATAATCAAGCGGGGTGCCGCCCTTACACCTAAGATAGGTGTAAGGGCGGCTAGACGTCTAGGGGTTGCACGGACGAAAGCATATGATACGATGAAACAATGCTAACCCTAAAACATCTATGATAACTACGTTGCTCGCCATCAACAAGGCTTCAGCACGAGCAACAAATAAACAGCGAATAAACGTGTACTGCCTAGATCGCAAGATGCGATCTAGGCAGCATGATGCTTACCCGGAAGAAAACCCTCGAGACAAGGGAGTTGGCGATGCGCCTAGATTGGTTTGTGGTGAACGTGATTGTTGTTTATTTCATAAACCCTAGATACATATTTATAGTCCGTAGACTTTCTAACGTGGGAATAATCCCAACCGAGCACGAGCCAAACTCTATCTAACCGACACGTATCCTACTATATTACAGATACACGGGCAAACTAGCCCAAACTTTGCATATAAGGCCGATTCATGTATTTCTTCCATGTATATCCTTCAAGCCCATCTTCAATCGCGGCCCACCTCTGATCCGGTCAAATTCTGGTGATAACAGATACTGTAAGGCACCAACAACACTTCGGTATTGTGAGCTATCTTCAGGGCCAAGAGGATCTCCTTCATCAAGAGACAATTTTTCTGTTGATGACAACGGAGTGGGTGCTGGTTTGCATTTGATCATACCAATTCTCTCAAGAATATCAGAAGCATATTTTGCCTGTGTCACAAGTATACCACCTTGTATCTTGTTCACTTCCATACCCAGAAAGAAATGTAAGTCACCAAGGTCTTTAATAGCAAAGTCTTTATTAAGATCTTGAAGTAAAGCAGGGATAGCACGTGGTGAAGAGCTAGTCACTATGATATCATCAACATATATCAAGACAAACATGATTATACCTGACTTCTGATAGAGAAATAGTGATGTATCTGCCTTTGAGGGAATAAAACCAAGAGCATGTAACTTGGAACTAAGGCGAGAATACCATGCCCTTGGAGCTTGTTTCAGACCATATAAAGCTTTATCTAGTTTGCAAATATGATGAGGTGCGTTAGGATCTTCAAAACCTGGGGGTTGTCTCATGTATACCTCCTCTTCCAGAACACCATGAAGAAACGCGTTCTTGACATCTAGCTGCCGCAAGCTCCAGCCTCTAGACACAGAGACAACTAACACAGTTCTGATAGTAGCAGCTTTGACCACATGACTAAAAGTATCTTCATAATCCAACCCATACATTTGTTTAAAACCTTTGGCAACAAGCCTAGCCTTGTATCTGTCAATCTGACCATTTGCATGCCTTTTTATCCGATATACCCATTTGCAATCTATGAGATTTTTATTTGGAGAAGAAGGAACCAAGTGCCATGTTTTATTTTTCAGCAAAGCCTCAAACTCTTCCCCCATGGCTTTGCGCCAGTTTGCATCATCGAGAGCCTCTTGTAAAGAACAGGGTTCACCTGCAGCTGTGAGAAGACCATATCTGATTGTACCATCAGTCCAAACTTTGGGTTTTTTTATACCTTTTTGCAACCGTGTTCTGGGTCCAAGCACAGGACGGACCACAGGAGGAGCGGGTGCAGCAGATCCAGCGGGAGACGCAGCAGAATCATCCTCGGATCCAGTGTCTACGTCAGGCGCAGGATCTGGAGCATGCACAGGCGAGGCAGGCGTGACAATGCGGCTGACGCTGCTGTCGGAGGACGTGGTGGAAGGAGAGCCACTCCTTCCAGGCGTTGGTGGAGAGCGGGACCCAGCAGGGGACCCAGGCGCACTATCCGTCTCAGGAGGCGCGCGGTGGCGAGACGTGGTTGGCGGAGGAGGGGCCGACCGGGGGCGGGACCATTCAGGCGAGCGACCACGCGGCGAGGCAGGAGTGGAGCGAGGCGTGTGCCGCGCATGCGCGACAGGATCAGCGTCGCGATCCGTGTGCGCACGATCCAAGACTCCACCCGGATCTGCATGGGATCCGGCACCATTTTTGTCTTCATCTGAACTCAAGAATTCAGAATTTTCAAGTATTCCTGATGCGTCGTCATCTGAATTTTCCGTAGTATGATCAGTAGTATCTTCCGGTGTTGCATCCTGCTCAAGGGGATTAGCAACAATAGGAACATATGGCATAGGCATAAAGTCATTATTGGATGCTTCCCCCACATGTGATGTAGAATAAGATGGCAAAAGAAGTATATCTTGTTTGAGACGTCGGCCAGCATTAGGATGGAGAGAGGCAAAAGGAAAGGTGTTCTCATCAAACACCACATCTCGAGAAACATAGACACGACCAGTTTGAGGATCTAGAAATTTGACACCTTTATGCCGGGGACTATAGCCAAGGAAGACACACTTGGTGGAGCGAAAAGATAGCTTTCTTTTGTTGTAAGGGCGGAGGTTTGGCCAACATGCACACCCAAAAGTTCTAAGAGACTCATAATTCGGTTTGGTACCAAGGAGGCGTTCAACAGGGGTATCAAGCTGAATAAATTTGCTAGGCAAAAGATTAATGAGAAATGTAGGTGTCAAAAAGGCTTCATCCCAAAATTTAAGTGGCATGGATGCATTGGCAAGAAGGGAGAGACCAACTTCAACAATATGACGATGTTTGCGTTCAGCTGACCCATTTTGTTGATGAGCATGTGGGCAAGATACATGATGAGTAATACCAACTTTTTGAAAGAAACCATGAAGTTTTTCATATTCACCACCCCAATCAGTTTGCATGGTAATGATTTTTCCATCAAACTTGCGCTCAACAAGTTGTTGAAAATTGAGAAAGACTTGATAAACTTCATCACGCTTTTTA
>NC_061511.1:64854558-65122990 GCF_022539505.1 Lolium rigidum
TACAACATTGACTCGGTTACATAAGATCATCACAGACCTCCTATTTTACAATGAGGTAAAACCGCAAATAACTCCGGAAGAACGACTCGTAGACTAGTCTTATCACGAACTCTATTTGTAGAGTATTTAACTAGCTACGAGAGGCTATGAATAGATTCTAGCTAAATAGGAGCTAAGTTTAGGAAGCTAGTTCCTTTCTATTGCTAATCTAGGTTTCTCCTTGTTGGATGTGGTATCTGTCTCTTCTGACAGGTTCCTATCCCTTGAAGTAGTTGTTGACTCCTCGATCTTCGTGTTGCACTGTAGATCCTCCTTCGATGCCTCCATATCTAAGCAGGGGATTTAAGAGTGGGATGAGTACGAGCGTACTCAACAAGTTCATTATAGGAAAGAGGTGTTTAATGCACTAGCTACAGCATTAGACCGGAAAGTCTAATACCAATGCAGGTTTTCATAATCATTTCTTCAAGAGGTTGCTTTTATTCAAAAGAACTATGTC
Organism: Lolium rigidum; assembly: GCF_022539505.1. Lineage (NCBI taxonomy): Eukaryota > Viridiplantae > Streptophyta > Magnoliopsida > Poales > Poaceae > Lolium > Lolium rigidum. The sequence goes on from NC_061511.1 coordinate 64,855,058, forward strand.
CGTCGGCCTTCACCGGTTTACTAGAACTTCATGGAGCTCCTTTCCGGCCGCGTTCGCAGTTCCATATCCCGAACGAGGAGTGACAGGTCACGGTTCTTTACACTCTGCAGAGGTGTGTTGCTTTACCCATAAGAGATCTTAACCTTGGTGCCAACCAAGCTGCAGGCTTGTCCACACTTCCTATGGTGTGAGGCCCGGTATAAGGTCTAGCCAATCATGTTCCTCCGCTACCTCGAACACCCACCCTTTGTTGCATGCCCCGACCCTGGGTCCTCGCCGGTCCCATTATTCCCGTAATTTCAGGGTGGACCCCGACCACGACAACGGTTTGGGACTCGTTAACCAAACTCCTTCGCCGGTAGCCGCAACCCATCATAGACCACATTACCGTGGGGAATTAGAAGGGGATCCCCACCCTCAAGTTGTTCCGCAAGCGACAACCGCTACGGTAAGCAACAGACTATACCGTGGGGAATTAGAAGGGCTCCCCACCCTCAAGTTGCTCCGCAAGACACCAACTGCTACGGTAAGCGCATCCGTTGATGAACGAGAGGTGGAAACACTTTTGACTACTCCGTCCCACTCCGGATCTTATGGTTAACACGGTTATTACGGCACAAGAATCACTGGCGACATTTGTTGTTTAATCCTAGATGGATAATAACCCTTGCAATGGAACCTCCACCATATCAACACAATCCATGGTTCCATTGCCCACCACATAGTCATATTCATAGTTATGAAAGTAGTGGTTTTGGTTTTTATGCAATAGTGATAACCATAGTACTTTGCAAGTAATTTGATAAAGATACTCAAATGACATGAGCAAGTGATGAACTTGCCTTTCTTGACTGCAAGATTATGCAGGCAAGGTCTTCGATACGCAATAACTTCAAATTCTGAAATAACATCATCGTCCGGTAAGGACGATGTTTAAAAGATTGGCAAAGATGCAATAATGCATAAGAATGAGATGCAATCGCTCTAAGCATGACCTAATCCCGATGATTTAGGATCAGTGAGTTGTAATGATTGGTTTAGGGTGTGTTGCACTTTTAGAGTGACCTTCAAGCAAGGTTCTTATTCAGGTGTGATTACTTGGTATCATGAACAGGTAGATAATAAAGCACAGTAATCAATTGAGCACACAAAGAATGATAATTGGCATAATGTTATCAAGTAAAGAGCAGTGGTTAGTTTTAGTACTATATGGTATGGTTAATGATTGATTATCATATACTTTAAAAGAATAACTTTTAAAGAACATGTACTTTGATAAAGAACAAGTATGATAATTAGGTTTGTGGGGTTCTATGGTTTTCTATGGTTCTAATTGGTTTCTGGAGTAAGTAGTAGATGGATCACAACATAGTTGGATTCATCAGCAACTAGGCTTGATTGGTTAAGATAAGCCTAGGCATCTTGAGCAATTCATTATACATGGTTGTGGTCAAGGTTGGTTTATCTTGCTAGTGATGGATGGCTAGGACTTATAGGTTCTTATAAGCAGGGTTGATGATGGTTCTCTGTTTACTTCAAAAGAATAACTTTTGAAGAACATACTTCTTAAGTAATAAGAAGTATATCAATTAGGTTTGAGGTTGTTTAGGTTTTGTTATTGGATTCACTAAGTAAGAAATGGTGGTTTCCTAAATAGGATGTTTAATAATTATCTCACACTAATAGGGTTTAGTGTGTATGGGGTATAATGATAAATATTGGGTATAGATGCTATTGGAGCTCATCACAATGGTTTGATGCTTTGGTTAAGGTTAATTAAGGATGATATCCTTGTGATAGGAACTAGGTTTGATTAAGATGAACACATGGGATGCTAATTGTAGTGATAGGGTTCTACCTTTTATGTGGACATAGGTATGTCTTTTAGTTGTTGATGATGGCTCTATGACTTGAAATAAAGTACCATGCTCACCTGTTCTAATCTAGGTTTTAGATTGGAAGCAAATTAGGGTTCATAAGAATAAATGGAGCTAGGTTGCCTAATGGTATTAGGGTTTTAGGGTCCCACATGAAATTATGGTTTTACGGTTCTATTACTTATGAAATTAGGGTTTTCTAAATACCCTAAAGTTCTTGAATTAATAACTTCACTTTAAAGTTGAAGTTATTAATAACTTTGAAATAAAATTAATATTGGATTTGGCATTTTATTATTTTTAAATAATTAATAATTAAGATAATTATTAATTAGAGTTTAAATCCTTCTAATAAGGATTTAACAAAATAATAAATAAAGAAATTAGTTTTAGAGTGTTCTTTATTTCTTTACTGGTTTCTATTTAATTTTTAAAGTTTTCCTTATTTATTGAATTTTAATTCAATTTAGAATTAAAGAAAAGGCTTATTTAATAAGTACTAATTAATTAAATTTTTATTAAAAATAAAAAATTTATTTTATATTTTTATTAGGTAGATTTTTCTTTTGTAGGAATTTTGATATCTCATTTGTATTTTTCTGAGTTTTATATGAATTTTATAAATATCTGCAAAGTTTCAGGAATTGTTGAATTTTGAATTAAAACGAGTTGGCTAAAGACACCCGGGCTAGTCTACACATAGACACTGACCAGTGGGCCAGTGTCCACGTCAGCCGCCACGGTGGCGTTGACTGGTCCAAATTGAGAACGTGTCCTGGGAAGGTTCTGGCCGGCGGCCAACTGCTCGCCATCGACGGCGAGTCGGGCTCCCGCGCCGTGGCCGAGATGCGGGTTGGATTCGCCGCACGATGCTGAACCTACGGGTGGTCTCACCGCCACTTTATGGCCACCGGAGCTTGGCCGGTGACGATGTACCGCGGCGGCGGAAGTAAGGCGCATGCGGCGGCGACGCTACAATGCCTAATTGAGCAAGGCGAGCACACTGGACGATCGAGTAGCTCACCAGGAGCATGATGGAGACGACAGCAGGGTCGGAGGAGCGCCAGATCGTCGGAATCGACGGCTCCGGCCGTCGGAGGGAACGAGCTCGATGGCGCAGCTCTAGGGCTTCTCAGATCGATTCCTTCCGTAGGCTGGGTATATCGAGGGTGGTGGTGACGATGGTGCCCACGCCGAGGCTCGGGGAAGCTTTCTTCGCCGGCGATAATGGTGAGTGGTGCGGCAGGGTTCCGGCTTGGGAACGGAATTTGAGCCAGAGAGAAAAGAATTGGGGCTAGGGTTCGCCGTGGGGATTTATACTACGCCGGGACGCGCCTCGTCACGCCTTCGGTCGAGGAGATGGCGCCGGCGCGAGGAGAAGCGATGCACGGCGTCGTCTTCGTCCACCCGGCGAGAGGAAGGGGATGAGGATGACCCTCCCCGATTTTCTTTTGACGAAGAGGTACGGGCTGCTCGTTGTTGGGCTCGACTTGGGCTGCTACTTGGGCCAATGGTTGGCTGGAATGGTGGGCTGCTCGGCCGGGTAATGTTCTTCTCCTCTTTTTCTTTTCTGTTTTTATTTTACTGTTTTGTATTTTCAAACTCTATTTTAAACCCTGGTTTTAATTCAAGTTTGAATTCTTCTATACCATGCAGGTATTTTACAATTTGAACTCTTATGTAATCCACCCAAGATACTTTATAATTACTTGTTGGGTATTACACATTTTATATGGGTATTGAAACATTGGTCTATTAATTATTATTTGACTTTGAATTAAGTATCCATATGGCATGAATTTGATGTGCTAAAATATCTCTAAGGGCTTGACCTCCTATTAAGAATGTTGTCACTTGACTATTATTTTATATGCATAACTATGTTATAATGAATTTGGAAATTCTACTTGAATTACTTCCAAGTGTAGTCTTTATATGGTAGTTTAGTAACACCTTAAAATATTTAGAGTAGGTACTACTCTCATCATGGTTTGGTTTTGATATATGGAAATAAGTGGTTGTTAGCTACCCATTTAGTTTTCAAATATAAGACTTAACACTAGATTCATCTTATGTTCCATAATTAAATACAGGATTTAATTAGAGTGCACTTGTAGGATTATATTGCTATTATCTAATGATACATGGATTGGAACTTAATTGTAGTTTAGGGTTTAGTTGTGATCCCCCAAGTGATACTCAAACTAGGGTTGAGATTTAATTCTAGTTTGTAGAAGTGAGATGGCATCATATTGCATCTGCTAGGTTTTAATCTCTCCTAACCAAGGTAATATGGTTACTTGCTTAATTGTTTCTGTTCTCTTTTAGTTACTAAGGACTTGAGAATAAGTTTTATCTTCTACCAATTGGCTTCTATTGTTAACCTCAATTTATCATTTAAGTAACTACATTGGTTATAGTTCTTTTTATAGTTAACTTTGGTCATATGGATATATGGTTTCTCATCATAAAAAGTATAGAGTTTAACTCCAAGGTTTTCTTATGTCCTTAGTTGAGGAATGAATGGAATATAGATGTGGTAGAATTATACCTGTGATCACCAAGTGGTTCACAAGTTAAGGTTGGGGATCTAAGCCTAGGGTTGTTTATTATTGATCTCCTTATAATTTCATGTGGTGAATGATATTTATTTATACTATTAGGGTTTGACTTATCCTCACATGCCTCAAGAACATGATCATGGATTAGGCATGATCAACTTGTTCTTAATATCTCTACCTCAAGTTCTTAGGGTTTATGATCATCACTCAATTTATGATGATCAAGGTTTGGCCTCCTAAGGATCTCTCATTGAATGGTTTTCTCACTTCTATGATCAAGCATTGTCTTGATTAATTAAGGTACAACACTTCTCTTTCACTTTCTTGGATGGGCCTACTATGGTTGCCTTATTAACTTGAGTGTAACACCATAACCTGAGTTCTCTCATATATAAGAATGGATTATTCTAGGTTATGATGTACTCCTACTACTCTAGTTCAATTGTTGTTCTTTATTCTTAAATAGATAAAGTTATGTTTTGTATGATTGGTCTCTCTCATTTTGGAAAGGACTTTAATACTAACTTAAGGTTAGGCTCCATAGGGATTGATGTGATCATCAATATCTATGTTTAACATAAATGGTTTCTCTCTCTAGGGATTGTCTTGAATAATATTCTAGGGTTCTTTCTAAAGATGATGATTTGAATACTTGGATGTATATCCAAGGTTTAGCTCAAGGTTTGTTATTGCTTCTCTAATAATTATAATAGAACTCTCACCTCTCTAGATTTGATACTTAATTATTTGGAATAGAGAAGAATATATATTTCTAGAGTTGATCTCCATGTCATGCTTCCAAGATTCAAGTAGAATGGATATCATAGGGTTTATGGTAAGGATATGGATTAGTTTAAGACATGGTGAAGATAAGTGAAGAATAGTTTCTCCAATTATTGTTACTTGGTTTCCAATTCAATGGATGTTCATATGTTATGGCAAGGAATATTATGTTGTGATCTTTAATAAGATCAAGTAGTTGATCATTGATTGAAGTGTTGTTGTGTTAGATTTAATTCCATTTGATCTAACCCCTTAGATCAAATCATCTCTACCCAAAACAAGGTTTTAGCAAAGTCACATTGAGGTTTATAGCGCTTGACTTGATGTGCTACTTCAATTCCACCAAGGTCAAGTGAAACTTCGATTCATGTGATCTGTTTTACTTTAAAGCGCGAAAATTCCCCAGAGTTTCTATGCATGAATGCAATGCACACATCTGTTTCCTCTATTTTTGTAACCCCATTACCTGGGATATTACAGTCTCTACCCCTTAAACTAAACTTCGTCCTCGAAGTTTGATATCTCTCACGTTTCCGAGGTGTGGATCTGACTTGTGCAGACTTAAACTTTTCTAGAACTCCACAGTGATCTCACTGGATATAATTGAATATATCCCTTGTCCAGATTCTTCCTGGAATCCATTAGTGTCTGTCTCTGAACCATGGTTCTAACTTTGATTCATGGATTTCTTCCAACTCTATAAGCTTGTTTCCTTTCTCATTGAATCTTCAATGATTGGGACTTCTTCTTGTGCTGCTAGTCTTGACTGAAGACTAATTGGATAACATTCTCCTATTTGATAAAATAGGTCTTTGTTTTCCCTTAGTACTAAAACTGCAATAATGGTACTAAGTAAGGTATTAAACATGGAAATGATCATGATGGTTTATTCTTCTAAGAATGGATTAGACTAATATAATCCATCCAATCATGGTTTATGGTGGATACCTATAACTCTTTTGTGTTCTTTAGGTTCCATTAAAGGAATCTTTCATGTTGTCTCTGGTTCTGCTATGGTCAAATCCCTTCAGTCTTTGACTTCCTTAAGCTATATTTGGTCTCTGATATTTCCTTCGTCCAACTTCTTTATCTTTGACTTACTTGAGCTTCCGTACTTCTGAGTAAATAGTACTCACTTTCTCAAGTTATAGTCCACTTCTTACCTCCTCGAGGTATGAACCTCGGCTTCTGGTCTGACTTCCTTCTGAAAGTATTGCTCATAAATCTTATGAAAATAAGATCGAACTTCGTCTCAGTTCAGACCTTTTTCTTCTACCTTACTCAAAATATTGAGTTATTGTACATCCAACTCAATGTTTACTCTACCCCTTAGAGTTTTCTTATGATCTTCAACTCCTTTTATTCCAATCATTGGATTGATGGTTAGAATATTAGTCTAGGTGTAGCTTGTGGTTTATATTCTTCTAAGGTCTTGTGAAGAATCCTTGTGGTGTATCCACTCAATTGTGGACATCCAATGTGAATACTTTGATTGAATGTTTTATAGTTCATTATTATTTGGTTAACAAAATTTTATTTGTTCACAACTTCTTGTTACAAATAATTGAATCGAGGACTATTTGTAATACCAACTAATACCAGCTGTAGTTATTATACCAACTGTGGCTATTTGATATCTAAAAAATGGATTCTATTATAGGTTCTGATCAACTGAACGAGATATCTCCTACTTTATCTCGCAGTATTTAAACTATACCAATTGTGGTCTTCTGATATCAACTATGGTCTTCTTATATCTGCTATAGTTTCATATATTATCTTCCTTCCTTCAGGGTTTATTTTGCAAGAAAACCACTAGCTGACACTATGATTATAGTATCCTAAGTGATTTCCCATGCATTCCCTCTTCTATGTTGACTATGGATCTGCTTGAGCTTCACCATAATCATTATATTTCATACCTTCATGCTTCTTATGTACTAAAGTACTCCTCGGTTGAGGTAAGCATGAGTTTCGGATGGTACTTCCTTCGAGTATTGTGGTTACTTCCCACAACTTTACTTCCTTTTCTCGATCAACCTTCATCTTGTCTTCAGAATCTTCGAATTCGTCACTTCCTCACACGAATACCATTACCCTCTAGATCTATAGCATCAAGTAAGAACTTGATATTGCAACATGCATTTGCATATCAAAGTCAAACTTCATGTATGGATCTAGTCAAACAATGAAATTCCAATAAAATCCAAGAAGATTCAGCTTTGTGCATATAATACACACCATCATAATATAGGTTTATCTCGTGATACTTAGCACGAATATAGGGAATTCTACTATTTGTCTCAACCTTTACCTTAATTGCACATTTGCAATGAGATAAACTTGAAACAAAGTGGTCTAGGATAGTTAAGGTTAACCTGGTTTTGTTTGGAAGTACTGACAAAGTTTTATTCCAGATATAAGGGCTATTGAGGACTATTTTGTATGATACCACTAGTTCTAATATGGTTACTCTGAATACATATTTATTAGGATATAGTTCCTATACTTCCAAGTGTTTCTATCATAAGACTATGGTCATGATGTGCTTGGCACACTTCCCATATTTTTGGAACACAAATCTTGCACTATTGTCTGGCTTCTTATTGTTCTCCTCCTAAATGTTTATGATGTTCTATTCCATCACATAATGATTCTCAGGTGAATCATATATGATTAACAACTCTACCATGTAAGTAATCATATTATTCCTAAAGCTCTTCCTTACTTCCCATGATTGACTCATCATGGTCTATACTACATCATATGACTCATAGTTATTACTTACTATCCATTGTTTCAAAAGTTTGTATAATTTACTTACTCATTATTTAACTTAGTCTATATTTTCTATTAGGATATCTTAATTATCTTCATTACTTGATATTACTTCTATTACAGGTCTGAGTAACTCTTACTTAATCATGACATATGTTGATACACATCTTCCAATAGGATAGCTTCCTTATGGTTGTATCCTCTCTTTGGACTACCATGTATTGTATACCAACTGTGATCTACTCATCTATTGTTTGAAGACTTCATGGTGTACTATATGTTTGGAATTAGTTAACTAACATTACTTAGGAAATATAGGTAAGAAATGTTGACTCAAGTGTGTCAGGATTATTCTCAAGTGAATATCCATCTCAAGTCATAAAAATATTTGGTTCACCTAAGACAACTTCCTATAGACACTACCAATCCTATAGGTCTCCTTTAAAGGGTTTTAATCCTAGGGTCAAAGCATTTGCTCTATACCAACTGTGGTGACCCGGCATACCACCGCATGGTGTAGTATGCAAGTCCGATATAACACCAATGAAACACCGTTCCACTAGTATTATATCGCTCGAGTGGTACAACAGAAACATATGCGGGTCCAAGGCATGTCTATAGAATTACAACATTGACTCGGTTACATAAGATCATCACAGACCTCCTATTTTACAATGAGGTAAAACCGCAAATAACTCCGGAAGAACGACTCGTAGACTAGTCTTATCACGAACTCTATTTGTAGAGTATTTAACTAGCTACAGAGGCTATGAATAGATTCTAGCTAAATAGGAGCTAAGTTTAGGAAGCTAGTTCCTTTCTATTGCTAATCTAGGTTTCTCCTTGTTGGATGTGGTATCTGTCTCTTCTGACAGGTTCCTATCCCTTGAAGTAGTTGTTGACTCCTCGATCTTCGTGTTGCACTGTAGATCCTCCTTCGATGCCTCCATATCTAAGCGTGGGATTTAAGAGTGGGATGAGTACGAGCGTACTCAACAAGATCATTATAGTAAAGAGGTGTTTAATGCACTAGCTACGGCATTAGACCAGAAAGTCTAATACCAATGCAGGTTTTCATAATCATTTCTTCAAGAGGTTGCTTTTATTCAAAAGAACTATGTCCGTCAGCCTTCACCGGTTTACTAGAACTTCATGGAGCTCCTTTCCGGCCGCGTTCGCAGTTCCATATCCCGGAACAGGGAGTGACAGGTCACGGTTCTTTACACTCTGCAGAGGTGTGTTGCTTTACCCATAAGAGATCTTAACCTTGGTGCCAACCAAGCTGCAGAGCTTGTCCACACTTCCTATGGTGTGAGGCCCGGTATAAGGTCTAGCCAATCATGTTCCTCCGCTACCTCGAACACCCACCCTTTGTTGCATGCCCCGACCACGGGTCCTCGCCGGTCCCATTATTCCCGTAATTTCAGGGTGGACCCCGACCACGACAACAGTTTGGGACTCGTTAACCAAACTCCTTCGCCGGTAGCCGCAACCCATCATAGACCACATTACCGTGGGGAATTAGAAGGGGATCCCCACCCTCAAGTTGTTCCGCAAGCGACAACCGCTACGGTAAGCAACAGACTATACCGTGGGGAATTAGAAGGGGCTCCCCACCCTCAAGTTGCTCCGCAAGACACAAGCTGCTACGGTAAGCGCATCCGTTGATGAACGAGAGGTGGAAACACTTTTGACTACTCCGTCCCACTCCGGATCTTATGGTTAACACGGTTATTACGGCACAAGAATCACTCGGCGACATTTGTTGTTTAATCCTAGATGGATAATAACCCTTGCAATGGAACCTCCACCATATCAACACAATCCATGGTTCCATTGCCCACCACATAGTCATATTCATAGTTATGAAAGTAGTGGTTTTGGTTTTTATGCAATAGTGATAACCATAGTACTTTGCAAGTAATTTGATAAAGATACTCAAATGACATGAGCAAGTGATGAACTTGCCTTTCTTGACTGCAAGATTATGCAGGCAAGGTCTTCGATACGCAATAACTTCAAATTCTGAAATAACATCATCGTCCGGTAAGGGACGATGTTTAAAAGATTGGCAAAGATGCAATAATGCATAAGAATGAGATGCAATCGCTCTAAGCATGACCTAATCCCGATGATTTAGGATCAGTGAGTTGTAATGATTGGTTTAGGGTGTGTTGCACTTTTAGAGTGACCTTCAAGCAAGGTTCTTATTCAGGTGTGATTACTTGGTATCATGAACAGGTAGATAATAAAGCACAGTAATCAATTGAGCACACAAAGAATGATAATTGGCATAATGTTATCAAGTAAAGAGCAGTGGTTAGTTTTAGTACTATATGGTATGGTTAATGATTGATTATCATATACTTTAAAAGAATAACTTTTAAAGAACATGTACTTTGATAAAGAACAAGTATGATAATTAGGTTTGTGGGGTTCTATGGTTTTCTATGGTTCTAATTGGTTTCGGAGTAAGTAGTAGATGGATCACAACATAGTTGGATTCATCGAGCAACTAGGCTTGATTGGTTAAGATAAGCCTAGGCATCTTGAGCAATTCATTATACATGGTTGTGGTCAAGGTTGGTTTATCTTGCTAGTGATGGATGGCTAGGACTTATAGGTTCTTATAAGCGGGGTTGATGATGGTTCTCTCGTTTACTTCAAAAGAATAACTTTTGAAGAACATACTTCTTAAGTAATAAGAAGTATATCAATTAGGTTTGAGGTTGTTTAGGTTTTGTTATTGGATTCACTAAGTAAGAAATGGTGGTTTCCTAAATAGGATGTTTAATAATTATCTCACACTAATAGGGTTTAGTGTGTATGGGGTATAATGATAAATATTGGGTATAGATGCTATTGGAGCTCATCACAATGGTTTGATGCTGGTTAAGGTTAATTAAGGATGATATCCTTGTGATAGGAACTAGGTTTGATTAAGATGAACACATGGGATGCTAATTGTAGTGATAGGGTTCTACCTTTTATGTGGACATAGGTATGTCTTTTAGTTGTTGATGATGGCTCTATGACTTGAAATAAAGTACCATGCTCACCTGTTCTAATCTAGGTTTTAGATTGGAAGCAAATTAGGGTTCATAAGAATAAATGGAGCTAGGTTGCCTAATGGTATTAGGGTTTTAGGGTCCCACATGAAATTATGGTTTTCTGGTTCTATTACTTATGAAATTAGGGTTTTCTAAATACCCTAAAGTTCTTGAATTAATAACTTCACTTTAAAGTTGAAGTTATTAATAACTTTGAAATAAAATTAATATTGGATTTGGCATTTTATTATTTTTAAATAATTAATAATTAAGATAATTATTAATTAGAGTTTAAATCCTTCTAATAAGGATTTAACAAAATAATAAATAAAGAAATTAGTTTTAGAGTGTTCTTTATTTCTTTACTGGTTTCTATTTAATTTTTAAAGTTTTCCTTATTTATTGAATTTTAATTCAATTTAGAATTAAAGAAAAGGCTTATTTAATAAGTACTAATTAATTAAATTTTTATTAAAAATAAAAAATTTATTTTATATTTTTATTAGGTAGATTTTTCTTTTGTAGGAATTTTGATATCTCATTTGTATTTTTCTGAGTTTTATATGAATTTTATAAATATACGCAAAGTTTCGGGAATTGTTGAATTTTGAATTAAAACGAGTTGGCTAAAGACACCCGGGCTAGTCTACACATAGACACTGACCAGTGGGCCAGTGTCCACGTCAGCCGCCACGGTGGCGTTGACTGGTCCAAATTGAGAACGTGTCCTGGGAAGGTTCTGGCCGGCGGCCAACTGCTGCCATCGACGGCGATTCGGGCTCCCGCGCCAGGGCTGAGATGCGGGTTGGATTCGCCGCACGATGCTGAACCTACGGGTGGTCTCACCGCCACTTTATGGCCACCGGAGCTTGGCCGGTGACGATGTACCGCGGCGGCGGAAGTAAGGCGCATGCGGCGGCGACGCTACAATGCCTAATTGAGCAAGGCGAGCACACTGGACGATCGAGTAGCTCACCAGGAGCATGATGGAGACGACAGCAGGGTCGGAGGAGCGCCAGATCGTCGGAATCGACGGCTCCGGCCGTCGGAGGGAACGAGCTCGATGGCGCAGCTCTAGGGCTTCTCAGATCGATTCCTTCCGTAGGCTGGGTATATCGAGGGTGGTGGTGACGATGGTGCCCACGCCGAGGCTCGGGGAAGCTTTCTTCGCCGGCGATAATGGTGAGTGGTGCGGCAGGGTTCCGGCTTGGGAACGGAATTTGAGCCGAGAGAGAAAGAATTGGGGCTAGGGTTCGCCGTGGGGATTTATACTACGCCAGGACGCGCCTCGTCACGCCTTCGGTCGAGGAGATGGCGCCAGCGCGAGGAGAAGCGATGCACGGCGTTGTGCTGTCCACCCAGCGAGAGGAAGGGGATGAGGATGACCCTCCCCCGATTTTCTTTTGACGAAGAGGTACGGGCTGCTGTTGTTGGGCTCGACTTGGGCTGCTACTGGGCCAATGGTTGGCTGGAATGGTGGGCTGCTCGGCCAGGTAATGTTCTTCTCCTCTTTTTCTTTTCTGTTTTTATTTTCTGTTTTGTATTTTCAAACTCTATTTTAAACCCTGGTTTTAATTCAAGTTTGAATTCTTCTATACCATGCAGGTATTTTACAATTTGAACTCTTATGTAATCCACCCAAGATACTTTATAATTACTGTTGGGTATTACACATTTTATATGGGTATTGAAACATTGGTCTATTAATTATTATTTGACTTTGAATTAAGTATCCATATGGCATGAATTTGATGTGCTAAAATATCTCTAAGGGCTTGACCTCCTATTAAGAATGTTGTCACTTGACTATTATTTTATATGCATAACTATGTTATAATGAATTTGGAAATTCTACTTGAATTACTTCCAAGTGTAGTCTTTATATGGTAGTTTAGTAACACCTTAAAATATTTAGAGTAGGTACTACTCTCATCATGGTTTGGTTTTGATATATGGAAATAAGTGGTTGTTAGCTACCCATTTAGTTTTCAAATATAAGACTTAACACTAGATTCATCTTATGTTCCATAATTAAATACAGGATTTAATTAGAGTGCACTTGTAGGATTATATTGCTATTATCTAATGATACATGGATTGGAACTTAATTGTAGTTTAGGGTTTAGTTGTGATCCCCCAAGTGATACTCAAACTAGGGTTGAGATTTAATTCTAGTTTGTAGAAGTGAGATGGCATCATATTGCATCTGCTAGGTTTTAATCTCTCCTAACCAAGGTAATATGGTTACTTGCTTAATTGTTTCTGTTCTCTTTTAGTTACTAAGGACTTGAGAATAAGTTTTATCTTCTACCAATTGGCTTCTATTGTTAACCTCAATTTATCATTTAAGTAACTACATTGGTTATAGTTCTTTTTATAGTTAACTTTGGTCATATGGATATATGGTTTCTCATCATAAAAAGTATAGAGTTTAACTCCAAGGTTTTCTTATGTCCTTAGTTGAGGAATGAATGGAATATAGATGTGGTAGAATTATACCTGTGATCACCAAGTGGTTCACAAGTTAAGGTTGGGGATCTAAGCCTAGGGTTGTTTATTATTGATCTCCTTATAATTTCATGTGGTGAATGATATTTATTTATACTATTAGGGTTTGACTTATCCTCACATGCCTCAAGAACATGATCATGGATTAGGCATGATCAACTTGTTCTTAATATCTCTACCTCAAGTTCTTAGGGTTTATGATCATCACTCAATTTATGATGATCAAGGTTTGGCCTCCTAAGGATCTCTCATTGAATGGTTTTCTCACTTCTATGATCAAGCATTGTCTTGATTAATTAAGGTACAACACTTCTCTTTCACTTTCTTGGATGGGCCTACTATGGTTGCCTTATTAACTTGAGTGTAACACCATAACCTGAGTTCTCTCATATATAAGAATGGATTATTCTAGGTTATGATGTACTCCTACTACTCTAGTTCAATTGTTGTTCTTTATTCTTAAATAGATAAAGTTATGTTTTGTATGATTGGTCTCTCTCATTTTGGAAAGGACTTTAATACTAACTTAAGGTTAGGCTCCATAGGGATTGATGTGATCATCAATATCTATGTTTAACATAAATGGTTTCTCTCTCTAGGGATTGTCTTGAATAATATTCTAGGGTTCTTTCTAAAGATGATGATTTGAATACTTGGATGTATATCCAAGGTTTAGCTCAAGGTTTGTTATTGCTTCTCTAATAATTATAATAGAACTCTCACCTCTCTAGATTTGATACTTAATTATTTGGAATAGAGAAGAATATATATTTCTAGAGTTGATCTCCATGTCATGCTTCCAAGATTCAAGTAGAATGGATATCATAGGGTTTATGGTAAGGATATGGATTAGTTTAAGACATGGTGAAGATAAGTGAAGAATAGTTTCTCCAATTATTGTTACTTGGTTTCCAATTCAATGGATGTTCATATGTTATGGCAAGGAATATTATGTTGTGATCTTTAATAAGATCAAGTAGTTGATCATTGATTGAAGTGTTGTTGTGTTAGATTTAATTCCATTTGATCTAACCCCTTAGATCAAATCATCTCTACCCAAAACAAGGTTTTAGCAAAGTCACATTGAGGTTTATAGCGCTTGACTTGATGTGCTACTTCAATTCCACCAAGGTCAAGTGAAACTTCGATTCTTGTGACTGTTTTACTTTAAAGCGCGAAAATTCCCCAGATTTTCTATGCATGAATGCAATGCACACATCTGTTTCCTCTATTTTTGTAACCCCATTACCTGGGATATTACATTAATTAAGTAAATCCAAGTAAATTTACTATAATCATCTATGAAGCTTACATAATATGAGTATTTGCCAACAGAGGCAGGAGCTACACCCCATACATCAGAGAACACTTGTTCCAAGGGAACAGTGGATACACTAGTGGAAACAGGGTATGGCAACTGGTGACTCTTAGCTAGTTGGCATGAATCACATACATAAGGGTTTATTTCAGGAGTATGAGCTAATTTATTCTTTCTAAGAACTTGTTGCACCACAAAAGATGACAGATGACCTAGACGACGACGCCATGTTGAAGAGGATGGCTTTATTGTGACAAATGCATGCTTGGATCCCATAGATATTGGCACTAAGGGATATAGACCACCATAGCAGGGACCTTTAAATAGAGTTCTCCGTGTTGCCCGATCCTTTATAAGAAATAAAAACGGGTGAAATTCCATAAAGACATCATTGTCAAGGCAAAGTTTATGAACTGACAACAGATTCATGCTAGAGCTAGGAACATGCAAGATATTTTTTAGTTGAAAGGAATCATGTGGGGTTTGCAAAGTAGAATGACCAATATGACTAATAAGCATGCCATTACCATCATCAGTGTGGATCTTGTCGCTGCCCTTGTACTTGTCATGTGTCGTGAGCTTGCTCAGCTCCCTAGTGATGTGATTGGTAGCCCCTGTATCGGAGTACCAATTTGTGTCGACGCCATAAGAAGCAGCATTGGCGCCTTTGCGATCATGATCACCACCATCGCTGTCCGAGTCATCATCATCCTTGTACCGCCACCAGCATTCGCTGGCTGGATGCCCATGGATCGTGCAGATCTGGCACGTCACATCGACATAAGGTGTTGGGCGACGGCCATCATTGCGGCGACGACGCTGGCCACCATCATGGCGTCCACGATCCTCGCGACGGCCTCCATCATCACGGGGGCGTCCTCCATCGTCACGGCGGCGATCGCGATCACCATCGCGACGGCCACGGTCCTCATGGCGGTCATCCTCATAGCGGTTGCCACGGTAACCACAGTCACCGCGGCTTCAGCGATCATCAGTGCGTCCACGTCAATCCTGCTCGCGGCTGGCAGCGTTGGCCGACGAGGTGAAGGGCTCCACAGCGGCGGTCTCCGAGAGCATGTCCTGTCGCATGTCATGTGCACAAATCTGACTGTATAGATCATCAACGGTAGTACCTGGATTGGCGTTGACAGAGGCGACGAGGGAGTTGTACGTGCCGTCAAGGCCGTTCAGCAGTGCAGAGACGAGATCATCTTCTTCCACGGTTTTGCCTGCAGCTGTGAGCTCGGACGCGAAACCTCGCATCTTGGCGAAGTAGACTGCCGGAGTGGTGTCCAGCTTTTTGGTGTTGTTCAGCGCCGTCCGCAGATGTGAAATCTTGGCGCGTGAGGTGGAGGAGAACATGGATGTGATCACCCCCCACACGGCGGCGGTGGTGTCCAGCCCAACAACGTGAGCCGGAATCTCCGGCGAGAGGGAGTTGACGATGAAGCTCATCACAGTTTGATCCCGGATCACCCAGGCGGTGTAGGCAGGGTTAGGGACCCGGGTCTTGTCACTTTCCTCCACCGTTTTGGCCGGAGCAGCGTCCGTGCCATTGAGCAGCCCAAGAACCTGGACGCTGCGCAGTCCTAGGAGGCAATTGTCTTCCATAGGAGGAAGTTCGTGCGCGTCAGCTTTTGAGACGGCGGGGTGCCGAGGGCGGCGGCCAGAGCAGTTGGGCTCGACATGGCGACGGCGGCGGGCTTGATCGTAGGGATTGTTTTTTGGAGTTGTAGATGTTCTGGACGTGATCTTGGCTTTGTAGATGTGATACGTCTCAAACGTATCTATAATTTCTTATGTTCCATGCTACTTTTATGATGATACTCACATGTTTTATACACACTTTATGTCATTATTATGCATTTTCCGGCACTAACCTATTGACGAGATACCGAAGAACCAGTTGCTGTTTTCTGTTGTTTTTGGTTTCAGAAATCCTACAAAGGAAATATTCTCGGAATTGGACGAAATCAATGCCCAGGGTCTTATTTTTCCACGAAGATTCCAGAAGACCGAAAGGGAAACGAAGTGGGGCGACGGGGCGCCGACCCCATTGTGCTATCATGTTAGATCTTGTGAGCTGCCTATCATGATCAAGATCATCTATTTGTAATCCTTCATGTTGTGTTTGTTGGGATCCGATGAATATTGAATACTATGTCAAGTTGATTATCAATCTATCATATATGTTGTTTATGTTCTTGCATGCTCTCCGTTGCTAGTAGAGGCTCGGCCAAGTTGATACTTGTGACTCCAAGAAGGAGTATTTATGCTCGATAGTGGGTTCATGCCTCCATTGAATCCGATACGATGTGACGTAAAGTTCTAAGGTTGTGCATGTGTTGTTGCCACTAGGGATAAAACATCAATGCTTTGTCTAAGGATATTTCTGTTGATTACATTACGCACCATACTTAATGCAATTGTCCGTTGTTTGGAACTTAATACTGGAAGGGGTTCGGATGATAACTCGAAGGTGGACTTTTTAGGCATAGATGCATGCCGGATAGCGGTCTATGTACTTTGTCGTAATGCCCCGATTAAATCTCATAGTACTCATCATGATATATGTATGTGCATTGTTATGCCTTCTTTATTTGTCAATTGCCCAACCGTAATTTGTTCACCCAACATGCTATTTCTTATCGGAGAGACACCACTAGTGAACCGTGGCCCCGGTCCATTCTTTACATCCGAAATACAATCTACTCGCAATACTTGTTCTTTACTGTTCTTCGCAAACAAACATCATCTTCCACACTATACATCTAATTCTTTGTTTACAGCAAGCCGGTGAGATTGACAACTTCACTGTTACGTTGGGGCAAAGTACTTTGATTGTGTTGTGCAGGTTCCACGTTGGCGCCGGAATCCCTGGTGTTGCGCCGCACTACACTCCACCACCAACAACCTTCATGTGCTTCCTTGACTCCTACTGGTTCGATAACCTTGGTTTCTTACTTGGGGAAAACTTGTCGCTGTACACATCACACCTTCCTCTTGGGGTTCCCAACGGACGTGTGTCTTACACGCCATCAAAACAGTTTTCTGGCGCCGTTGCCGGGGAGATCAAGACACGCTGCAAGGGGAGTCTCCCACATCCAATCTCTTTACTTTGTTTTTGTCTTGCTTTACTTTATTTTATTTACTGATTTGTTTGCTCTCTATATCAAAAATACAAAAAAAAATAGTTGCTAGATTTACTTTATTTACTGTCTTGTTCTCCATATTAAAAACACAAAAAATTAGTTACTTGCATTTACTTTATTTACCTTTTGTTTATTTCATCATGTTTCCTCCTAAGTTCACTCTGAAAGACATACTGGTAGGACGAGGTTCTATCATTGGGAGAGATAATATAGAAGATTTTTTCACTCATGTTAGTACAGCTGAAGATTTTGAAGATAGACACTTGGTAGAACTTGCTCCTACTTATGAAATTGATGCTGCTTCTTTAGTACGCATGTTGGAAACTAGGTTCGTTAATCTTAATCCTATAATTCAACATATGTTTCTTACACTCTCTGATATGGAAAGGGGAGAAAAGAGAGATTTTGTTTTAGATGTCCTTCTTAGAGAATTTGGTGATATAGCTAAAGAAGCTAGAAAAGTTTTTATTAAGCATAAGAGGCTTGACTTTTATACCAACTTTGCAAGAACACTTGAAAAGATGGACATGGATAGAATAAAGTACACTAATAATGTTAATGATGGTGGGGAGATCAAAGTACCGATACCTAGTAAGCTCCTAGGAATGCATGAAGCTCTAGAAAATAACTATGGTTGGCTTGTTCCTGAAAATTTGTTTGATGAGAATAGCAAGCCTAAGAGTAATGAAAGAGGAGCCTCTGAAACTTACATAAATAAGATACAATGCATAGTTGAGAGAACTCCAAACCCCTCTGTTAATGCTTCATCTTTTGATAATACTTGATTCACACTTTCTGCGCCTAGCTGAAAGGCGTTAAAGAAAAGCGCTTATGGGAGACAACCCATTATTTTACTTCTGCATTTTTATTTTATATTTGAGTCTTGGAAGTTATTACTAATGTAGCAACCTCTCCTTATCTTTATTTTATTGCATTGTTGAGCCAAGTAAAATCTTTGATAGTAAAGTCAATACTAGATTTGGATTACTGCGCAGAAACAGATTTCTTACTGTCACGAAATTGAGCAGCCCCTTCTGTAGAAAATTTAGAAAAATCTGCCAATTTACGTGCGTGATCCTCAGATATGTATGCAACTTTCATTCAATTTGAGCATTTTCATCTGAGCAAGTTAAGTGCCCCAGAAAAATTCGTCTTTACGGACTGTTCTGTTTTGACAGATTCTGCCTTTTATTTCGCATTGCCTGTTTTGCTATGTTTGATGGATTTCTTTGTTCCATTAACTTTCAGTAGCTTTGTGCAATGTCCAGAAGTGTTAAGAATGATTATGTCACATCTGAATATATGAATTTTCAATTATGCACTAACCCTCTAATGAGTTTGTTTTGAGTTTGGTGTGGAGGAAGTTTTCAAGGGTCAAGAGAGGAGGATGATACAATATGATCAAGAAGAGTGAAAAGTCTAAGCTTGGGGATACCCCCGTGGTTCATCCCTGCATATTTTAAGAAGACTCAAGCATCTAAGCTTGGGCATGCCCAAGGCATCCCTTCTTCATCGACAACTTATCAGGTCACCTCTAGTGAAACTATATTTTTATTCCATCACATCTTATGTGCTTTACTTGGAGCGTCTGTTTGTTTTTGTTTTTGTTTTTGTTTGAATAAAATCGGATCCTAGCATTCTTTGTTTGGGAGAGAGACACGCTCCGCTGTTGCATATGAATACATGTGTTCTTAGCTTTATTCTTAATGTTCATGGCGAAGGTTGAAACTGCTTCGTTCATTGTTATATGGTTGGAAACAGAAAATGATGCATGTGGTAATTGGTATAATCTCTTGAATAATTTGATACTTGGAAATTGTTGTGCTCATATAGATCATGTTTAAGCTCTTGCATCATGTACTTTGCACCTATTAATGAAGAACTACATAGAGCTTGTTAAAATTTGGTTTGCATGATTGGTCTCTAGAGTCTAGATATTTTCTGGTTAAGGTGTTTGAACAACAAGGAAGACGATGTAAAGTCTTATAATGCTTGCAATATGTTCATATGTAAGCTTTGTTGTACCATTTTATACTTGAGTTTGCTTCAAACAACCTTGCTAGCCTACTTGTATTGAGAGGGAATTCTTCTCGTGCATCCAAATCCTTGAGCCAAAAACCATGCCATTTGTGTCCACCATACCTACCTACTACATGGTATTTCTCTGCCATTCGAAAGTAAATTACTTGAGTGCTACCTTTAAAAATTCTATTCTTTGCCTTTGCAATATATAGCTCATGGGAAAATAGCCTTAAAAACTATTGTGGTGAAGAATATGTACTTATGTATCTTATTTCTTAATAAGTTGCTTGTTGAGCGGTAACCATGTTTCGGGGACGCCATCAACTATTACACCTTTGTTGAATATCATGTGAGTTGCTATGCATGTTCGTCTTGTCCGAAGTAAGGGCGATTTTCATGATCAAATGGTTTGAGTATGCATATTGTTAGAGAAGAACATTGGGCCGCTAACTAAAGCCATGATCCATGGTGGAAGTTTCAGTTTGGACAA
Source organism: Lolium rigidum (assembly GCF_022539505.1). NCBI lineage: Eukaryota > Viridiplantae > Streptophyta > Magnoliopsida > Poales > Poaceae > Lolium > Lolium rigidum. The sequence continues at coordinate 64,875,597 of NC_061511.1, forward strand.
TTAATCCTCAATCTCTTATGAGAATATTATCTGTTGTTGAATGCTTATGCATTAAAGAGGAGTTCATTATCTATTGTCTATGTTGTCCCGGTATGGATGTCTAAGTTGAGAATAATCAAAAGCGAGAAATCCAATGTGAACTTTCTCCTTAGACCTTTGTACAGGCGGCATAGAGGTACCCCTTTGTGACACTTGGTTGAAACATATGTTATGCAATGATAATCCATGTTAATCCAAGCTAATTAGGACAAGGTGCGAGCACTATTGGTAATCTATGCATGAGGCTTGCAACTTATAAGATATCTTATACATAACACATATGATTTATTACTACCGTTGAAAAAAAAATTCTATGTTTTCAAAATGAAAAGCTCTAGCACAAAAATAGTAATCCATGCTTCCCTCTGCGAAGAGCCATTCTTTTACTTTATTGTTGAGTCAGTTTGCCTACTTCTTTCTATCTTAGAAGCAAACACTTGTATCAACTGTGTGCATTGATTCTTACATGTTTACCTATTGCACTTGTTATTACTTTGTGTTGACAATTATCCATGAGATATACATGTTGAAGTTGAAAGCAACTGCTGAAACTTATATCTTCCTTTGTGTTGCTTCAAAGCTTTCTACTAAGAATTTATTGCTTTATGAGTAACTCTTATGCAAGTCTTATTGGTGCTTGTCTTGAAAGTATTATTCATGAAAAGTCTTTGCAATATGATTCATTTGTTTACTCATTGTCTTTACCATTGCTTCGAATCGCTGCATTCATCTCATATGCTTTACAATAGTATTGATCAAGATTATGATAGCATGTCACTTCAGAAATTATCCTTGTTATCGTTTACCTACTCGAGGGCGAGTAGGAACTAAGCTTGGGGATGCTTGATACGTCTCAAACGTATCTATAATTTCTTATGTTCCATGCTACTTTTATGATGATACTCACATGTTTTATACACACTTTATGTCATTATTATGCATTTTCCGGCACTAACCTATTGACGAGATGCCGAAGAACCGATTGCTTGTTTTCTCGCTGTTTTTGGTTTCAGAAATTCTACAAAGGAAATATTCTCGGAATTGGACGAAATCAATGCCCAGGGTCTTATTTTTCCACGAAGATTCCAGAAGACCGAAAGGGAAACGAAGTGGGGCGACGGGGCACCGACCCCATAGGCCGGCGCGGCTAAGGGTGGCCCCACGCCGCCCTATGGTGTGGGGCCCCCGTCAGCCCTCCGACTCCGCCCTTCCGCCTACTTAAAGCCTTCGTCGCGAAAACCCCAGTACCGAGAGCCACGATACGGAAAACCTTCCAGAGACGCCGCCGCCAATCCCATCTCGGGGGATTCAAGAGATCGCCTCCGGCACCCTGCCGGAGAGGGGAATCATCTCCCGGAGGTCTCTTCATCACCATGATCGCCTCCGGATCGATGTGTGAGTAGTTCACCCCTGGACTATGGGTCCATAGCAGTAGCTAGATGGTTGTCTTCTCCTCATTGTGCTATCATGTTAGATCTTGTGAGCTGCCTATCATGATCAAGATCATCTATTTGTAATGCTACATGTTGTGTTTGTTGGGATCCGATGAATATGGAATACTATGTCAAGTTGATTATCAATCTATCATATATGTTGTTTATGTTCTTGCATGCTCTCCGTTGCTAGTAGAGGCTCGGCCAAGTTGATACTTGTGACTCCAAGAGGGAGTATTTATGCTCGATAGTGGGTTCATGCCTCCATTGAATGCTGGAACAGTGATGAGAAAGTTCTAAGGTTGTGGATGTGATGTTGCCACTAGGGATAAAACATCAATGCTTTGTCTAAGGATATATGTGTTGATTACATTACGCACCATACTTAATGCAATTGTCTGTTGTTTGCAACTTAATACTGGAAGGGGTTCGGATGATAACCTGAAGGTGGACTTTTTAGGCATAGATGCATGCTGGATAGCGGTCTATGTAGTTTGTCGTAATGCCCTGATTAAATCTCATAGTACTCATCATGATATATGTATGCATTGTTATGCCTTCTTTATTTGTCAATTGCCCAACTGTAATTTGTTCACCCAACATGCTATTTCTTATCGGAGAGACACCACTAGTGAACTGCGGACCCCGGTCCATTCTTTACATCTGAAATACAATCTACTGCAATACTTGTTCTTTACTGTTATTCGCAAACAAACATCATCTTCCACACTATACATCTAATCCTTTGTTTACAGCAAGCCGGTGAGATTGACAACCTCACTGTTACATTGGTGCAAAGTACTTTGATTGTGTTGTGTAGGTTCCACGTTGGCGCCGGAATCCCTGGTGTTGCACCGCACTACACTCCGCCACCAACAACCTTCACGTGCTTCCTTGACTGCTACTGGTTCGATAACCTTGGTTTCTTACTGAGGGAAAACTTGTCGCTGTACACATCACACCTTCCTCTTGGGGTTCCCAACGGACGTGTGTCTTACACGCCATCAAGATGGTTTTGGATCGTAGTTTTGGGATTGTATCGTGGGATTTGTTTGTGTTTGTGATTTGAAGATTGGATCTTGGCTTGAATGTGGTTTTGGGAGGCTCGCAGGTGGCGGCGGCCGATCTAGGTTTGGGAGCTCGCTCGAGCGGCGGCTAGGTCATGGAGAGGAGGGGCTCTGATACCATATGAATTTAGGCGGAAACGATACCCTTCTAGGGCTCGTGGTTCGTGTTTATATAGGCAAGGTATAGCCCTTGTAAGCGTGTATACAAAGAGGTATAATACATGTAGAGAGTACAGATATAAATACTATCTAACACGTGGACCATCAGATCATCCCCTCGAAACCACCTTTCCCGCTTTTGCTTCTATAACGTCCGAAAGGTGTAAAACTTGTCCGAGTGTAGCAAAATATGAATCAGACACGGATCGTGACGAGCTCGACGCTCCGCATGGCGGCACGGCGACCTCCACCACGACGCGCGCGGTGGCGCAGCAGTTGTCGACGGCGGCCGAAGATGGCGCATCTCCTACGATCTGTACTCTACCCCAATGGAGAATGCCCTCATCAGCAGCATCGTTCCGCGCACGTTTCTTCAAGCTCCAGCTCGAATCCAGGTCCACGACGGCGCAAACATCAGATTCGGCGAACTTCGGCACCGGTGATCCTATGTTGCAACCAAACCGGGGCTCCTACAACAATCCTCCTGCGTTTTTCTCCCAGAACCCAGAGATTGAAGAGCCTGCCTGTGAGTATTATTTGTGCTTTGCTGCTATAGATTTTGTGTTGGAAGTTTTTTTGCTGCTACCAAATTGAAGATGAATTATTTTTCTACATTGGTATGGTGATGCACATGAATTCAGTGTCATTTCACTTGAAAAACCAGTTACTGCATTTTTTCTAATTCAAATTTTGTTGGTACTATTAAGTTGCTACTATGAAGCAAAGAGGTTGTAATGAATTTCAAATAGTTGTTGCTTCGAATTAAGTTGGTACTGTCTGCATGTTGGGCTGCAGGACAATATTGTGTAGGAACTAGTTGCCACTGTCTGCATTTTTCACTACTGCAGAATAGGCTATAAGTGACAGGCTTAAAAGGCCCATTAGTGATAGGAAAAGCGCCTGTCACTGATGACTAGTCACTGGTATGAGGTTACTAGTGACATTCACTTTGCCTGTCACTAGTATGTGCATACTAGTGACAAGCAAAAAATAAGCATGTCACTGGTTTCGATCAAATGGCGTAGCTATGGTGTATTGTATTGACATACCCTTTATCCTGGTTATCACTGATTTGAATTTCAATAATAATAAAAACATGTTTCCCATAAATATTCTACATAGAACAATAAGATATCGTAAAAATAAAATGCATTTTCCAATAATATTTTAGACAGTACAAGACCTTTTACCATCACCCAATATGAAATAATATTTACACACCTTACAAACCGCAAAGCTATCTATTACATTAACAAGGCCAATTAGATCGAGTAAAAACCAAAAGCACATAAGTTCCTAATATTTTCCAAGATGTATAAGATCGCAAGTTCTGGCTATTACTATGATCCCAAATTTTCTCCCAGCGTACTTTGCTTTATAAAAAATTGTATAGGGTGAAAGATCAACCAATTTTGCTCTCAAAATGTCACCAAACCTGTTACCTGCACATAAATGTAGAGAGATAAGCAGAGAGTAAACTAACTCTAACCTACCTCAGCTCCCATTTAAAAATGTAAATTGGGCATCATATGCAAACGTTAAATTAACCAGATTGTTTCCATTCAATGCACCTACAGTTTTCTACCTTGAGCCGCTTGTCTGGCTCCACATTTAGATTTATAAACATGAGCTCTCTTTCAACTTACGGTTCCTTTGAAAAACGATCAACCTGTTTTGGTTGATATATAAAGCTATCAATATCATCAGATACACCGGTGAGTGGAAGAAGCACAAAAACTGAAAGGACCGAATCCATCATTGATGCCGACGGAACAAAAAAATTTCATACTTCACATGATACTGGAATGATATGCTGATATACTGATATTACTTTCAACTACAGTGTCAACTACTGATATATTGATATTACTTTCAACTACTGTCAACACATGATACTATATTGCACGATATTGCAAAGTTCGAATATAGTATTGGTTTGTGCTTATGCTCAAACTACAGTCCACGGACAAATAGATTAAGGTTACAGAACTGCAGCCTGGTATTGAAGTTTGAAACCTGAAGCAAAACATGCCGTTCGTAACTATAAAAAAATATAGAGCAGCAGATCTGCAATTTTGAGCATCGTTTCTTATAGAAATGCAGTTATGATAACTGAAAGAGTGTGGTTTATGATTACTGGGGAGGTGTCAAATAAGCTACTCTATGTTGTGAAGGAAGTGAACTATCCAATTTGCTGCTCATGGCTTGTTTTAAGTGTTGAGCAACAATTTCTAATATGTTATACCAGAAAAGTCAGACACTATGCCAGGCATATAATCAAAAGGCTGACGTGCAAGACAAAGGAAACGATGGAAGAAAAAAGAAAAGAACATACCTGAATGACATAGCACAACGACAAGCAAGAGAAAGATATAAGGAATCAGTAACACATCCGATCTTCACGAGAAGAAAAAAACGAACAAATTAATCTGGTGAGAAAATAGGAAGGCAGATCGGAGATCCAAACTCAACTGCAGGCGCCAACCAAACGGCAGAAGGTCATTATTGCAACATATCGATGCAAAACCCTGACAAGAAAATAAAACAGGCAGCTCAAATCTGGAGGAAACGCCAGGCAATTACATTGCGTCAGTTCAAGAACGCCTCAGCTCTATCCCTCTCGTTCCGCGGACACAATAGCAGCAGCAGCGGTGGCGCACAAAGGCTCCGCCATAGGCCAAGATCGGTATGGGAGGATTGGGATTTGCCGCTCGCTGCATCGCCCTAATGTGTAACGATGGAGAATAGCTTCCGCGCTGTTGGGATGCAGGCCAGAGCAGATGTTCGGGATGCGTTGGAGGGGCGACCGGCGCGGCGTTGCAGGGGCCGTTCCGTTAGAGGAGCAGGGCGGCGGCGGTTGCGAATTTGGATGGATTGACCTGATTTTGGACCCCCATACGGCCATACCTAAGAGCATCCCCACTCGTTTGGGCTCCCCACGCCCAAATCCGGCGAAATTTAGCGCCGGATGGATGTAGTTTTTGGCCTGGGGAGGCCCATTTTTCCAGCCGCGAGCCCATGGACGCGCACCCACCGCGTGCATAGCGACGGCGCAGTCACCGGGAAGGGCAATCGTCGGAGTTCCCTCGCCGCATTGAACCGTCGCGAAGTGGACTGGAGAGCCGAAACGACTCGTCGGGAACGGTCGAAGTGGCCTCGATGCGAGAACCGCCGTAATGGAGCACGAACTCCGCGGAAGAGCAACCGGCGCTCTCTTTCGTCGAGAGACCTACATAAACGGTTTTCGACGGGCTGAGCCATTCATCTGTTCTCTCGTCACCATCCTCCGTCAACCATGAGCGATATCTCTTGGCCATCGGACACCGACAGCGAGGGGAAGCCGCCTGGATGGCGCCATTGGTGGGATCCAGCTGCATCGTCCAGCAGCGACGATTCCCCCCCCCCCCCCCGCCGGCCAGCGAGGACGAGTGGGACGACGAGGAGGAGGGCGAAGAGGCCGTGGAGCAGGCCGAGGAGCAGGCCGAGGAAGAGGCCGAGGAAGAGGAGGAGGAGCAGGAGCAGGAGGAGGAGCAGGAGGAGGAGGACGAAGAGGCTGATGAGGACGACGACGAGGAGGACTCAACTTCCTCCGACGAGGAGGTGACGAGCCGGAAGCGTCGCCGCGACGACGATGAGGCGGGGCCTTCTAAGAAGAAGAAGAAGTAGTTTAGTTTTAAAGTTTTTATATGTAATTTCTATGTTTATTCGAATTATATTCGAAATATATATATAATCTATCTATGTTGCACCACTTGAGAGTTCAAAGCTTTCGTTCGACGAGGGTTTTGCCGTAGATCGGGAAGACGAGGGTTTTGCCGTAGATCGGGAAGACGAGGGTTTTGCCGTAGATCGGAGGCCATTGTCGCCGACAAGTTGGGGCCACGCCCGCTTTTCACTCGTCCGGAGTCCCCGAGCGCTCCCCGGGGGGCCGGGGATGGCGTGGGATCGCCGGATGGATTTAGGCCCAAATCCGGACGAAAACGAGAAACCGGGGGCGCGACTGGGCCGAATTACGCCGTCCGGATGGAAAAAACGCTCGCCGGGGGCCTGTTCGGGGGGACGAGTGGAGATGCTCTAAGGATGTGGAAGTTTTAATGAAGACCGGTTTGCTAAGTCGAATCATTCACGTCCCTTAAAAACAAAAGTCGAGTTTTTCAGGAATACGGAACTCAGATCTCGAGTCCCCGTAAAAAAATATAAATGGCACCGGTGACACGCAATTATAGATGCCTGTCAGTAACATATGTTTTGTTTTAGAAGATCTCTACAAAACTACGTCATTGACACCCTCTTCTATGGACAGGGATTCAGTGACATTGAAACAGCATGGCACGTTGTGCCATGACCTCCTATCCACCCTACATTTTCCATCTAACGGCTGCAATAAAGCGATCTGAAAATTTTGCTAAATTTGTCTTTTTTGCTGCGCTCAAAATATAAAGTATTTTTGATTGAAACTTTCCGTAGTTACAACATGATTCGTTGGTAATACTTACATTTTTTGTTTTGAATTTTTTAATGAATTTAATTTTTTTTTGAAAATCATCAAAAAAATTCAAAATAAAAAATATACATGTTGCCAACGGATCATGTTGTAAGTATGGAAAGTTTCAATCAAAAATATTTTGTATTTTGGGCGCAGCAAAAAAGACAAATTTAGCAAAATTTTCAGATCGGTTGATAGCAGCCGTTAGATGAAGAGTGTAGGGTGGATAGAAGATCATGGCACAGCGTGCCATGCTGTTTGAATGTCACTGAATCCCTGTCCCTCTTCTATATGCCTGTCACAAGTGTGTATTACTAGTGACAGGCTTATACGAGCCCGTCACTAGTGTCTGTAGGCATAATTTTGCCTGTAGCTTGGCGGCTATAAGCATTTCTGCAGTAGTGTTTTGTTAACAAAAAAATGATGTTCACATGAATGTAATTGATATGTACCAAACAAGTTAAAAAAAATGTTTGGTAGCTCACACAAATGTCACAATTGCAGGTTTTGTGGCGGACAACATCTTTGGTGGTTTCGATCTAAACAATGAGCTGAATGATAATACACATGATGCTGAAGAACCCGCTGCTGCGGAGAATTTTGTACAACCAGTGGGAATGCTTCTAATGCAGCAGAAGAAATATCATCGCAACATGTGATACCTTATGTTGGCATGATATTTGATGACCTGGAAGTTGCAAAGGAGGTGTACAATCAGTATGCATTCAAGATGGGATTCGGTATTCACATATCAAATACCAAATACAGCCAAGCACGAGGGGCGCCAAAGGATACACCGCTGAGCAGGGTCTTTGCATCTGTTCATTGTGGGAAACCTATAGTTGAAGCACAAAGGTCAGGGAAGAATGTCACGGGGGTTGCAGCGAAAAGGTCTTGATAGTACAGTTGATATGAGTAGCTCAAGTGCACAGAAATCTAAGGGCAAGCAAGCAGTGGAGCAGATGGATGTGAGAGATTTTAGGTAGTGAAACAAGGTGCTATGCCATGATTGCAAAGCACGCATGCTTGTTGGTATAAGAAATAGTTCTTGGACAATGTCAGTTTTTGAAGCTGCACACACGCATCCAATGGTGTCATGGGCTGGAAGGAGAAGGTACTATAGATCGCATAGAAAGGTTCCTAAATAGGATTTTCGGTTGCTGCAAGCATTAAACAACTAGAATATTAGTACGGCAAAAATCATGGGTGCACTTGGAGATGTACATGGTGGTGACCTGAGAGGGCTTGGTTATGTTAAGAGGGATATATCGAACATAAGAACGATGCTGCGAGAGGAAGTGACACTGAGACATGAATTTGACAGTTCAGTATTTTGAGAGAAGACAAGCAGAGAGCCTAGGTTTCTTTTACGCAACTCAACTCGACAAGAACAATGCAGTCAAAGCACTCTTTTGGGTTGATGGAAGGACCAGATCATTGTACCACAAGCACAAGGACTGCATGTTTTTTTGAAACGACGTTTTGCACAAACATGTACAACATGCCTTTTGCTCCAATTGTAGGAATAAATAACCACACGCACATCATTGTCTTGGGATGTGCTCGATGAAACAATCGATACATTCAGATGGGTTTTTGAGAGGTGGATGATCGCAATGGATAACTTGGCTCTTGATCACATAATGACAGACCAGGATCAAGCAATGTGAACATCTATATCGAATATTTTCCCAAACACAATCCACAGATGTTCTTTTTACCACGTGGTGAACCTAGTGAGAAGAAAACTTGGTCCAAAACTAGTGGATGGTCATCCATTTGCAGATGCATTCTACTCGTGCATTTACGGTACCGACACAGTAGAAGAGTTTGAAATCTGCTCGCAACACATGCTGCAAGTCCATGATATGGCTGATAACATGCACCTTGAAAACATGTGGGGCAACAGGACAACATGGGCACCGGTGTATTTCAGGCACAATTTATTTACATTCACAAGTACAACCGGAAGATCCGAAGGGCTAAACTCATACTTCAAATCATTTGTTCGTCTAGGCGATTCAGTTTTCAACTTTGTGCAGCAGACAACAGTACGAACTGTGTCAGAGTGTGATGCTGGATCGGGAGGACAACTCTGGTTTTGTAATGGAAATAACAACAACATCACTATGGGGGAGGTTAGTCATTTTGTTGGCTTTGAAGCACTTCATAATACCTGTTGTAGCATGTAATCCTTACTTTTTGTAGCAACTTGAAAGTATTAATGCAACAAACAAATAATATTCATTGTACCAACCTTTTGTTGCAGCTGGAGAGTTGAAAGGCAGGGGCTACAATTCTACACCAGGGATGTCTTTGACAGGTTTGAGAACATTTTGCAGCGATCAACAAGATTTTATCCACTAAGGGCAGAGGTGGATGGCCTATGTTTTGATCTGGTACCAAACCCTAGCCTCGATGTAAAAACATATCGGGTCGAAGTTGAGCCTGATAACCAGACATACACATGTGGATGCAACCTATTTGAAATGTCTGGCCTCATTTGCCCGCACATTGTCAGGGTAATGGTGCACCTTAATGTGCAGCAAATACCGGATAGGTATATGCTTCCAAGGTGGTCTGCAGCAGCATCACCTGCACCTGACCCAGGAACAAGTGGTTTCCGGATCGGCGTTCCAGCAACGAACACGCTGAAATACAACTCCCTTTGCATAAAGATGAATGATCTTGCATCGGATGCTTGTATTTATGATGACACGTATGCAATGGTGTCAGACATGATCGCTGAAGCAAAGAAAGTTGTTGCTACAATGCATAAAGCAATGATTGGTAAGCATCAAGTTGACAATGAAATGACAATGAAAATGTTGATACACCTATACAAAATCAGGAGCATCCTGATGTAGCACCACATGCCTTCTATGACATGCAAACTGGAACAACATATATCAATTCTCTGCGAAACCCAGCAAGAGTAAAGCCGAAAGGACGCCCATCAGAGAAAGAGAAGAGGAGGAAACCATTGATTGAGTTGCGTGGCGAGGCAAATAAAAAGAGGCGGAAGAAGGCAGAGGAATGATTGCGCGTAATTAACACGTCTGTTGGGAACCCCAAGAGGAAGGTATGATGCGCACAGCAGCAAGTTTTCCCTCAGTAAGAAACCAAGGTTATCGAACCAGTAGGAGCCAAGAAGCACGTTGAAGGTTGATGGCGGAGGAGTGTAGTGCGGCGCAACACCGGGGATTCCGGCGCCAACGTGGAACCCGCACAACACAATCACGGAACTTTGCCCCAACGTAACGGCGAGGTTGTCAATCTCACCGGCTTGCTGTAAACAAAGGATTAGATGTATAGTGTGGATGATGATGGTTGTTTGCGAAGAACGATAAAGAACAATTGCAGCGGTTTGTATTTCGGATGTAAAGAATAGGACCGGGGTCCACGGATCACTAGCGGTGTCTCTCCCATAAGATAGCGAGATGTTGGGTGAACAAATTACGAGTTGGGCAATTGACAAATAAAGAAGGCATAACAATGCACATACATATATCATGATGAGTACTATGAGATTTAATCGGGACATTACGACAAAGTACATAGACCGCTATCCGAGCATGTATCTATGCCTAAAAAGTCCACCTTCGAGGTTATCATCCGAACCCCTTCCGGTATTAAGTTGCAAACAACAGACAATTGCATTAAGTATGGTGCGTAATGTAATCAACACAAATATCCTTAGACAAAGCATCGATGTTTTATCCCTAGTGGCAACAGCACATCCACAACCTTAGAACTTTCTCGTCACTGTCCTGCATTTAATGGAGGCATGAACCCACTATCGAGCATAAATACTCCCTCTTGGAGTCACAAGTATCAACTTGGCTAGAGCCTCTACTAGCAACGGAGAGCATGCAAGAACATAAATAACATATATGATAGATTGATAATCAACTTGACATAGTATTCAATATTCATCGGATCCCAACAAACACAACATGAAGGATTACAAATAGATGATCTTGATCATGATAGGCAGCTCACAAGATCTAACATGATAGCACAATGGGGAGAAGACGACCATCTAGCTACTGCTATGGACCCATAGTCCAGGGGTGAACTACTCACACATCGATCCGGAGGCGATCATGGCGATGAAGAGACCTCCGGGAGATGATTCCCCTCTCCGGCAGGGTGCCGGAGGCGATCTCCCGAATCCCCCGAGATGGGATTGGCGGCGGCGGCGTCTCCGTAAGGTTTTCCGTATCGTGGCTCTCGATGCGGGGGTTTCGCGACGGAGGCTTTAAGTAGGCGGAAGGGCGGAGTCGGGAGAGTCACGGGGCCCCACACGCTAGGGCCGCGCGGGCCCCCTCTAGGCCGCGCCGTCCTAGTGTGGCGGCGCCCCGTGGCCCCACTTCGTCTCCCCTCCGGTCTTCTGGAAGCTTCGTGGAAAAATAGGCCCCTGGGCGTTGATTTCGTCCAATTCCGAGAATATTTTCTTACTAGGATTTCCGAAACAAAAAACGAGTAGAAAACGACAGAATCGGCTCTTCGGCATCTCGTCAATAGGTTAGTGCCTGGAAAATGCATAAATATGACATATAATGTGTATAAAACATGTGAGTATCATCATAAAAGTAGCATGGAACATAAGAAATTATAGATACGTTTGGGACGTATCAAGCATCCCCAAGATTAGTTCCTACTCGCCCTCGAGTAGGTAAACGATAACAAAGATAATTTCTGAAGTGACATGCTATCATAATCTTGATCATACTATTGTAAAGCATATGAGATGAATGCAGCGATTCGAAGCAATGATGAAGATAATGAGTAAACTAATGAATCATATAGCAAAGACTTTTCATGAATAATACTTTCAAGACAAGCATCAATAAGACTTGCATAAGAGTTACTCATAAAGCAATAAATTCAAAGTAAAAGCATTGAAGCAACACAAAGGAAGATATAAGTTTCAGCGGTTGCTTTCAACTTCAACATGTATATCTCATGGATAATTGTCAACACAAAGCAATATAACAAGTGCAATAAGTAAACATGTAAGAATCAATGCACGAGTTGATACAAGTGTTTGCTTCTAAGATAGAAAGAATAGGCAAACCGACTCAACAATAAAGTAGAAGATAGGCCCTTCGCAGAGGGAAGCATTGATTACTATATTTGTGCTAGAGCTTTTCATTTTGAAAACAAGAAACAATTTTGTCAACGGTAGTAATAAAGCATATGAGTTATGTATAAGACATCTTATAAGTTGCAAGCCTCATGCATAGTATACTAATAGTGCTCGTACCTTGTCCTAATTAGTTTGGGTTAACACGGATTATCATTGCATAGCATATGTTTCAACCAAGTGTCACAAAGGGGTACCTCTATGCCGCCTGTACAAAGGTATAAGGAGAAAGCTCGCATTGGATTTATCGCTTTTGATTATTCTCAACTTAGACATCCATACCGGGACAACATAGACAACAAATAATGGACTCCTCTTTAATGCATAAGCATTCAAAAACAGTTATTATTCTCATAAGAGATTGAGGATTAGCTGTCCACACTGAAACTTCCACCATGAATCATGGCTTTAGTTAGCGGCCCAATGTTCTTCTCTAACAGTATGCATACTCAAACCATTTGATTGTGAAAATCGCCCTTACTTCAGACAAGACGAACATGCATAGCAACTCACATGATATTCAACAAAGGTAAAAGAGTTGATGGCGTCCCCAGAAAACATGGTTACCTCTCAACAAGCAACTTACTAAGAAATAAGACACATAAGTACATATTCTTCACCATGATAGTTTTTAAGCTATTTTGTCCCATGAGCTATATATTGCAAAGGCAAAGAATAGAAATTTTAAAGGTAGCACTCAAGTAATTTACTTTGAAATGGCGGAGAAATACCATGTGGTGGGTAGGTATGGTGGACACAAATGGCATGGTTATTGGCTCAAGGATTTGGATGCACGAGAACAATTCCTCTCAATACAAGGCTAGGCTAGCAAGGTTGTTTGAAGCAAACTCAAGTATAAAAGGTGCAGCAAAGCTCACATATGAACATATTGTAACTATTATAAGACTTTACATTGTCTCCTTGTTGTTCAAACACCTCAACCATAAAATATCTAGACTCTAGAGATCAATCATGCAAACCAAATTTTAACAAGCTCTATGTAGTTATTCATTAATGAGTACAAGGTACATGATGCAAGAGCTTAAACAAGATCTATATGAGCACAACAATTGCCAAGTATCACATTATTCAAGACATTAGACCATTTACCACATGCGGCATTTTCCAACTATATAACAATGAATGAAGTAGTTCAACTTTCGCAATGAACAATAAAGATGAAGCTAAGAACACATGTGTTCATACGAAACAGCGGAGCGTGTCTGTCTCCCAAACAAAGAATGCTAGGATCCGATTTTATTCAAACAAAAACAAAAATAAAAACAAACAGACGCTCCAAGTAAAGCACATAAGATGTGACGGAATAAAAATATAGTTTCACTAGAGGAACCCGATAAGTTGTCGATGAAGAAGGGATGCCTTGGGCATCCCCAAGCTTAGACGCTTGAGTCTTCTTAAAATATGCAGGGATGAACCACGGGGGCATCCCCAAGCTTTGACTTTTCACTCTTCTTGATCATATTGTATCATCCTCCTCTCTTGACCCTTGAAAACTTCCTCCATACCAAACTCAAAATAAACTCATTAGAGGGTCGAGTGCATAATTCATATATTCAGAGGTGACATAATCATTCTTAACACTTCTGGACATTGCACAAAGCTACTGAAAGTTAATGGAACAAAGAAATCCATCAAACATAGCAAAACGAGGCAATGCGAAATAAAAGGCGAGAATCATGTCAAAACAGAACGGTTCGTAAAGACGAATTTTAAAGTGGCACCAGACTTGCTCAGATGAAAATGACCAAATTGAATGAAAGTTGCGTACACATCCGAGGATCACGCACGTAAATTGGCAGATTTTTCTGAGCTACCTACAGAGAGACAGGTCGAAATTCGTGACAGCAAGAAATCTGTTTCTGCGCAGCAATCCAAATCTAGTATTGGCTTTACTATCAAAAACTTTACTTGGCATAAAAATGGAATAAAATAAAGATAAGGAAAGGTTGCTACAGTAGTAAACAACTTCCAAGACTCAAATATAAAAGAAAGTGCAGAAGTAAAATAATGGGTTGTCTCCCATAAGCGCTTTTCTTTAACGCCTTTCGGCTAGGCGCAGAAAGTGTGTATCAAGTAACATCAAGAGAAGAAGTATCAACATCATAATTTGTTCTAATAATAGAATCATAAGGTCACTTCATTCTCTTTCTAGGAAAGTGTTCCATACCTTTCTTGAAAGGAAATTGATATTTAATATTATCTTCCTTCATATCAATGGTAGCACCAACAGTTCGAAGAAAAGGTCTTCCCAATATAATGGGACAAGATGCATTGCATTCAATATCCAAGACAACAAAATCAACGGGACAAGGTTATTGTTAACCATAATACGAACATTATCAATCCTCCCCAAAGGTTTCTTTATAGCATTATCAACAAGATTAACATCCAAATAACAATTTTTCAATGGTGGCAAGTCAAGCATATCATAAATTTTCTTAGGCATAACGAAATACTTGCACCAAGATCACATAAAGCATTACAATCAAAATCATTGACCCTCATCTTAATGATGGGCTCCCAACCATCTTCTAACTTTCTAGGAATAGAAGTTTCAAGTTTTAGTTTCTCCTCTCTAGCTTTTATGAGAGCATTTGTAATATGTTTTGTAAAGGCCAAATTTATAGCACTAGCGTTGGGACTTTTAGCAAGCTTTTGTAAGAACTTTATAACTTCAGAGATGTGACAATCATCAAAGTCTAAACCATTATGATCTACAGCAATGGGATCATTGTCCCCAATATTTTGAAAAATTTCAGTAGCTTTATCAATTTCAGCTAGTTTTAGCGGTTTCAGTGCAATTTTGCACGCTTTGCACTAGGAGTAGTAACATTGCCAACACCAATTATTTTACCATTGATAGTAGGAGGTGTAGCAACATGTGGATCATTAACATTACTAGTGGTGGTAATAGTCCAAACTTTAGCTACATTATTCTCTTTAGCAAGTTTTTCATTTTCTTCTCTTTCCCACCTAGCATGCAATTCAGCCATCAATCTAATATTCTCATTAATTCGAACTTGGATGGCATTTGCTGTAGTAACAATCTTATTATCAATATCCCTATTAGGCATAACTTTTAATTTTAAAAGATCGACATCAGAGGCAAGACTATCAACCTTAGAAGCGAGAATATCAATTTTATTGAGCTTTTCCTCAACATATTTGTTAAAAGCAGTTTGTGTACTAATAAATTCTTTAAGCATGGCTTCAAGACCAGGGGGTACACTCCTATTATTGTTGTAAGAATTCCCATAAGAATTACCATAACTATTACCATTAGCAGCAGGATATGGCCTATAGTTGTTACCATAGTTGTTCCTATAAGCATTGTTGTTGAAATTATTGTTTTTAATGAAATTCACATCAACATGTTCTTCTTGGGCAACCAATGAAGCTAAAGGAACATTATTAGGATCAACATTAGATCTACCATTCACAAGCATAGACATAATAGCATCAATCTTATCACTCAAGGAGGAGGTTTCTTCAACAGAATTTACCTTCTTACCTTGTGGAGCTCTTTCCGTGTGCCATTTAGAGTAATTTATCATCATATCATCAAGAAGCTTTGTTGCCGCCCCCAAAGTGATGGACATAAAGGTACCTCCAGCAGCTGAATCCAATAGGTTCCGCGAAGAAAAATTCAATCCTGCATAAAAGGTTTGGATGATCATCCAAGTAGTCGATCCATGGGTTGGGCAATTCTTTACCAAAGATTTCATTCTCTCCCATGCTTGAGCAACATGTTCATTATCTAATTGCTTGAAATTCATTATTCTACTTCTCAAAGATATAATTTTAGCGGGAGGATAATATCTACCAATAAAAGCATCCTTACATTTAGTCCAAGAATCAATACTATTTCTAGGCAGAGATAGCAACCAATCTTTAGCTCTTCCTCTTAAAGAGAAAAGAAACAATTTTAATTTTATAATGTCACCATCTACATCCTTATACTTTTGCATTTCACATAGTTCAACAAAATTATTAAGATGGGCAGCAGCATCATCGAACTAACACCGAGAAAATTGCTCTCTCATAACAAGATTCGATAAAGCGAGGTTTAATTTCAAAGAATTCTGCTGTAGTAGCAGGTGGAGCAATAGGTGTGCATAGGAAATCATTATTATTTGTGCTAGTGAAGTCACACAACTTAGTATTCTCAACAGTACCCATTTTAGCAGTAGTAAATAAAGCAAACTAAATAAAGTAAATGCAAGTAACTAATTTTTTTTGTTTTTAATATGGAGAACAAGACAGTAAATAAAGTAAAACTAGCAACTAATTTTTTTGTGTTTTGATATAGGTGCAGCAAACAAAGTAGTAAATAAAATAAGGCAAGACAAAAACAAAGTAAAGAGATTGGAAGTGGAGACTCCCCTTGCAGCGTGTCTTGATCTCCCCGGCAACGGCGCCAGAAAAAGAGCTTGATTGCGCGTAATTAACACATCCGTTGGGAACCCCAAGAGGAAGGTATGATGCGCAAAACAGCAAGTTTTCCCTCAGTAAGAAACCAAGGTTATCGAACCAGTAGGAGCCAAGAAGCACGTTGAAGGTTGATGGCGGAGGAGTGTAGTGCGGCGCAACACCAGGGATTCCGGCGCCAACGTGGAACCTGCACAACACAATCACAGAACTTTGCCCCAACGTAACAGCGAGGTTGTCAATCTCACCGCTTGCTGTAAACAAAGGATTAGATGTATAGTGTGGATGATGATGGTTGTTTGCGAAGAACAGTAAAGAACAATTGCAGCAGTTTGTATTTCAGATGTAAAGAATAGGACCGCGGTCCACAGATCACTAGCGGTGTCTCTCCCATAAGATAGCGAGATGTTGGGTGAACAAATTACAGTTGGGCAATTGACAAATAAAGAAGGCATAACAATGCACATACATATATCATGATGAGTACTATGAGATTTAATCGGGGCATTACAACAAAGTACATAGACCGCTATCCAGCATGCATCTATGCCTAAAAAGTCCACCTTCAGGTTATCATCCGAACCCCTTCCAGTATTAAGTTGCAAACAACAGACAATTGCATTAAGTATGGTGCGTAATGTAATCAAAACAAATATCCTTAGACAAAGCATCGATGTTTTATCCCTAGTGGCAACAGCACATCCACAACCTTAGAACTTTCTGTCACATCGTCCCAGATTTAATGGAGGCATGAACCCACTATCGAGCATAAATACTCCCTCTTGGAGTCACAAGTATCAACTTGGCCAGAGCCTCTACTAGCAACGGAGAGCATGCAAGAACATAAATAATATATATGAAAGATTGATAATCAACTTGACATAGTATTCAATATTCATCGGATCCCAACAAACACAACATGAAGGATTACAAATAGATGATCTTGATCATGATAGGCAGCTCACAAGATCTAACATGATAGCACAATGGGGAGAAGACGACCATCTAGCTATTGCTATGGACCCATAGTCCGAGGGTGAACTACTCACACATCGATCCGGAGGCGATCATGGCGATGAAGAGACCTCCGGGAGATGATTCCCCTCTCCGGCAGGGTGCCGGAGGCGATCTCCGAATCCCCCGAGATGGGATTGGCGGCGGCGGCGTCTCTGTAAGGTTTTCCGTATCGTGGCTCTCGGTGCCGGGGGTTTCGCGACGGAGGCTTTAAGTAGGCGGAAGGGCGGAGTCGGTAGAGTCACGGGGCCCCACACGCTAGGGCCGCGCGGGCCCCCTCTAGGTCGCGCCGCCCTAGTGTGGCGGCGCCCCGTGGCCCCACTTCGTCTCCCCTCCGGTCTTCTGGAAGCTTCGTGGAAAAATAGGCCCCTGGGCGTTGATTTTGTCCAATTCCGAGAATATCTTATTAGGATTTCTGAAACCAAAAACAGCAGAAAGCAGCAACTAGCTCTTCGGCATCTCGTCAATAGGTTAGTGCCGGAAAATGCATAAATATGACATATAATGTGTATAAAACATGTGAGTATCATCATAAAAGTAGCATGGAACATAAGAAATTATAGATACGTTTGGGACGTATCAAGGAACCAAAGAAGAAGAAGGAGCCAAAACCAAAGAGAAACCTAGGGTTAAAAAAATGCCCTTTCTGCAGTGAGAAAGGTCATGCTGTGAATGGGTGTGAGTTGATGGTACTCACAAAGGAGATGAAAGCTACGAGAGATGCTGGTGTTGAACTGTAGATGCTACTATAATATACAGAATATTATACATGTAATACTCATAGATGCTACTATATATTTAAGATAGAACTATGTTGAAATGCTTCATGTGAAGGCATATATTGTTACTAGATTGGGAACAAGTACAAGTAATTGCAACATTTGTAAGTTTTTAAATGTTGTTGCTTTGCTAGCAGCATAGATGTCACTGTCATTTGCATCCTCGTGATTGATAAGCGAGAGAAATGCATCTTTTTTCACATGTTACCAAGATTTTCATGTGTAGCATGAAAAAGTAATTGTAATGCTGCAATTAATTTTTAAAATTGTGGCTATATTTTGCAACGAAAAGTGCATATTTCTGATATAATGTTACTCCAGTAAATTCAGATGTAGACAGTGAATGATAGTACAAATGTAGCAAATTATCATTAAGTATGAAGCAGGAAAAAACCACTTAAGTAGCAAAGAAATTGTACTGAAAAATTTGGCAGGAACATGTCTGGATAGACAATGGAAAAAGGCCATGAAGGCATTTCTGGCAAAACATCATCCACACAAGTACGGAAACTATTATATATATTGTCTGAGCAAAACATAAGAAGCACTTAAAAACATCATTCTAGGACAAAAACAATCGAGAAAGGTTTGGGTGCGAAAAACCTTCCGGTTGCAGAATTGGGCACTAAGAGTGCATTGGCAGTGGTTATTCAAAACGAGCATTAGTTGACCTTGTCAGGGTTTGCCGATGAACAAAGATGTGGAGACTACGGTGGTGTTTCGTAATCTGGTAAAAAATAAAATTGGAAATGGAAAGTCAGTGTTATTTTGGAGGGACATGTGGATCGAGGGAGAAGCAGTGTAGACACAATTGCGCCTCTCATCTTCAGTATTGTCAGCACAAGACGCAAGAACTGCAGGATAGTGCAAGATGCCTTGCAAGGCAACCGTTGGATTGAGGACATATCGGGCAGGCTAGACACCGAAGCTTCAAACCAATGTGCTAAGAGCATCTCCACTCCGTGCCTCAAAGTGGCACCCAAAGGTATTTGGGGCGTGATGGACAAATTTGTGTTCCCAGATGCGTGCGCCAAAGCCTTCCTCTATCCGGCGTGGTCCAATACGGTGTCCGACGCCCCGTGCCCGTCCCCGGTCCCCAGGGGACGCTCCGGGCACGCCGGACACAACGAAAAGCGAGGCGAGGAGTGGCGGGACCGACACGTCAGCAGCACATTCAGGTTTAACCTAACCGCCGGCTACCTCACGACAGAAGTTATTGGCGCGCAGCAACGGTGCAGTTTCCACAGAGGCGCGGCGATGCGTCTCGTCGCTCTCCATGCCGGCGTTAAAGAGTGTCACTGCTCCCCCGCCTCCCTCCGGCCTATAAAAAGGGGCGCGCTCGCATTGTCCTCCACACATAAACCCTAACGCCTCTCTCCCCAACCCTAGTTGCCAGCATCTCAAGAGTCGACGCCATGGCTGGTAGAGGAAGAGGCCGAGGCCGAGGTCATGGTTGTGGTCGTGGCCGCGGTCGTGCTGGAGCACCTCGAGTTGCACGGTCGTCGTCGCCTGCGACGTCGTTGTCTTCATCGTCGTATCTGCAGGAAGAGCACCAAGTGTTGTTCGAGTCCGTCGTCATCCTAGATGGCGACCCACTCGGCATCCAGCGGCTGCCGGACAAGTTCGCCGAGTTCGTCGCCAGCAACGAGTCGGCCGCGCTGCATCTGCGGGGGGCTGGCTGCGACTGCTGCCGGTGGACGTGCTCTTCGACGGACACGACAAGATGTACCTCCACACCAGCTGGGAGAAGTTTGCGCGCTACCACGACCTCCAAGCCGGCTGCGTGCTCACATTTTCGTACCTAGGCGACGCGGATATGAGCGTGAAGGTGTTCGATGACACGTTCTGCCGCCGACACTACCACGGCGATGACGAAGAGGAGGACGATTGAACATGCCGAGTGTTATTTCTTCGCATCGAAAATGGTAACGGATATTTCTATATGTTCTCCTTGCAAAGGACCAATATGGCTATCATTACCAACTGGATTTTCTAGTTTAGGTGACTGAGAGTGCATGCGGGTGTTCTTTCTTGGCAGCGAACATACGAAATCTACGATGCCAACACTAGTTAGGTTTCTCATTTTGCAATGTTTTAACTATGTATTAGTTTGTGAAAACCATGTTCCAAACTATGTATTAGTTTGCGTAAAACATGTTCCCAACTATGTATTAGTTTGTGTAATGTTCCTCCTCTCTATTGAAATGATAATAAAAAAATAAAAAGAGTATTTTAATGTAAAAAATAAGTTTGGGGATCGCGTTTGGGGGACGCGGCTGGGGAGCGACGTCCCCCAAACGCTCGATCTGGCGTTGTTTGGAGGCCGCGGCTGGAGATGCTCTAAACTATAGCTTTCCATCACCGGTGTGAGTCGGGAGCCGGCCCATGAGGACATCTTCTCATGGCCACACTCTCCATCTGGACTGTATACTGCCAAGCCAACCTACACTGTATTATGCCAAGGTTTGATGTTGCTAGCTGCATATATAGAATTCAGGGGCCACACTCAAAGGCAAAAATATTTATGTGGTTGGCGGTCCAATAAAAGTTTTGGACTTCGGACAGGAGGATGCAACATGGGCTGCAAAAAGGATCCTTGCTTTACTTGCCTGCAAGATGAAGACACGGCGAATCACATTAAGATCCAATGCGTGTATGCTCACGAGGAATGGTTTAGAGTCTTCCGGTTCGCCCGTCTGGTGATGCTACCACCAGGAACTGAATCCATCCTTGTTCCGTGGTGGCTGGAGACAGTGGCGAAGGACAAAAGAAATCTAAGGTAGAGCGAACTTTTAAGAATGCAAATG
This sequence comes from Lolium rigidum, assembly GCF_022539505.1. NCBI lineage: Eukaryota > Viridiplantae > Streptophyta > Magnoliopsida > Poales > Poaceae > Lolium > Lolium rigidum. Next base: position 64,896,979 of record NC_061511.1, read on the forward strand.
CCAAAATAGTCCTAAAACAATAATGATGCATATGGTTCAAACACAATCACTAAATACAATAAAAATAAAATATATTTTATTATAAATAGAACCTAAAAAACATACCAATAATGCCTACTCGATGGCTAGGCTTTACCTCTTTTTAAAAAATCTAATGTAATTCAAACACTTAAGACGTTTAATAAACTCTCATTTGATGCATAACTCGATCTTGATTATCTTTGTTGCGGAAAATTCCTTTCAATTGTTAATGCCGCCATGTGTAAAACCAATGTCATCTTAATGGAGTGATAATGCGGTCGAAGAAAATATGCCATGCCTTTTAAATATCTAGAAATCTCGAAAGTCTCCAATTTCGCGAGTATAAATAATGAATAACTAAAACTTATCTTGTATATACTAAGATCCAATCAATAATAAATCTATGTTATCAAGCAATGTTATTCATACTGAACATAGAATATGAATCTATGTTTGGAGATAATAGTCTATGTTTTTGATTTGCAGTCAATTTTGCGCGGTGTTCACTGAAACAAGCATAATTTTCTCATACGGAGTCTGTTTTCGACGTATGACCGCTCAAAATTTTCAGAAAAAACACGCGCATCTAAATGTATTCACCAGAAATCAAGGTAGGGCGGCTGCCCTACCTTTCCCTATTGGGAGCTTCGCCCCTGGCTGGAGATATGACAAACACAAAGAAGGAAAAAAAGAATGCTTCTAGAACATCCCGCTGATTCTTACATGTTGATTGCTATGAAAGCAGTGTAGCGTCAGAACTTTTAGGAATATACGGCTGCAATGCTCTATGGAGGCATCGGCCTGTAGGGGTTAGGGATGAACTCAGTACTTGGGTCATGGTTGGTGTGGGTGTGGGTGCAAACTGATAGTGAGAGGCGTGGATGTGTGTGCTGGTGATGTTCACAGCGCTTAGCATATTCTTATAAATTGTTGCTCTCTTCTATAGATCTATGGTACATCTTTGATGTAACCTCGAAAAAAGAATCAACAGTTATTCGAGTGATATTATGGGTTAGCAATGAATTGAGTATTTGACACGTTTCTGTAGTCATATAAGTTAGTAAGTTAGTAAGCACACTTCTTTTTTGCATTCTACATTTTTGTTACATCATATGTCACCGATATGCAGTGGTCATATGGTAAAGATGCAATAAAAAATATATAGTGTGGTAAATATGCAAATACCCCCATCTTAGCAACTTAAGCAAATTGTGCACTACAAATACTATCCTCGTTCAGTCGTTCGAAATATAAAACCTCTTAAATTAGCTTTTTAAGATGATTATATTTTAGATCCGATGATAAATACGGCAAACGATTAAGGAAGTAACCGTCTTGAGCCTTCCGTCTAAAAAAATCATCTACGATGAAATAAAGGAGGGCATTTCGTGAAAAGTCCATGTAACTTGGGCAAAGATCAAATTTCCCAAGGACCCGTGGGTTTGATCCGGTCAAAGGGTTTGCTCGATCTCACCCAATTTTCAGTTCCAAACCTTTCTGCACGACTACGGGCGAGCGTCCCGGCGGTGAGGGGTCGACGGCCTCGCTAGGTCAACAATGCCGCTCGCCGCCACTCAAGAGGGAGAGGCGTCGGGGTCCAGAGCCCCTGCGCCCCGCCGCGGCCGCAGCTCCACCGGCGCGGCTGCTCAAGAGGGAGATGCATCGGGGTCCAGAGCCTCTGCGCCCCGCCGCGGCCGCAGCTCCACCGGCGCCACCATGCCCACGACACCGGCCCGGTTGATGGCGCTTGTGCGTACGCGGCCGCGATCTTGGGGGTCCCGATCGGCACAAAGAATGAAGAGAAAGGGGACGGCGGCTGGGAACCAGAGATCGAACAAACGCAAGAGGACCAGGGAGGAGGAGAAGGAGGAGAAGGGGGAGGAAAGGGAGGAGGAGGAGGTCTCGTCTGCAGGAAGCTCTCCACTTCGCGAGCTCTATGTACCGGATGAGATGTATCTTGACGATAGTGTATGGGACACAATTAAGGAAGCGCAAGGTGTTATCAATGCAAAACTAGGTTTGTTCTTCAAGCCCTCTTGCTTCATTCACTACCGCGTACACCATTTAGTGCTAACTGCTAACTAACAAGGATAGACAAGAACGGAACTTCTGTCCTAGAAACAACAGTAAGATGCAAAACATATTTCTTGTCATTATCCTCTTATTGTATGAGACAGATGTATGCATTCCGATAAGGTAATGACTCCTCTGAAATTGCGACCTTTACCACCATTGTGTTGTACTGTTGTCCATGGATTAAATTATTTCATGAATTGGAAGGGACACTATACTAGTTTATTTTAAAAAAAATTGTCTTGCAATATTTGGGATATGCCACTCCACTATGTTCAAGTTTCAGGACGTGTACATTTCTTACTGGTAGCACATGTTGGTGAGACATGCCACATATCTTAAAATTCGAGTTAGTGTAGCGGTATATCCTCAAAGTATCAATTCCCCTCCTTAAATAGAATAGATAACTACGTACCATGTTTCTAATGCCTCAAAAGTCATATGATATGTTTAGTAATGGTGGTGTTTACTTTGTATGTTTATCTTCTTATAGCTCGCCGCACGCAATGGGCCACGCTTAATACGCGCATGATTAGAAGTACCAAGTGCGTGCTTGATGATCCAAAGCTTGTTCTTGACCGTGAATTAGCAAGAAAGGCGGTGCTTTTTGCTGCCCCATCTTTTGTTGGACTTACATCCTGTGTTGGTAATAATAATGATACCTTGGCTCTTCATTTACTAGCATCGTGAAAACGTAGTTTTGTGCTGAAATTTTCATGAATTTGTAGGTGGTAAGACGCTAGCACGATGCTGTGGTTTCTGGGTTCATTGGGACGAGGAGAGTAAGATTGGCACAGTTTTGACTACATCACGTCTAATTTGCACCAAGTCCCCATCCAGGAGCGCCTGGTTAGGACAAGAAGAGTATGATATTGATGCTGAGGTGAGTTCTTAAAGATACTGTTAACTTGGTCTAGTGCAGAAGTTATCTATTTATTTATTCTGCTATGATTTCTTGACTAAGACATCCGTGCAATCTGTTGAACTTGGGAGTTTTGAGGTATCTCTTGCTTAAGCAAAGAAACACGAAAGTTGTTAGGTTGCTGCTCGCTCATCAACAATGCAAACATAGTAGTTCCCTTCTAAGAAAACTAGAAATAGCGTGTGAGTTCCATGATTTGGTAATAAACACCCAATTTTATGTTGCTCTTTCTCAGCTGGCTAAATAATTTTACATTTGAATGTCCCTTCTGAATTGTCAAATTAACCACCTAGGAACTGGCTGGTTTTGAATGTTTAATCCTTCAGAGTAATGTTTGTTGGCTGCTGCTCTCAATGGTTAAGGCTTAATTAGGGATTCCTGAATTATGCTGCACTGAACTTATTTATAACCTGTTGTGGAAGAATAGCCACAAAAGCAGAAATTTTCAGGTTAGCCAAACACTAGGGAAAAGTTATTTGGAAAGGCAGGCTTATCATAATCAAGCAGGATGTGAACAACTCAGTATTTCCTACTCCCTCCGTTCCATAAAGCCAGGACAAGAATTATGGAGCGGAGGGAGTAGTTGCTAGAGTTCACTCCAGTTTATTATGATATGCATAGATATGAACATCTCAATGTTCCTAGCTTCCTAATTGAAAGAGTTCGGTCACATATTTTATATTTATCATGGTCTATTAGGAGGAAATGCATTCCCAACCATTCAACTGAAGTTAATTAGTTACCAAAATGAATTAAGAGAAATCTCCGGGGAGTTGGAATGTCAGTAATCAGCTGCTAAGTGTGTGTATTACTGTGTGTTCTCGGAAGCATAAATAAAAGGACAGGTCCTACCTCCGATATTGCTGTATGACAAACTAGTTGCAAGTTTGATAGTTTATGTCGTAATTTTTAGAAACACATAAATCTTGCATTTTGCACTACTGTAGGTTCTTGTGCACCTGCGGGGTAACACCACTGAGAAGGCCCACCTGCAGTATCTTCAGAAGCACTATGATTTGGCCTTCTTCAGTGTTAAAGTAGATCAACCTGTCCGTAGACTCCCTTTCAATGAAGGTGTGAAACATGCTGACCAAGTTTTGGAGCTTGGAAGAGATGAAAGTTCGTTTCTGAGGATAAACCATGGTGTGGTAATATACGAGAGAGAGAACTTGCTTGAAAGATATCACTATATGCATGTTGATGGTACAGACCCACGTGCTAAGGTACAAACTGTATTTTATCTTGGGATTGAATTGTACATTACTATAGTTGGCAATGCTATTTGATGTTTTATTTTGTCAATTGTTATTATTGTGTCTGAATGCTTTCAATGCAATTTTGTAGTATGGCAAGGGAGGGCCACTCATTGACTTTGATGGAAAAATTGTCGGAATGGTCAATGGCAACACCAGAGGGTCTTTTATACCGTCTTCCATTTTAGTCAAGTGCTTGCAGCTATGGAGGAAATTTCAGTATGTTCTTTTTTTCATTTAGTTCTGTTGTAGCGGCAGTAAAATATTTATTGCTTGTTGTTTGAGAGTTGCACTCAGTGTCTGGACTACAGAAAAGACATTTAGCACTGTCATGCTATTGAGCTAGAAAGAAACACCTTTTGATGGTGGCGATCTAGGTTTTTGAGCCGCCAAGTCGAAGTCGAGTCTCCCACCAATTGGCTAGGATACTAGGTTGATTAGTCAGTGACTAATCAGGACTAATCACACCAAGTCGACCCAACTATTCAAGAGGTTTTACAATAGAGGATGAGAGGAGAAAGGAGAGGTCGTGGCAGCAGGGAAGGTCCAAGACATAGTTGGTAAAGCAGCTTGAAGGAGAGGAGGTAAGCTAAGCTCCTGGTGACTGTTGGATGAGCTCTAGGCAGAGGAAAGAATCCTAGCTTTCTTTAAGCCATCCAGTGCTTCCATACTTCTCCAAGCAATATATGACGTCCATTCCAACTAGAAGGAGGCAACTGGGACAATGCTCTTCTTCACACTGCAACATTCTTCTCTTCCTTCCCCCATGCTTTCTTCTCTCTCACGTGACACCAGCAGCAAAGTAGATTGATGGCCGGTGGTGTCCTAAACCTGAATGGGAGTGCTAAAATGCCGCCTCCCTCCTCCCCTCCTCTCCCCTCCCACAAAATTCTGGCATTGGGCCTCACAGACCCTGCGAGTCTCGCGGGCTCCTAGATGGAAATTAGTCGCCAGCTAGCCTTTGAGTTGCCCTCGAAAAAAAAAGCTAGCCTTTGAATAGCGTGACTTGCTTCTCTAGTCAAGTCGCTGCAGCAAGTCACCCTCTCTACATCGACTAGGTGATTAGCCAGCGACTCAAAAACCTTGGTGGTGATCCGTAGCTTCATCAATAGCTATCCAATTCCAGCCTTTTCTTGATGTTCTGGGGTGTGGACTACCATCAGAGAGTCTAAATATTGAGAGATCAGGAGTCCTTTGGGCATAGCACTGTACTAGGATATCTAGGATTGAAGGAGTCTAATCCATTGTATATATATCGTGTTAGAAAAGGTTAAGGGCCTAAGCATCCACCATATAAGGATGTCCTGTATCGATGTTAGAGAAGCAAGAAAAATCAGTCTAATCTCCTGAAGTTATTCTTTCATCTAAACCTATGTTTAGCAGTCCCTTGCTGCCATTCTGGCTGTGTTCAGTATGGCAGTTTTCCTGTTGTGAATCAAGGTTCACAACACTGATTAAAGGCAGGTCGCACAGACTTAGTTCTTTAGTCTGTTACTCTTCGATTGAGTTTTTCCACTTTGACTTCTTTGAAGTGACTATCGAATACCCTTTGCCTGGTGTAAGCTTTATAGATCAAAATGGTCTTATGGTCAGAGAAACAATATTTGCTGATAAAAATATTTGGTCTAGCAGTGGTAAAAAGATAAATTAGGTCTAGTATTGTCATTTTTATGATACATTATATATAATTTTGGTGGAGCTCATGTTTACTCGTTTGTAATGTATACTGGATGATTTTTTTTGTATAGGTGCATCCCTCGTCCTCACCTTGGAATGAAATTTTGGTCAATCAAGTTTGTAGACATTGCTCTTGCTGAGAATATATTGTACATGTGCAATATTGATGATGGCCTTATTGTTGAAGAGGTATTTATATGTTTATGTTATTTGTTTGTAGACTCCGGTTAGCTTTATTGTGAGTGTTTATACATTATGCATATTGAGTGATTATTCCGAGCCTTAGGTGTCACAAGGCTCGCATGCAGAAAAACTTGGGATACGAGATGGTGATGTTATCAGGTGTGTTAACGGACAACACATCTCTACTACAGTTGAGGTAGATGTACACTATGGATTTATTAGGTTTGAAGTATATGATAATAATACATAATACATTCTAGTCTGTATGTTATTGGCTTACATAATTTATTGTCTCTGTTGTCAGTTAGAGAATATGTTGCTGGGCAAATGCGAGGATGAGAGTGGTAACCTTATTTCTGAACTGGATGTCGAGGTAGTTAATTTTATGTTTTGCTTTATTCATATAGTTCATGCCTTTATAAGAGAATTACGATTAGCAAAATGTTGGCACTAAGAAATATATGATGTTACCTTTCTAGCTTTCGATATTTCACGTACGCAAGTCTCTATGGAGAAACAGGACATTACATGTAAATGTGTCGGATGATGGTGAGGTTGTTGACAAAGGAGGTATGCATCGTTTATCAACGTACTACATTACTTCATTTTGTAAATGAACTTTCACTCATTTGCCATTACTTTTTGTTACACATTTGCCTTTAGCTTCTCTCACCATTCTTTGCTTTCACCACTGTGCACCGTTGGTCAGCCCTAGTTAGACCCAGTTAGACCCAGCCAGGCACTACGTGCTAACAGAACAGCAAGAAACATTGAGCATTTTGGGCTATTGATTGATGATGTGAGAATTTACCAAGTAGTATTTTCCAGCACAGATGCAAACTTGAAGCTCTTGCATGTCAGGTTGTATTACTCTCGCAGAAATACCCCAAAATGTAATTTATCTCATAAATAGTGCTCCCTCCTTTCCAAAGAGTAAGGCTTTATTTTTTTGAAAAATCACGGTAAGTAAACTTTGACCAAACTTTTAGAAATCTATTAACAACTATAATATGATTTACCCGCAAAAAAACTATAATACTGTTATAGATATCATAGGAAAATACATTTCATGATGCATCTAACGGTATTGATTTTGTATTGTACATGTTAATAATTTATTTTAAAAACTTGGTCAAACTTTACATAGTTTGACTTTTCAGAAGAAAAAAAGCCTTATTCATTGGAATGGAGATAGTAAGATTTTAGACCTCGCAGAAATGGCAGAAATTTATCTCTTGTATTACTCTATAAAAAAGTATGTCCCTAGTATAGCTATGACACAATTATCTAAGAAATAGCAGCTATCAAATAAAGAAAACACTAAAGATTCTAGAAAATAACAAGCAGTAGGCTACATCACTAGCATTAAATGAGGTCAGGTCTCACAAGTTTCTACTTCCAAAAGCATAAAGACTGCATACTTGTCATACAATTTTTCAAAAGTGCTAGGACTGCATAATTACCTATTTCGAAAGCAGCAGGACTGCATACTTGCCATTACAAGTCTGAAACCGCAATTTACCAATATTGAGGAAATCGTTATCGGTTTCTTCTCGGTCGGCTGGCGATTAGCGGTTAACGGGTGAATCGTCCGATTAATCGGTTGATAAATCAATTAATCAGCTAATCAGTGACTCACTGAGTCTGAATCGGCTGTTTTTTTAATAGTGCAATTTACATGGCAGTAGTCTCTGCTGCAGCTGCTGTTGCAATCTGACCATAGGGTGATGTAAGTGGTCTTGTTACTTGACAAATTACGGATCTTTTCCTTTGACTTTTTGTCACTACTTTCTTACCACTCTTCCAGGAGCTGCATCAGTTCTACAAATCAAAATAAATGCACTATTCTCCTATTGATCAAGAGCTACAGAATTTCATTAGGTTTACAGAAGAACAACGATTTTACGAAATCTAAAGAAATACCTTTAAAGGATACGATGAGTACATATAGTGTTTGTACCAATAGAGGGAGCATTCTGTCCATCTTTTGAAAATTCTTGGTCAACTGCCTCTTTGCATTTTCTCTATATATGGTCAAGCTGTCCACATTATCGCACTTCCTCATCCCAGGACCAAGCCCCAACAGCTGCTTTGGGCATCTGCACGGAGTAGAAGCCATCTACATATACTTCAATTTCTCTTCGCATTGCCAACTGGATGCCTCCATTCAGTCCCATCTTTCTCTGTTGCATATACATCTGCCTCTGAACTTTTTCTTCTGATCAATCTTATCTTTAGACCTCTTGTCTTTTGATTAAGGTCCTTCATAATAGCAGATGGGAAAATTTATGTCCTTCAAATTTCTTGGTTGCAAACTTGCAATCCTTTACCTGAGGTCAATTTTCTACATTAATTGTTGCATAATTGCATGTTTGCATCCAACAAATCAACAATGGGTAGGGCTTTTAGTTTCTTTGTCTTGCCGTTGAAGGAATCTGCTAGATTGTTATTTGACACACTCGACTTAGCAGACCTCATGGAACTTGTTTGTAGACCATAATTTTGGTTAGTGCTCATCCATTTATTTCTATATTTTAGGTTTTGCACAGATTTTCTTCATGTAGGCAGCATGTTTTTTTGGGATGTAGGCTTTTGCAGCAGAACATAGATTGTCATACAATATAAAGGCCCTCTGAATTTCTTCCGAAAATTGGCAGCCAGGTGTGCCTCATGCACTCCACTCCCCCAGAGACGCTATTCTCTGTAGTCTCCAGCCCCTTTGCATGCATCACTGTGAATGACCAGACCAGCTCGATGACCAATATGTTGTTTTAGTCTCTATGAACAAGTCCATGTCTCAGTGGATTCTGCACCCATAACACCGTAGGCTACTAGGGACAAACCAGTTGTGCTACCAAATACCATGAGCACCTGTCAGTTGTCCTCTAAACTTGCCTCTTAGAGCATTTCAGTTACAGCCGAGCATGACCTGTACCCCTCTAAGATAGAATCCCATCCAGTATGGGCTTCAGTGACACAAACTCTCCATTGGAGCACTTTATATATATATATTTCTTCATAAGCAATAACAACAAACACTCCCTTTGGTGGCACCTTCTCTTGCTCTGTCCTAAATGTGTAGCGAATGGAAACCATCTTTCCTGCGCCCCTATTAGTGTATCCTCCTTGCCATAAAATAGGCACCGGTATGGAACTTTGATATGTCACTTGTTTTGAATTTTCTTCTCCAAAGTTGCCGAGGGAAAAATCTTTTCTTAAGCAGTCCAATGTTGCGTCAGCAATCCACTTTCTTGTAGCTGGCTTCAGCCTCTCACTTCTTTGAGCACTAGAGCAGATATGATGGTGGGGGTTCCCCTTAACCTGCAAATGACGAGACAAAGAAACTATTAGCACACTAGCTAAATACTCATGCTTTGCTACATAAGTGAAATGCTTGTGCATTGCCATTGAATATTTTTATTGCCCGAGGTGCTTGAATGCTTGTGTCATTGTAATCCCTAACTTCATGCAAATAAAAAAAATCTCAAAGTGTACACAATAAATTTGTGCTTGAGATGGTGGTTCCTTGTTAAGGTTCTTTCTTTTGTGGTTGCAAATGCATTTCCGAGTTCAAACGCTGTTGCATGGTGAGAGGAACTAAATGGCAAATTCTTAGAACTGAGGAAAAGCAATCGCATGGTGCAAGCTAGACCGAGAGGCGAATGGCAAATATGTATTGTTCCCTTTGGTAGTTCGTTGTATTGCAGAACATGTTCCTTAACTGAGACGCCTTTCTTTGTGCAGTTCGTTGTCCTTTTGGAAAAGGGACCTCAGTTTCCTTGGTGTCACCAGGTGAGCCCAGTGAAACAACTGATCAGTACTGCGCCACTTGACCGAGGGAGACACCATGGTCGATACCGAATCTCCTGGTCACAGCTAATGGTGGCTTTAAGGAGTTGAGGGCAGACATGGCTTTGGTGAATGGAAAGTGTGAAACCTCCAAGTTTCTGCTAAATTCCTAATCCCTTGTGCTTGAATATGAACTGTCACATTTCTGTATGTTGGTTGAGTTCTAACACTTGATGTATGTCTTGTTTGATGGACTGATAGAAGTAGGGGAGACACGGCAATGTTTTTTTTTTTTTTGTATACACGTCATTGCCCCCTTTCTCTTTGCTTTATATTTTCTTGGGGCATCAAAGGAAAAATCAGAAAAGAGCTAACAGCGTTGGTAGGCAATTAGTCAAATTGGGCCTCTTTTCAGGTGAGATGACACGACATCTCCTTCACATAACGAGTAGAGCAGTTCGGACGGACCTCCACCATCGCCGGTGAACTAGACTGGCAACTAGGGCAAAAACGGCGACATTATACTAGACTGCCCAACGAGAAGCAGGGTGGGCGGATGGTGTTGGTGACCAACCCGTGCCACTGCCTGAGCGTGGTGACCAGCACGAGTAGCGTCGCCACCAGGAGCATGCTCGCACAGCTGCCCCTCAAGCTCCAAGATTCGCCGCCAGGTCATCAGCGGGAGGCACATTTTAGGCCATTGATAGAAGCAGGAAGCAATCTGGAGCATCCGATCAGGCTGGAGGCCTGAGTTATCGAGGCTGCTTCGTCCCTGGCAGACACTAATTCATATCCAATATTGGGCCCGCGTTTCAGAAAAATAGGCAAGATTGAGTAACCACTATGGCACTGCCAATTGATATTTTCTCATCTACTTATTTTATCTTACAAAAATTCTAGTGGGACGAAGGAGTGATCACTTGCCTCAGCTTCGAAGAGTATTACAGTACAAAATTAAGCCTCAAACCGGGCGACAGATCCGTATATTACACTCACTCGAATAACTAGTAGCATTGCTAAACGAGACAAGTTTCTTTCCAGATGAGAGACAGGTTAAAGGAGTACGATATATCCCCAACGTGCAGCCGTGCAGGTTCACCAGAGCTCACATATGACAGTTCTCATATTCATGCAGCATGAATTAGTCATTTAGCAGAAACTTGGACGGTTTCACACTCGTCCTTCACCCTAAAACCACCATTAGCAGTAAGCAGGTGACTCGGTATCAACCATGGTGTCTCTCTCGGCCTGCTTGGTCAACTGGCTCACTTGGTGACACGGAGGAAACTGAGGTCCCTTTTCCAAAAGAGTAACAAACTGCACAAAGAAAGAAATCTGAGTTAAGCAACATGTTTTGCAACACAACAAACGGCTATGAAAAGGAAGCATTACATATTTGCCATTGGTCTCTCGCTCTAACTTGGACCATGCCATTGCTTTTTCTCAGTTTACACATTTGCAATTGATTCCTCTCATCATGCAACAGTCTTTGGATTTGGAAATGCATTTGCAACAGAAAAAGAATCTCAATATGGAACCCACATCTCAATCACGAGTTTATTGTGGAAACAAAAATAGTGGATGGAAAGTTAAAAACAATACTTATGTAGCAAAGCTCGAGCATTTAGCTAGTGTGTTAATAATTTCTTTGTCTCGTTATTCCAGGCCATTGGGAATTCCAACAATCATACTCCCTCCATTCTAAAAAGGATGTTGCAGATTTGTCTAAAATTGGGTACAAATACATCCAAATTTAGACAAATCTGCGACATTCTTTTTGGGATGGAGGGAGTATTTGCTCTAGTTCTAAAAAAAAGTGAGAGATAAAGCCAGCTACAAGAAAGTGAGTTGCTGATGCAATATTGGACTGGTTAAGAAAATATTTTTCCTTTGGCACTGTAACTTTGCAGAAGAAACTTAAAGAGAAGTAACATATCAAAGTTCACACCAGAGACTATATTTTGGCAAGGAGACACACTAACAAGAGCACAGGAAAGATGGTTTCCATTCGCCACACACATTTAGGTCAGAGCAAGAAGAGGTGTCACCAAGGGAATATTTACTGTTATTGATTATGAAGAAATCAAAGAGAAGGGTGCTTCAACAGAGAATGTCGTCACTGAAGCAGTATTGGAAGGGTTTCTATCTTAGAGGGGTGCAGGGGTCATGCTTGGCTGTAACTGAACTGCTCTAATAGGCAAGCAGGAAAACTGGCAGCTGCTTGTGGCATTGAGTGCCCCGGTAGCGTATGGTGTTATGGATGCCTACATGGCTACATGGAGAAAATATGTGCAAACTAAAGTAAGGAAATAAATGGATGAGGACCACCCAAAATTACGGTCTAGAAAGTAGAAACAAGTTCAATGAAGTCTGTTGATTGTGTCAAATAACAATCTAGCAGAGTCCTTGAACAGCAAGAGCAAGAAACTAAAAGCCCTGCCCATTGTTGATTTGTTGGATGCTAGGCAACAATTAACGTAGAAAATGGACCTTAGGCAACGGACAGCAACCAAGAAATTTGAAGGTCATAAACTTTTCCCACCTGTTATTATGATGGGCGTTAATCAAAGGACTAGAGGTCTTAAGATAAAACTGGTTATAAGCAGAAGTTCAGAGGCATAAGTGTATGGAACAGAGAAAGATGGGATTTAACGGAGGCGTCTAGTTGAAAATAAGAAGAGAACATGTAGCTGTAGGCTGACAAGGCCTTCCTTCTGTCAATGCTCTTTTCATTATCAGTTCACTTAAGAACCTGCAAACGAAATTTAAGTACATGTAGATGACATCTACTCTGTGCAGAAGTCCAAAGCGGATTTTGGGGATTGGTCCTAGGAAGAGGAAGTACGAATATTGTGGACAGTTTGGCCATATAAAGAGCAATTGCAAAGAACCAGTTGACCAAGAATTTTCAGAAGATGAACAGACTGCTCCCTCTTTTGGTGCAAGCACTGCTAGGTACTCTCCGTATCCTTTACACATATTTCTTTAGATTTTGAAAAAAAATTGTTGTTATGTAAACCAAATGCATTTCTGTAGCTTTAGTAAAATTAGTTAATGTTCTATAAAACCAATGCATCACTTTAGCTACAGGAGACTAATGAATTTATGTTGATTTGTAAAATTGATGCAGCTCCAGGAAGAGTGGTATGAAAGTAGTGACAAGAGGTCAAAGGAAAATATCGATAATTTGTCAAGTAACAAGACCGCTTACATCAAACTAACCACAAACATCACCACAGTTTTGCTGAGTTTGAAATTGGCAAGTATGCAGTCCTGCTGCTTTTGAATTGGCAATTATGCTGTCCTGGAACTTCTGAAAACTTCTATGACAAGTATGTAGTCTTGATGCTTTTCAAAGTAGAGGCTTGTGAGATCTTACCTAATGCTTGTTTATTTTCTAGAACTTTTGGTGCTTTCTCTGTTTGATAGCTGCCATTTCTTAGATAATTTTTTGTCACATACGTACTTTTTTTTTGAGATCTTCACAGACGTACTTGGGACCTACTTTTTTAAAGTACTATAACACATAAATTCCTGCCATTTCTGTGAGGCCTAAAATATTACTATTTACAAGATAATTGCATTCTTTGGGGCTATTTCTGCAAAAATAATACAACCTGACATGCAAGAGCTTTAAGTTTGCATCTCTACTGCAAAATACTACTTAGCAAATTCTCACATCATCAATAACCCAAATGGCACCCCATAAAAAAACTCCAAAAATGCTCAATGTTTCCCGCGGCCCTCCTATTGCATAGTGCATGGATGGGTCTAACTAGCGCTGACCAACTACGCAGTGGCAAAAGCAAGGGATGGTGACTAATGACATATGTGTAACAAAAAGTAATGGCATAGTGGACAATGTGGGATAATTCATTTACAAAATGAAGTAATTGAGATGCTCAAATATAATAGGTTGATAGAGGATGCATACCTCCTGGGTCAACAACTTCACCATCATCAGACACATTTACAGTCAATGTTCTGTTTCTCCAGAGAAACTTGCGTATATGGAATACCTCAAGCTAAAAAAGGAAACATCATATGTTTCTTAGTACCAACATTTTACTAAACCTAATTTTCTTATAGAGGGAACTATATGAATAAAGCAAAACATAAAATTAACTTACCTCGACATCCACTTCAGAATTAAGATTGTCACTTTCATCCTCGCATTTGCTCAGCAACATATTCTCTAACTGACAACAGCGACACTAATTATGTAAGCCAATAGAATACAGACTAGAATGTAACATTAGTCTTATTTTCATATTACTTCAACCTAACAAATCTATAATACATCTACCTCAACAGTGGTAGAGATGTGTTCTCCATTAAAACATTTAATGACATCACCAGCTCGTATCCCAAGTTTCTCAGCAGGAGATCCTTCTGACACCTAAGACGCGCAATAGCCACTCAATATGCATGATAGATAAGTACTCACAAGAAAGCTAATGGGAGTCTGAAAATAAACAACATAAACAGATATACACCTCTTTAACGATAAGGCCATCATCAATATTGCACATGCGCAATATATTCTCAGAAAGAGCAAGGTCTATAAACTTGATTGACCAAAACTTCATTCCAAGGTGAGGCCGAGGGATGCGCCTATATAGAAAAATCATACGATATACATTAAAAATGAGCAAACATGAGCTGTAACCCCTTCAAAATGGACCGTTTCAGTTCAACCAAAATAATATCCGTATCATGATAATGCAAATACAATATATATTTTGATTCGCAAACATTGTTTTCTCTGACCATTAGATCATGTTGATCTATATGTCTACAGCAGGTAAAGGATATTCGCTAACAACTTCAAAGAAATCTAAATGGAACAGCTCAATCAAGGAGTAATAGACGAAAGAACTAAGTTTGTGCAACAGAACTAATAGAAGAGGAAAAATAGTAAGTACTGATATTTTAGTAGCACTACAACATAACTAAAGGAAGAAAACGTACTGAAATTTCTTCCATAGATGCAGGCACTTGACTAAAATGGAAGATGGTATAAACGACCCTCTTGTGTTGCCATTAACCATTCCCACAATTTTTCCATCAAAGTCAATCAGCGGCCCACCATTGCCATACTATAAAATTGTATTTAAAATATTCAAATCCAATAACAATTGAAAAAAATAATGAAACAAAATTGCAATGTTGAGCAGGATAATGTACAATTCGATCTCAAGATAACAGTTTGTACCTCAGGTTGTGGATCTGCACCCTGAACAAACATATAATGATATCGTTCAAATAAGTTTGGGTTCAAGTATTTCACCACACCATAGCTTATCCTTAAAAACGAACTTTCATCTCTGCCAAGCTCAAAAACTTTGTTCGCCCGTTTCACACCATCATTGAAAGAGGGTATATAAACAGGCTGATCTACTTTAACACTGAAGAAGGCTAAATCGTAGTGCTTCTGCAGATATTGCAGGTGGGCCTTTTCAGTGATGTCACCCTCCAGGTGAACAAGTACCTACAACATGTGAAAATCAAAGATTTATTTGTTTCTAAACTTACAAACATAAACTATCAATTTGCAAATAAATTTATCATACACCGATGTGGTAGGTATTTGGGTAGAAACCAGCTAGAATTAAAGTGAGATTAGCTACAAGCAAAGCAGATAGATAGATAGAAAATAGGACAGGCAAGTCGGTACAATCTGAGTACCAAACATGCAAGATGGCCATTACCGCTAACACCAGAATAGTGCATTTAATAGACAACAACGATTGTACATAAGATATGATACAACAAACTGGACAATGCATGGTAATGATAGCAAACTACACGGCACCCATACATACACTAGAGTATTCAAACCCATATGCACTAGAATATCTAACAAAGTCTCTTATAAACCCTAAACTATGGTAGCTAGGTCCGATTTGATCCCTGAGCTATGAAAACCGTATATATTAAACCCAAAACTTTTTTTTAAACAGTTAAACTTCAACCCTAGCCCAGTTTTAGATAGTAGTTTCAAATTCCGATGTTTAAAAGAAATTCATAGACGGGTATGCTAAGAATTACTCAATTATTCTGACTATTCCATTCCATTAGTTAATATTTGACCATATTCATTGTTTGGCAGCATCGGTCTTTGTTATGTTGAGGAAAAGCGATGCAATTAATGTTGTTGTGCCGAGTGATATTGGGCAACATGGAAGCTATCACACCTGGATCACAGGATTCCTTTCCAAGTAGCGAGATGTATGATTCTGCCATTGATGATTGCTCCAACCCAAAGTGCTACCTTATGTGGCCATCCTATCTTAATACTCACATTCATTTAGAAAATCATGTTAGGTTCAGACTTCCCTCAAAAGTTCGACATAAGATGGTTAATAAGTGTTAAGACCTTTATCATGCCATATCAAGATAAGAAGACTGAGCCTTTGTATTTTCAGTGCACTTATTAAAAGGTTTATGGTTTCATCCATCACCAAAGGAAGTTGCTATGGATATGAACCTATCATTTTACTTATCTGAAAGAACTCACCTCGGCATCAAGATCATACTCTTCTTGTCCTAACCAGCAGTTAAAGGATGGAGATTCGGTGCAAATCAAGCGTGAAGTTGTCAAGAAAGTGCCCATTTTATTCTTCCTGTCCCAATCAATCCAGAAACCACAGCCACGTGCTAGCGGCTTACCACCTACAAATTGATGAAAATCCGTAAATAAAATGTTTTCACGATGCTCCTAAATAAAGAGCCAAGGCATCATTAATATCACCTACGGAGGATGAAATCCCAACAACAGATTGAGCGGCATGAAGCACTGCCTTCCTTGCAGATTCATGGTCTGGAACAAGCTTTGGATCATCAAGCACGCACATAGAAGCTCTGATCATGTGCACATTAAGCGTGGGATATGTCATGCGGCGAGCTGCAAGAAATAAGCACACGTAGTAAGCACCAACGTGCTAAACAGATTTTCTGCAGTATTAGAGGGATGGTATGTCGTTATCTGCAGGGGAATTGGTACTTTCAGGATACATTGCTACACTTAGTCGAATTTCAAGATATGCAGCACATGTCTCGCCAACATGTGGTCCTAACAGGACATGTACATAACTTGAACTCAATACAAGTACTACCAACTACCCAGTCCAACTACTTGAACAATATAACTTTATAAAGCATGGCTATCAGACTACATATTGTTTGAATTTCCAAAACAACAATGCATGATGCTAGGAGGTGATTGAGTTCCAAGCTCTGTGTCTTCAAAACAATGTAACATCAACTTTCCTAGACAACAAAAAAATAAACTGACATCTAAACCTTGGACCAACAGAAATTAAAAGGAAGGAATCGAGGGGCAGCGCACCTAATTTTGCGTCGTAGTCCGTCCGTGCCTTCTGAATGGTCTTCCATGTATCAGGATCGTCAAATTTCCGATACACCTCATCGGGAATGTGCGGAACGCGAATCGGGGAGCTGCCTGCAGATGAGACCTCCTCCTCCTCCTCCTCCTCCTCCTCCTCGCTGGTTCTCTTCCGTTTGCTTGATCTCTGGTTCGAACCCGCCCTTCTCTTCCTTTTCTTTCGCTGTGCCGATTGGGAGCCCGAGGACTGCCGCCGCGTACGCACCAGCGCCATCGACCCTGCCGTCGTCGCGGGCATGGCGTCTGCGGAGGAGGCCGTGGTGGAGCTGCGGCCGCGGCGGCGCGCAGCGGCGACGGCTGTGGTGGAGCTGCGGCCGCGGCGGCGCGCGGGGGCTCTGGACACCGGCGCCTCTCCCTCTTGGGTGGCGGCGAGCGGCATTGTTGACCTAGCGAGGAGCAGGTCCGCCGGAAGCAAGCCGGTGGCCCCCTCACGATCGCCGGGGACGCTCGCGAGCCGCTGCCTCCGCCGTGGCCGTGCGAAGGGCTGGGGAGTGAAAATTTGGTGGCGGGAGCAAACCCTTGACCGGAGCAACCCTCAGTCGACAAGGGGAATTTGGGGTGTGGTTGGTTGGTGCCCACACTACCCTACCAAATACTCGGTAAGAGTTGGCTGCTAATATTTTGGTTAAGAAATCTTTGGCCCACATTTAGCCAATTATTTGGCAAAAATCTATGAGTGGAAGGGCTAGATATCTATTGGCAGCCAAAATATTAGCTACAAACCAAACAATAAGCAATACTTGATGGGCAGCCAATTTTTGGCGTGGCTACTACACACCCTTGATCTTTTGGCTTTTGCCCATTATAAGTGGATTTTTCGCGAGTGCCCTCGTTTTTTTTTTTTTTTTGAAACTACCCTCGTTTTATTTGGTACCACTAGATGATTCGCCCGACTTCTTTTTTAATTCCTCTATCCCTAGTCTTCTTTGCTACCAAGGTGGCAAGGTTGTCAGTATTTATTTATTTTTGAGAATGGCAGCACTTTATTCATCAAATCTAATCATTACAAAGTTCGTTCCGGATAGAACAGTATCGTTTTTGCTACACCCTTAATTCTCTCATTGATTCAAACATCAACTGGTAGAAAAAGGATGATTTTATGCACATGAGTACCAGTGCTTTCTTCACTTTTAGATTTTTTAAAATTTCAAAACCCACACTTCTATGTCTTCAAAAATTATGGCGTTAAATATATAGATAGATATGTAAGTCTACGCAAAAAAGTCCCGGTAATATTATTTTAAATAAAGTCTGACAAAAAAATACTACTATTTTACTACCATTTACTATCAGAAATTTGTGTTTTTATATTTCCCAAAATATAACATATTTTTAACGGGAATTTTTTGCATACACCCCTACTATATATATCTATCTATATACTTAACGTCATAATTTTTAGAGACATAGAAGAGTTAGGTTTTGAAATTTCCAAAAACCTGAAAATGGAGGGAGCACTAGTGCTCATGTGTCAAACACACTTTTCGCAACTGGTAGCAATAGAATTGAGTTAGAGTTTGATAGTTGAGGAAGAAAGGGAGGAACAAGTTCAAAGAGAGATAGGAATGAGAGTTGAGAGAAGGGGGTCAGGTTTGTCTTCTTCGATGCCACCTCCTTCGCTATTCGAGATCCCACACCTTGGGGTCCAGCCTATACTTTGAGTAGTTCTTAGTCAAAGAAAAAAACACGGAAAACAAGAACGTCTTATCCATTGGAACAGAGGGAGGAGTAGAGAAAAGGATTACATCAAGATATACAGCACAGAAAATTACAAATAAAACTCCATAATACACATGTGAACAGTACAGCAGTTTGAATTTTAATCCTAAATTACAATACTGCTAACAATTGCAGCCCAAATAGTAACCCCAATTGCCTGATACGAACAAACAGGCCGTCTACCTAGCATAATGCCACTACACTACAGATTAACATCAACCATAACCTAGTACATTACATGGGTTTGAAGTACTCAAATTTAAGGGAAATGTTACATGGACTCAGGCATGTAGTTCCTAGAACCTAGATCAGGCCTTCGATGCCGTGGTACCAAGAGAGCCAGGCTCACTGCCGTGCACCCTGAAGCGATAGATGCATGTCAGATCTGGCTGCCCGTGGTTCGAGAAGAAGTCAAGCCGAACCGTGTTGATGATCTGTGCATCAGTGGTGGTTTTGTCTAGTTGGAAGGTCTGGGCATTGCTCTTCTCAATGTCATAAGAGAACTCTCCTAAATTTGTAGCCGTAGGTTGTTGCTTATCTGAATCATCGCCTAGTCCTTGGTACCATCCGCTGACTTGGAAATCTTTGGGGGCACTAGATAGGTCATAGGCCACACTCTGGATGCACAATTCAAGATCCCAATAAGATATTACAAACAGAATGAAGAAGAAAAGTGGTTCAAAGGAGTAAAAGAGAGGGCAGAAATAATAATTGTTCAGTAATAAGGCCAGAAAGCAAACAAACCAATAAAGTGGAAGCCATGTAAACTGAAACACGACAAATTAAGCATGCTTTGTTTTTACTATGATTTCTTTCTCTCATGGCTCGTACATCAGTCAGTTTCTTAATGAACGGTAGGATTAAACTTTCGAAGTGAAACTAAAAACAATGATATTTAAGCTAGATAACAATGCCATTGAGCAAAGAAGATTATCAAAACTATACTACTCTTGAATAGGAGAGTAAATAACCAAAGCAGCGCATTCAACACGAGAAGTACTTAACCACTCTAATAGATACAGAACCAGTTACACTGCTAGCACACATTAATTTCAAGAACCTCATCCTACAGTCCTACACAGCTCCCAATGTAACATATATATTCCCTGCATAATCTACCAGATTATTCCTAATAGTTAATTTCATAAAATGCAAACTAGTTTTCATACTTTTGTTTTGTATAATCTCAGTCTACTTGTTCCTAGACCCTATCAGGACCAAGCTAAATGTAGTGTTATCTGATGATGAAATAAAAAAATTAGTGAGATTTTCCGAAACATTCTCATGGCATAAAAAATGAAACTGATGTATGAGAACATGTCACATGGAAAATAGTGAGCTACACTGTGTGGATTATGGTTATACGATAAATAACGTTACCTTATCAACATGCTCTATAGTGACTGCCTCAGGAATGATTCCTGTCCTGAGCTTGATTTCCACAAATCCACTACTTCCTTCCAGTGCAAAACATTCTCCTGGCTGCCCAAAACTTGGCTCCAGCATTTTGTGAGCTTCACTACGACGAGGAAGAAAGCCCTTAGCTTTCTTGAAAGGTTCTGAATGCTTAACCACTTTACCGCCACCAGATCCTAATGCATAATCAACCATTCCAAGGCCATCTGCTGCATGCCTTGCTATCTCCATTTCCACTATCTCCTTGGCAAATAACCTTACATCGTCCAAGGTTATCTCAGTACCAGTACCATCTAAACCCCCTTTTTTGTTCACCTGGTTCACAATCTCATCGAATTCTTTCTTAGAGACTAAACCCATGTCTCTCAGTTCAGTAAGTGACTTATCCAACATGTCAGTCTTGCCTTCCAACGCTTTCATCTTTGTCTCTAACTTATTACCCTTGTCTTCAAATTGCTTTGTGATATCCATTTTTGCTTTGCCAATCTCATCTCCTAGCTTCTTATCTAAAATGTCCAGTTGTACCTGAAGCATCTTGGTTGTCTTCTTGAACCCCTCCACCTTGGATAGCCTGCTCTCCATATCAAGTGTGGCAAAAGATAAATCTCCATTCTGCCATCTCCAGAGAACCTGCCCAATCCAAGCAATTGCAGTAATAAGAAGGCAAAGCTTCATCAGCACACTTAGTGCAGTTTCCCACTTGGCATTTCCTTGTTTACTAGCGCTTTTCCTTCGATGCTCAGCAGTAGCTGCTGAAGGAAATGCAGCTTTCCTTGCCTCGGATGAATACTTTGGCTTGTCAACAGCTGACTCCCCTCGGACCGCATGACCAACATCCTTCTTGCTAGCGGTCTTCTCACCCGAGACCCCATTAACTCCACCTTCAGAGAGAACCTCAGGCGCGGCTATCTTCTTTGCAACCACCGTTCGCCGCCTAACATCTTGGCTGGAATGTGAATCCACGCTTAGTGCATGGTTTCCATTTGTATCTGCTGCCGGTACCGCGGCAGTTGAAGCCGACATGGTTGTGTGTTATACTGCAGCAGAACATAGCTAGATTACAAACTCGGAATGATGATGCAAATGGAATGCAAGGCAACAGAAAAGTGGTGCTACTGCATGAAGAAAGTTGGCCATTCATCAGTGCAGAGTAACATGAAGGATACAGTCAAAGGATCGATCTTATGGTCAGCCTTCCCATATGTTTCTTTGTTGGAAATTTATGAATAATGGGGGGATAATCTATCTGCTGCTAAGTGTGTGTACATATATAGTCAGCCCAAAACGAAAGCTGGTATTCACATGCATAACATGAATTCTTAGAGATAGCAGCATTCCCTTAATTTTCTCTTTGTAGATCCAGCAATTAAATATGTGCAGAACAGAGCCAATGGTAAAGTAGGAACAGACTACCCTATCACACATAACGGCAGAATGTGAAGAAAATATTCTTGAACATCCTATCACACAAGAAATAAAGCCCAGCAGTAAAATCAGAAGAAAGGCAGTAAACAGTGGCATCCTCCCACAACATTCCGGGGCAAAATTCGAATTGCTACCCGGTAGCCACACCAAAAAAGCAGAGCAACATCAACCTAGGGCGACCTAGTTCAGCAGAGTCTGGCTTACAGTTCCACACGACGCAAACCCTAATTCCCCAAGTTGAAGCAGTTCCTTCCAGCAACGAGAGACAAGAGGACCATGTAAATTTCGGTAAACAAGCCCTTTCCGCGCTGATACGGGCCAAAACCAGATCCCCGGAGAGGGAGAAGGGCCTAACTGAACCACCGAAACGTGAGGGATTGGATCAGCCCCGGAGCAAATGAGTCAGCGGCCGACTGGTGCGGATCTCGGTTGCTCGCTGGAGCAGCAACGGGAGAATCCCCGGAGCAAAACCTACTCTCGCGGCAATCCAGGTAGAAGGGTTGGTTGGTTGGTTGGTTGGTTCCTTACCGGCAGAGGAAGGAACCGGGCGGCGTCACGGTGCGTGGCGGGTGGAGCCGCCGCCGAGGGGGCGAGAGTTGGGAGTGGGCGGAATTTGGGTGGAGGAGGGAGACGGAGTGGCGGCCGACGGCGATGGGTATCGTGCGTGGGGAATTCTTTCCGGAACTGAAAAGACAGATGCGACGGGGGAGGAATAGTAGGCTAGCAGCGTCTGTCACGCAACTCCCACTTCATCCAAGTTCAAAATGACACCGCCAAACACGAAAAAAAAGAAAAACAGACTCATAAGATGACCGTGCTCCTCGAAATAAGATGACCGTGCTACGCTAGGAACCCTAAAGAAACGAGGTGCGGTGCAATATGAGATGAATCCATTTTTGTGCTCACTTCGTTCATAATTACTTCGTGTTTTTGCTTTACTCAAACAAATCAAAAAATTTAAAGTGCATCTGACTTTGGGTCCAACCAAATGGTCTCCGTCTAAATGAGGAAGCCGATGACTACATCTCATGGAACCTAATGCCTAACAGAGAGTCCTCGACAGCCTCGGCTTACAATGCACAATTCAATGGAGCAACTAGCACGTCCATGAACAAATTGGTCTGGAAAATTTGGGTG
This sequence comes from Lolium rigidum, assembly GCF_022539505.1. Lineage (NCBI taxonomy): Eukaryota > Viridiplantae > Streptophyta > Magnoliopsida > Poales > Poaceae > Lolium > Lolium rigidum. The sequence continues at coordinate 64,920,002 of NC_061511.1, forward strand.
TCCCCCTAAAGTCAAGTTCTCCGTATGGTTGGCTCCTTGTAATAGGATTTGGACCATGGACCGTCTTGAAAGGGTAGGGTGAAATAATTGTGGAATCTGCCCGCTTTGCAAGCAAATCCAGGAGACGGCGGCTCATTTCTTCTCCCACTATTGCTACTCTAAGAGGCTTTCGGATATGGTGAAAAGTTGGATTGGTGTCTCATCCATAAAAAACGAATAAGTGGACGGTGGACATCTCCCTCGTGTATTGATGGATCATGATGACTTGTACGACCAACCCGAATCGTAGGACCATGAAGTCCCTCGCAATGCTTGTGACTTGGACCATTTGGAAGGAGAGAAATGCAAAGGTTTTCAACAACAAAGCGGCCCCTACTACCATCTTACTCGACGACATTAAGAGTGAAGTAAAGCTTTGGGTTACCGCGGCGGCAAAGCATTTGGGTCTTATAATGATGGGAGAGTAATCCCCTTAGAACCTTTTTTCGGTCTTCTCTTGTTCTTGTGTTTGGTCTTCTCAAGAGTCTTCTCCTTAATTAATGAATGGAGGCCCTCCCATGTTCAAAAAATAAGATATAATTTGATCCAATATTTAAGAAAAAATATCAACGTCAGTAATACAAAATCTATTATATTAGAATATTGATTCAATAATTTTCATATTATATGTATTTGACATTATGAATATTAATTTTTTTCCTATAATTTTGGTCAAACTTTGCAAAGTTTGAATTTGACTAAACCCATAGCACGAACTAAATAAACACGGAGAGAGTATCAAAGGATAATAGCATATGTATAAACTCTGGTCTTTATTAGAAAGGCCGAAACCATTAACATCGGCACCGTGTGCAAAAGCATGAAATAAGATCGAGATGCACCGCGATATTCCGCTCAATCAGAAGTCAATCGCATGTCCAAAGTCCATCTATTTTAAAATATTTGAAGTTTTAGCTTTATCATGAAGTCAAGCTTCTCTAAGTTTGACTAGATATTTTAAAAAAATATTATCCATTACTATAATATTTAACGTACTCATACTCCCTCTGTTTCATGGAACATGTCATAACTTTATCTAAATTTGGATGTATCTAGATGCTAAACAATGTCTAGATACATCCGATTTTAGACAAAGGTAAGACATGTTTCATAGGGCGGGGGAGTATATTGTACAAAAATTCAATGTATGATTTAATTGATAAAACTAAGTTGTTGTTCTAGATATTCATATATTTTTCTATAAATTTCGTTAAGCTTTAAGTAGAATAATTTACCGAACTTCAATTATTCTCACATGGATGGAGCACAAATATAAATGACAAAGTTCCCCAGGACAACCTCACAAAATTGATTATGTGTTGATTATCACTTTATGGTACTTGCCATAACTAAACCGTTGTATAATCGTAGAGAACACCAAATAAAAATAAACGAATCATACACTAGTTAATCAAAAGGGTTGGAATCCAAATTATATTAACACTGATGTAGCAAATTTCAAAATTGATTTTAAAATCTGCACACACGGCACGAGACTATCATGCCCCGGGAAAGAATACACGTGTACCTTCTCTCGCATGATATAATGATACCACTTCTAAAAATATAAATGTATAAGTGACTAACTTTAAAAAAATATATATATGAATGCCCACAAGATGTGTGTTCACAATCCCAGAATTTCTAGGATCAAATTTAAAATGCACACATAATAACAAAAAAGAAAAATCTAACACCAATGGTCTCACAAAAAGCACCATCATAAATGAAACTACTATTTACGTATCAATTTGTCATTTTTCTATATGTATTTTTAATTTGGTCCTAGAAATTTCAAATAGTGTAAAAACACATCTTGTGAACCCTCGCATCTTTTTTTTGATTTTTCGACACTTACAAAGACATCTTGTGCCACATGCTCGACCACACAACGCCCTCGGAATTTCGTGGCCCTATTTCCTCTCTCTCTCTCTTCCTTGGGCAAAGCCTCGAATATCCCGATTAGCCCATGCCATCAGCTGGCAAGTTAGACGCCAAAAGTATATAGGGTGTGATTGGTTGCCCGGTGACAAAGTATTAACTTGTCAATGCCTACAAGTTATAGATTAGGGTTTCGTGGAAAGTAGAGGGCAAGTAGATCTCGAAGGTTTCAGCAGAAAAGGTGTTCGATTGCTAAAAACTAGGGGTGTGTTGACAATGAATCGATGCTTTCTTTCTCCCTCGACTCCCCCTTATATAGGAGGTGGAGCCGAGGGTTTCGTGATGTACAAGTTACAAATAGCGGGAGACTCTTTGAGTTCGCCCCGTATAATTACAAGTCTCTATTCCTAATACATCTCTATCTTCCATATCGACGCCTTATTGGGCTTCCGGGCTTTGTGATCTTCGGGTCGTGTGTCTTCAGTAAACCCCGGGTACCTTCTTCGACAGGCCCATTGGGGATGCCTATGTCAGTAGCCCCCGAGATTTTGCATGTATCGTAGAATTAAGTAAAATCTCCGTCATTACAATTAACTCATAATTTCTTTGAGTCACTAAATAATTTTCATAAAACAGTCATATATTGTGCAGCGATAATGGTAAATGGGGCTGGTTCATCTGACGGATCAGGTACCAGTTAACTGCTCTTGTGGAAATCCCGCAAAAACCTACTTCAAGGCCAAGTCCCTGGACTCGACCCCGGTATACTGGCGTAATTCGACATGTGCCGCTTAAGGTCTTACCATGATTCGAATTCCAGTCATATTTTATCGGGTACCTAACGCGTCCGTTAGGATTTTTCTTCGCATCTGTTGATACGGAAAAAAGTAGCAGAGCGCATTCATGTGCGATACCACGCCACATAGGACGGATCCCGGGGTCTTACCTTCGTAAAATATTACGGCATTCAGAGATTTATTTGCGACGAACGCACTCTGAGAATATATTGTCGAGTGCCTTTTTTGGCTACTGGAATGGCATATTTATTCGAGTCATATGATGACTTACTATCTTGACCTCCCGATGGAAGTATATGAAGATGCACAATATGACTCCTCATATTTCATCGGGTGCGCGACCAGCGCTCTCGATGGGAGTAGCCCCTGAAGGTCAAGTGCTTGTACTTGGTTGTAGGTTCACCTTTTTCTGTCTTTGTCGCTATCCTGTCAGCTTCCCATCTTTTTCATTTTTATCGGGTGCGCGACCAGCGCTCCCGATGGGAGTAGCCCCCGAGGCTACAGACAAGTACTCGTACTTGGTTGTAGGCTCAATTTTTCTATTTTGTATTAACTCAATATTTTCTTTTGCTGCCTTCCTCTTATCAGAAATATGAACCATATTTCTGATAAGAGTAGCCCCCGAGCGTATGACCAAATGCTTTGTATTTGATCATAAGATCCCGATGTTTTTCTGGTTGGCTCACTCGTTTTTTCCCCTGTCGCTATATTTGATAGAAACACTCGATGTTATTCTTCAGAATGATATCATTGCTGATGATAGCCACGACCACCTCCTTGAGAATAACGACTCCTGTCACGTCTCTGAATTGTGGGTCCAAAATTCTGCACGAACGACACATTGCGCAAGTGGGGGACACACGTCCTCCGCAATTACCGGCACACGCGTAGTAACTTCTGTCCAGTAACTTCTCGACGAAAAGACGATTATACCCTTATTGACACGCGTAAGGCGTGAGATGCATTTTCCTTTCATCCAACGGTGCGACGGATCAGTTCCTCTCTATAAAACTGCCCCTTCGTCCTCGTTCTCCCCCTTCGCTGCGCCGTCCTTCTCTCTCCTCTCTCCAGGTCCGCCATTGCTGTCCCCAAGTTCTTCATACTCGTGCTTCCAACCAACCCCTTTCTCCACTAGAGCTCTGTTTTATGCCGCTGCGCACCAAACTGCTGAGACACATTGCTCCAGGCACCAACACACCGATGGAGAATGTGGAGATCTCTGTATGGGAGAGATCCAAAGTCTCCAACCAGGACCAGAAGACCCTCAAGAGGCTTGGCCTGACCAAGAAGGAGGGCTCGTTGATCTTCCCCGGCGACGAAAGCTTCCCGCGTCCTCCGATTGGATACCGGGTAACTTTCATCGACCACCTCATTCGCGGCCTTTCCACCCCCATCCATGAGTTTCTTCGTGGACTTCTCTTTGTTTATGGGATTCAGCTACATCAGCTGACCCCTAACTCCATCCTCCATATCACTATCTTCATCACCTTGTGTGAATGCTTCCTCGGGACCCATCCTCATTGGGGCCTGTGGAAGCGCATTTTCTATCTCCGGCGCAACAGCTCCCGCAATGTCGCCTACAATGTGGACAGCGTTGTCATCTGCGTCCAACCCGAAGTCGACTACTTCGACGTCAAATTTCTCGACTCAGTCCAAGGATGGCGCAGGAGGTGGTTGTACGTCCAGGAAGAATACATCAACTCCCAAGAATACAACATCTCTCCTTTTGACGGTGCCGCGAAAATCCTCAACCCCCATGCCCTAGGGCACCACTTTAGACTTTAGTAGTGCTTGGACAGGTAGGTCCTAAGCCACAGGGTCATGTGGCTCGCCTCCATACCAACAAATTAGGTACCATGGGCCTTATGGTCGACAACTAGCGCCGCCATGAGTTCCTCCTAGGAGAAGTCAACGATGCCCGTGACGTTCTTTGAACCCTTTGTTAGTATGGACGCCGGATTTAATGGGCTCACACATCCTCTCCGGCACGAAGGAGGACTAGAAGGGCGGTCTCTTCATGGTGCCCTTCATCTGCGCAGCATGCGCTTTGTGCATTGCACGAACTCTTTTGTGCCTTCCTTGCCTTTGCAAGGGCCAGGGCAACCTTTGATGCGACATTGTTCACAAGGCTGCGCACTGAGCTCCGCGACATTGATCCGAGTTGTGCTAGCTGAGGCTGGTCAAAACTCTGACCCACCTTCACATTGTTGTCACCCAAGTGAAGCCTGCCAATCATCGATAAACGAAGGGATTTGCGAGTCCTCAAAGGGGGCTAGAGTGCGACTAAGGAAATCGTTGCACAACGAGTCCTACATTGACCCAAAATATACAAGATAGTTAAACCATGCTACAACCGATGCAAAAAATCAAGAGCATACAACACTACCATGGTAGAATCTAGCCAAACAAGAAAAGTAAACAAGACATTCTCAAGGCCTAAATAGAACAAGATCATAGAGGACAACCATGGTAGAATCTAGGCAAACAAAAATACCAAAAATACATGCTCAAAGCCTACATAGAACAAGATGATACAAGATGACCATGACACAATCTTAGGTAAACAACAAGACAAGCCATGTTCATGGCTGACCTACATGACTGAGATAGCACAATCTAGGTAAACAATCACATAGCTAACATTCTACGGTCACAGATCTAAGCTAGAACAGTCAAAGATCTAATAGATTTAAGCTAAAGCAGTGAGAGATCTAAGCTAAAGTAGTCAGAGGTGGAAGAGGAAGGCACGGTTATGTTACTCACCATCGTCGTTGGAGGTGGACGAAGGAGTGGAGAGCTCGAAGTAGTGGTCGTAGTCGCCCTGCCGTCGTCGCCCCCAACACCACCTTCTTACCCGGCTCGCCGACCAGAGAAGAGAGCTCGAAGGAGAGAAACGGTGGTTTCAAAATCGACAGTGAGGGAAAAGCGTAGAAATAAGGAAGGATTTTGGCGGAAGGTGACGAAAATACCCTACTTTTTGCGCGGAGCTTGTGTCATCTCCATAGTCGCAACAGCTTGTGCAATCATTGATACATTTTTTTTTTGGCTCTGAGGAAACAGCCGAATCGAGTTTCGCTTGAGACTTGAGAGCCACCGATAGAAAGCCCATCATGAAGATGCCATAAGCTAGAGACCGGCCCGGCCTGGTCCGGATCTCTTCATCTAACAAGGACCGATCGGGTCCACCAACCCCTTCACGTACGCTGAAAAAAAAAAGGACCGATCGGGTCCACCAACCCCTTCACGTACGCTGAACGGCCGTCCACGCCCCACACGACACGACACGACACGGTGGGCGGCCCTCCTCTCCCGTCCCGTTCCGTTCCGTTGCGACCTGGCCGGTCTCTTCCACGCCCACTTGTGTTGTGTGGGAGATAATTGGACTCCTTCCCCCCTGCTTCCCCGGTCGCTGCGCGGGGAGGAGACCGGACCACACCACACCACCTCGCCGCCGGAGCCGCCCCGCCCGCCCACCAACCGCGCCACCCCCGCCGCCTCACCGCCCCCCGTCGCGCATTGGGATCTCGCAGCTGCCCCCGACGCCTCCCTTCGCCCGCTCAAACCCTAGCCGCCGCCGCCAGCGGCAACAGGATCGAACGGTACGGAACTCCCATCCCGCTCTGCTCCCCCCACGCTCCGCTCGATTCTACCCGCGGATTCCGTTTCGAGCCACAAACAGGCCGTCGTCGTCTGTTTCAGCTGGCGACGTGTTGCGGGTTCTAGCTCGCAGATACTAGATGGAATCCGTTGCGGCGCTATTCTACCGCGTGCTGCCTGCTACCGTTAGCTCTGTCCATGGCTGTGTGTTTAACTGTACATACGTGCATACATATGGGCTGCCTCGCTAATCAAGGATGCTAGCGGCTGCCTTTTTCTATAACACGCAGCATTGATGAGATCGAGGCAAACGGTAGCTGCAGTAAATAGATCTGGCTGCTGCGCAAAATTACTAGTAACTGTAATAGTAGGATCGTTTGGCTGGAATTGGATAGTCATTACCATACCTGGGGAAAGGGTTTGCTCTTGCGCCTGCTATTCATGAATTCACTGGATTAATTAATCACACAAAATCTTTGCACATACTGCCAGCCTCACTCACACACAGGTGTACAGCTCGTCATGTGTTCCTTTCCTTTTCTGTTGCGTTGGCTCCCTAAACTGATGAAGGAGGGCAGCATGAGTACATATATGCTGATTTAATATCATTCATTCATTGATGGGATTAAGTTCAGTGTACAACTTGATGAAGGGGGGCAGCCGTTTCTGATTTCAGGCCCAAATCAAATCATCCCTTTGCCTCAAACTGTACTCAAAATGCCGGGCTGCCATTTCTAATTTCAGGCCCAAATATAATCACCCCTTTGCGTTGAACTGTAGTCAAAACATTGAGTTGCCACCCCCTCCACCTCTCACAACACCTTCATGGCTTCACCTGCCGCCGCTTCCTCTTGGTACTGCCTTTTCTGTATGCCTCCCACACCGTCATTACTTGCTACTTAAGCTCAACAGTGCTACATGGCAGAGTCAGGCACTAAGTTTTCTGGTTATTGATAGTTAGCTTTGCTGTTTATGGAACTTAATTTACCAACTTGACATGTCTCGTTCTAGTTTGGTAGCTCCTAGTTACCATTTGCTACTTGCTACGGTTAGTCGGTTTCTAGTTAATCTCTATTTTTCTTCGATTTCTAGCAAGCTAGCCACGTGCAGTAAGGCCAAGGCATGATATTTGGTGTCTCGTTTTAGGGGAGATGCACACTCTTATAAGCTCGTGGTTACAATTTTGTTTATTCATGCTAACCAAGTAATTGATCTGCAAAGTCACCAGATAGCCCCAGAGAAATCAGAGGAGTTACTTCTTTTGCAGGAAACAAACAAAGCATCACAGCCCATGATTTCTATTAATGAGCCCTGACCTCCTTGCCGACCAGGATCTTTGACACAGCCCATAGCTCTCCCATCCGACGCCCTTCCCCCTTCCCCATTCTCTTCTTCTCTGGTCGCCGCGCCAGGGGAGGCCAGACAACCTTGCCCGCTAACCGCCGGAGCAAGACCACCTCACTCTACTGGCCACCCTTGCTGCCACCTTCCAGCCCTCGTCGTGCACGGATTTTGCGGCTGGTCCCTTGCGTGCTCGCGCGCCCAAACCCTAGCCGCCACCAGCGGCAGCGAGATCTAATGGTATGGGAATCGAATCCTGCTCTGCTACCCCATGCGCTGCTCAATCCTCCTCGCAGATTTTTGTTCGAGCTAGCTAGCTAGCACACAAGGGCGGTGCCTTGCTATTCTGTTCTTCTATGATCCCTCCTTTTTCTCTCCTTGGCGCTTGTTTAATTGTAGATAGATTGGTGGCGTCGACTGCATTATGGCTACCTCAGTATTTGGTCAATAAGCTATGTGGTTGTGTATAACAGGGTCAAGCAATAAGTTTCTTAGCTATTGATAGTTAATATTTGCTATTTCTGGAACTTGATTTGCCAACTTGGTATGTGTTGCTCTAGTTAAGTAGTTACTTGCTACGATTAGTCGATTTCTAGTTAAGCTCTTTTTTCAGTGATTTCTAGAAAACTAGTCGTGTGCAGTGAGGCTAAGGCATGATTAAGGATATTGAGGTCTTGTTCAGAGAAGATGTACAATCTTACAAGCTCTTCAGTAATTTTTTTCTTTATATAGACTAACCATGTAATTGATCTGCAAAGTCAGCAGATAGCCCCAGAGCAATATGGGGAGTTACTTTTTTAGCAGGAACAAAAACACTGCCCATATTATATCTATTAACTAATGAGTCCTGGCCTCATTGCCAGTGAGGATCTTCGACAAATCCCTGTCAATCCGAAGTCCTGAATTAGGGGATTGTATTCCCCATTCTCACACCTGAACCACATTTCAGTCGGATCCTTATGTGTTATCTATGTGATTAACTCTTAAGGTGCTTTGTTAGGTTTGTTGAGCATTGCTCTGTTATGGGGAATTGTAGAGTTGATATTCGGTTAGTTGTTTTGGCATTTTTGAAATGTTTAAAAGGGGATGTGTAACTTTTTATTGTTCTCTTTCCATTAGGGGAAGAAGATTTGTTCTTAAACTGTATATGCCAATTTTGCTTTCTTTCTGCTATTTGCTACTTCCTCCGTCTAGTAATATAAGATGTTATTTCATCCAATATAGGAGGTTGTATCTTATATTATGGGACGGAGGGAGTTCATGTTACATGATGCTAAACGATTTTAGTTATTTATTACTCCCCCTAAGAACTTAGCATTGCTCAGCTTGATGCATGCCCAACCAACCAGCACTTGATTCTTGGACTCTGCACTTCTGCAGCGAGCTCAAGGTTGTCTCTCCTTTATAACAAGTAGCCACCTGGCTAGTCCACTGTAGCCCTAGTTATTTTATTTATTATTCCTATAAAATAGGTTCTTTGTTGCCTTCTCATGTTCTGCAATATGCTTTAACAATGGACTGTGACCAGAATATGTTAGTAAAAGCTGCTCAAATCTAGTATTATGAATTCTTTTACACTATCTAGTACACTGTTGTCACCAAAAGGCCAATTTAGTACTTTCATTGTTCATTAGTTCACCTTGGAAGTTCCTCAATAAGGGATCTATTTTTTTTTGAATATGTTTCTCCGTAGAACTACCGACATACTTTCTTTAACACAAGAAATGGTTTGATATTAGCAGTCATTCTAAAGTCTATCTGTATTCTGAACCAATTGTTTATGATGTGCTATATCATTGGTTTCCTTTTGGATTCATATTTCATAGTCGTGTATTCAAGATTGATAAAGATTCTTCACGAGTTAATATTCTTATCCCAAAAACTCCTTTCTTATGGATTTCTTGTGCATCCCTCTGTTGATTATGTAGCATTTACTGCAGAGTTTTTGATTTTGTATTCTGGTTAGCTGCTCTTGCTGATAAAACAATTATCATGTTCCATTTCAGTTACTCGAGAGTTCAGAAGTTACTAACCTAGAACAATACTACCCATGCTTGTGAGTAAAAAGAGAAAGGCTTGCTGAATTGAAGTAAAGACATGTCCAAATCTACACCTGTTAAAGCAAGCAAGAATGTTGAATTGAAGAAACAATCTGCAGCCATCTTACCAATAGCAAATGGCCATGGTAGTAAGAAGGAAGCGGTTAATGGAGAGGATACTGGCCATGATGTCAAATGCACTAGCACTTGGATCTGTAGAAATTTGGCCTGCAAAGCTGTTATAACATCTGAAGATTCTTTCTGCAAGAGGTGCTCATGTTGTATTTGCCATCAGTTTGATGACAATAAGGATCCTAGTCTATGGTTGGTTTGTGCATCTGAAAATGATGACAAACAGTGTTGTGGTTCTTCTTGCCATATTGAGTGTGCCTTCCGACACAAGAGGGTGGGATGCTTTGATATAGGGAAAATTATTCATCTTGATGGGAGTTATTCTTGTGCTTCATGTGGGAAGGTTTCTGGAATACTAAGGTAAGTACATGTTAATGCAAATCTCGTTCTCCCCATTCTTGTGCTTGCTACACTTGCATCCTTAGAACCTTGGAGTCTTGTACTAAAATGAAGTTGCTTTGGATACATATAGCCATATTGTTTTAAATTTGCTTATGTCACAATGCAGTTCAAACTAGCCAGTAACTACTCCTTCCGGTCCTATTTAATTGACTCAGATTTAGTATAAAGTTGTACTAAATTCAAGCCAATTAAAAGGGACCAGAGGGAGTACTTCAGAAACATTATGCATTTATTTCTTGATAGGCTGTGGGTTTCTTCAATGTTAGCCGATAAATGATATTTCTCAGAACTTGTATCTGAAACACAAAGGGAGAGATGCTAGATTTTTTCTATCACTATTTATAGTTGACATGCACCGTTCAACTCAACTAGGAATCAAGAACAGTTCTCTCATCATCTTTATTCACTAGAAGCAGTCGTCTCCTGTTAGTTCAAATGATCTTGCTTGATAAATAAATCTCAACTGTTTGGTCAAGCTGTAGCATGCACGATACTCTATACCCAGTATATTCTCTTTTATGAAGTTCATTCTCTCTGGTTTTTCAGATTGTCCAAATATTCTACTTTATACTTCTTGTACAAGAGATGCACACTCATAATTATTAAAAATATTAATTTTGGTTTTTGACATCACCGTCGCATGTTAGGCTTCTTAGCATCAATGTACATGCAGTATGCACTTATGACATTATTAAAAAATTGAAATGCTTGTCACATTTTCCATGATTATTGATCAATTTGTAAAGTTGACTTGAATGTTATATCCTGCAGTTATTGGAGAAGGCAACTAGTGGTTGCAAAAGAGGCTCGTCGAGTAGATATTCTCTGCCATCGCATTTATGTCAGTTATCGGCTATTGAAGGGGACGAGCTGTCATAAAGAATTGCATGACATTATTGAAGATGCAAAAGCAAAACTCGAATGTGAGGTTGGTCCACTTGATGGAATGTCGGCAAAGATGGCACGTGGTATTGTAAGCAGGTTGTCTGGTGGTAGTGATATACTGAAACTTTGCTCTCTAGCAATTCAAAGAGCTGATGAGTGGTTGAGTTCTCCAGATTTGCATCTTCGAGGTAATGACCTATACTGCCATGATAAAATTTTCTGGGAAAAGACTGTCATAATAATGGTCATCTGATTTTGCAAATTACACTTACACACTTCTTGTGCAGATTCATTACCTGCTGCGTGCAGATTCAGATTTGAAGACATTGCATCTTCTTCCCTTGTTATCATCTTAAAGGAAACTAAAGTAGCATCATCGGACACCATCAAAGGTTATAAGCTATGGCACTGGAAGAGCAGAGAGCAACCAAGCATGGATGAGCCTGTAATTTTGTCGAAAGATCAACGAAAAATACTTGTTTATAACCTTGCTACATGCACAGAGTATTCCTTTAGAGTTATATCATTCACAGATGATGGGATCCTTGGGCATTCTGAAGCTAAATGTTATACTGGGAGCAACGAGCTACTTACCAATCGTGCGACGCAGAATGCAATGGCTATATGCCTGCAGAAGCAGAGAAGAGATGGGAACCAGGCTTCTAAGTCCAGTGGATTCAGGATCCGAGATGTTGGAAGGATCTTGCGTCGAGCTTGGGCTGAAGAAGGCTATTTTGAGGATGTGTATGAAGGTTCTTGTGACAGAAGTGCCACAGAAGCAGAGCAACAAGAAGACAGTGAACAGGGTCATATGTTATCTGGTGCTTGTCGCAGGCTTCAGTTCAACACATTTTCTGTTCCTGACCTAAATGTCGAGGCGCCCATGCCCATGGACATAGACTCTTCCCCTGACAAGTGCCATGATTTAAATAACGGACTTCTAAAATCAAATGGCAGTGGTGGCTCTGAGGCTTGTGCAGCAGCCAGGAGTGCGGAACCGCCTGCTGTTGAATCTCGTCCAGGGGGCAAGGCAAAGCAACGCCATGATGTGCATAATGTAAGCTGTGAGCAGGATGGAGTTTTGGCCATCTGCCGCCAAAAACAACTTCAGAAAAGACCTACAGAGTTGGATGAGGACTACGAGCACTGCGTGAAGGTGATACGGTCATTGGAGTGCGAGGGGCACATAGAGACTGATTTCCGAATGAAGTTTTTGACTTGGCTGAGTCTAAGGTCGACGGAGAATGAACATAGGGTCGTCAGCACATTCATCAAAACACTAAATAAGGAACCAAGTTGCCTGGCTGAGCAGCTTGTTGATTCTTTTGGAGAAATTGTAAACTGCAAGAGACCGAAAACAGGTCTCTGCAATGAGCTATGCCATTTGGACAAAAGATAAACTCGAGATTTCACTAACTCATTGATAATCTACAGTTTTCAGATCAAATTCAGTGAAATCTGATTGCTTTTGATCGCCCGGAATGAGAATGCTCGTTCGGTTCATTCCATACCAGATCAGAACGTGCACAATTTTCGTACATCAACATTGCCATTCCGAGCCTGTGGAAATAGGATTTTTGGTTTACTTAGAAATTCCTATCTTCATAATTCTACTTAGGAAAATTATTTTAGGGAGAAAATAGATTGCATTGGAAGATTCCCTTTCCACCAAGAAATAGTGGAAATAATTTCCTCTTCTTTTTTGTTTAGTACTTTCTAGTTTTCTGTCAGAGTACTGGAACTATCTTATATGATGTCATGTATGGCTTACATCTGATTGATACCAGTGTCTTGGTACTATTTGTTGGCTAGGCTGCCTTATATATTTGGTTGGTATAAATCGTTCATATGCTCAAAATTTATCGCTGGCGGAGGTGTTCCAGGTGGCACTAGCAAACATAGTGTGGGTTTTCCTTGTCCCCACTGATCATGGCTCACTATCTGTGGCAGAGGGACGTGGTGTATTGGTGATATCAGGCTGACGGTGAGGCAGATGAGCTGGGGAAGGAAAGGTAGTTCTAGGAGAATAATAAGGTTTTATAACAATTCCTGAAATCTGGCTCAGACTAACTGATCACAGATGTTATAAACATGACAAAAAACAGCATCCCAATGAAGTTGATTGCTACGGAGTATATCTTACTGAGTGGCTCAACATTCAGATCCCCAAAACTGCAACCGGCCCTCTGATGGAAAGCTGGGTAAAAGTTAACGCGGATGGCGCTGTGGTGAAATCATCTGAAGTGGCGATCACCATGGAGGTTACCTTGCGGGGGCCTACCATTTTTTTCTCCGTCGGTTGCTAATCCAGAGGAGGTGGAGCTATGAGAGCTAGCGATAGAACTGGTAAAGTATCTGAACCTGTCTAAGGTCGTTCTGGCTTGTTAAAAAAAGGTCGTTCTGGAAACGGATAGAAGGGTGTGATGATGAAGCTGACAAGCGGGGAGCTGGACATATCGGTACGCAGTCCTCTTAATAGAGGAGGTTAAGGACTTCATTCGGTAGATGACCATTTGGTCAGATGGGCAAGGCGTTCTGGGAACAATGTTGCCCATAAGCTAGCTAAGGAAGGCTGCGGTCTTCGGATGATAAATTCGCAGCTATTTCCTCTCAAAAAAGAGCATCCCAATGAAAGAATAAAATTATTATTACTCAAGGGGATACAACAAGCAGGGCCTTCAAACAATATTTCTTCTATGTGCAAGTTATTGTCCACAGCAGATGTGTTCTTATAAATGATGAACCATCAGAGGCCCCTTTAACCTAGGAATTTGCCAAACAAATTAGGCAAGGAGCGCATTCAACACCTTGGCCTCCCATTATGGTCACCACACGGCTGGTGGCAACATGTAGAGACTGCTATAGGAATGTGCCTGGGATGTGTCAACTACCTAACTTGGAGATGCAATTCAAACAGTTCACAATCACTTGCCGCGATGTCGAGTGGAATCAGAGCAGCAACTGTCTGAACCGTTGAAACAGATGCTACCACAAAACAAGCTTATCATACTCCTTCCTAAAGTAACTCAGGTGGATGAAATGCGACAGTATCAGCCATGGAACATCCAGGTTTGACAGTTGCTTTTATTTCTCAGTCACTGTCCCAGTCCTCATCAGTATTTTTCTTCATCTGGCCGGTACTGCCGCTGCGCTTCCAATTGTCATTGGTACCCTCCTCCTCACTGCTGCTGCTGCTCTCGTAATTAGAGAAATTCACCTTTGTGGCTCTCGAGCTAGTCTCTTCCTTGTAATCCGACCCCCACACCTCATCATTTTCAGTGTCCGAATCATCATCCTCACTGTCATCAGAAACAGTAACTGATCTTTTTGGAGTCTGACTAGAACCTCTGGAGGCCCTAGGCGTGTAGTTCTGCGTGTGACTGGATCTGCTACTCTCAGGTCTCATGCTTTCAAATCGTCGAGGATGTTCGTCAAGTGCACCCCTCTCATTGTCAAACCCAACTGCATTATCCCTGCCATCATCAGAGTCCCAGTCCTCACCTGACGCCTCGGTATCATCATCCCACCTCCTCGAATCTGATGTCCTTTTATTGCTATTGTTATTGTTATCTCTCCTGTATCTTCCCTGGCTTCTATCCTCGGCATCTGGGTTGTTGTAGCTTCTACTGAAACCCCTGCGATCATCCAAATCCTCGCCTGACGGTTCTATCTCACTATCATCATCCCATCTCCTCGTATCAGTTGTCCATTTATTGCTGTTGTTATCTCTCCTGTATCTTCCCTGGCTTCTATCATCACCATCTGAGTTGTCATAACTTCTACTGAAACCCCTCCGCTCACCCATCTCTTCTCTGTAGCGATATTGCAGCCTTGAAGTTTCTTCTTTCTCTGCTGCCTCCTCTTCCTCCCATTGTTTCTCTGCTGCACTCTCTATTTCTGCAATGAAGTGGTCAAGCTCCTCCTGGTCGCTATCCTCAGATGGATGATCATGCGGTTCTTTTAATTCAGTAGTCCCGGCAGGAGGTTGATTATCTCCACGGAAGACGTAGGGAGTACCCTGCTGCTCATCTATGGCTCTAAAGAATGTCGAGGCAACTCGCTGGATACTGGCCATGGCAACTGGGTCCTCTGGGTTGATACCTTTGCGACGAAGGTTTGTCTCTATTTTCTTGATATTTAGTTTTTGAGACTCAAGAGCCTGCTCATATCTAGCCTTGAATAAAGCCTGCAGTAAGGATGATCACATTTAATCATAGCACAAAGCCAACAATATAACCACATAAATACAAAATGGACAAAGCCAAAAACAGTGAGAAACAATAGGAAAATTGGGTTGAACTATCAACTGATATTTTTAGGGTAATCCAAAGGAGTGTCCAAATGTCATTGCAGAGTGGTATAGTCCAAAGCATCATTTAATAGGAAAAAGTAACTGCAAGGGACTGACCTTCCTTTTGGTAAGCGTGTTAAAAGGTATGAGGTTCTTTGGTTGACGGTAGTTCCTTCCTCGAAACATGATAATTGTTTTGGTATTGTGAATGTTAACCACTATACCACCACTCAATCTTGTTAGCATTGATGCCATTTCCTTAATTTTTTCCTTCGGAAAGTTGTCACAGCAAACTTGTACTGTCTCATGGAATTTCCAGTGCATATGCATGTTTTGAACAACACCTCCAAAGACTCCACGAACTCCAACAGGGACATAGTTTCTATTTCTGAATCCAATCTTCTTGTAAGCCTGTAGCTGCTCAGCTGTTAAAAGCTCTGGATCATGACGAGGAGCTGGTAGGTCGGGTAGCTCGTACTTCTTGAGCTTTTGTAGAAGTAAAGCAACTTTTTTCTTGGCCTAAATAAAATTAACCAGAAAACATGGTAAGTCAGTGAATTTGCTATACTAAATATGATTCTTCGATTCAAATAAAATCAAGATTATAACAGGGTAAACAGAAACATGAAAAATAAAATAGATATCGTACTTAGTTTGGTCTCTATAGAGAAGGAATGAAATGATGAGGCAAGGAGTACCTAATTCAGTAATTCCTCACCAAATGCGTGCAGCAAAAGAACAGAAAAAATGGGAAAGTGGTGTAAACAAAATTTCTTGATAGATCTGGCAAATATAATCCGTTTTCAGTAGATGCTTCAATGCAGCAACTAGAGAACCGCTTGTTTGAGAACAATGTTCCTATGTCCTATATTTCAGAAAGAAGGTTAGTATTCTACAAGTTCTGATGTGACCTATTTTTCACCGGGCAATCAGGACAAATGTAAATGTTGATATTTATCTGAGAATCCAAACTGTCCAAACAATTGGCACCGGCAATAGGTTATTTAAGTTTTATTTTGTTGATTGTGAAACCGTATGGGTGTTGGTAATCACCTAAACACACGACTGATTATGTGCATGCATCATGAGTATAATGGGAAGCCACAGGTCTTAGTTTTCTAGCAGAGTTAGCTGATGTATCTTATTAGAGATAGCCTTATTATCCATATCAAAATTTCTAGTTTACAGGCAATGGAGTTGGATTTATACCATCTCCTTTCTTTGATTCATCGTTACTTGAACAAATATCACAATGCAAATGATGCATTTCTCGCTCTTACAAGCGGAACAACATCCTGAATTCCCTTGATAAAAGGCAGGCGCAGATCGAACAAATCCCACCGTAAAAAGTGGATCACAGCGAAATGCTGCAAGCACCGTCGCCACAAGAGAGAGGGGAGCATTTCGCCTGCGCCGGAATGGGCGTTAGAGGGGATGTGGGAAGCGAGGGGAGACGGCGCTTACCCTCCGCATGCTGTGGATGAGCCTCTCGTCTTCGGTCATGAGCTTCTTCCTGAGCTTGACGGCGCGGCGCAGCTCCCGCTGCGTGCGGCCGGTCTCCTTCGCCATTCGCTTCTCCACCTTGCTCCGCATGCTCCTCCCTTTGCTCGTCGACATCAGCCGCCGGTACAGCACTCCCGCGCCCGCCGTCGCCGCCGCGGAGGCCGCCGCCTCGCCCCCTCCCCCCCTCGCCGCCGCCGCGGAGGCCGCGGAGCTAATCGAGGGGGCGCACCTCCCGTGGAGCGACCCGGAGGCTGCCCTCGGGAGGCTCCGGCGGAGGCCTCTCAGCGCCCACATGGTGTGCCGCCGGTGCTTGTGGAAGGCGGCGGCGAGGTGGGCGGAAGGGGGGCGGGTTTAGGTCGGCGGCGGCGGCAAGGGCGATAAACCCTGGGCTGAGCTGCTGCGAGGAGCTTCTACTGTCCGTTGGATGGGCTGTTGTCGACGTGGACGAATGTTCTACCGTCAGCCCGCCAGTTTGAGAGTGGGTTTACAACTGTACAAGTAGGTATTTTGTGTTCGAGAAAGCCCGCAGATTTTCTTTTTAATCAGTTTGTAAGAATGCACAATAACATTATACAAATTCATTCTAGGGATGACAGAAACAAATTTGCTCACAATAGTTTCTTACAAATTATAGTCTGCAGGAGTATTCCATAGGGCGCATCATTCTTTCATTCCGATTCATTTGATTTACCAGCCGCAAATTGTTTTCACCTTATTCATGTTTCTCCGCCGTTGGATGTAGTCTTTTCTTTGTCCACTTTCATTTTGGATTGATATGTCTATTCGTATATGCCAACTAGATCTATGTGCACGTGGGATCGCACAGCGAAATCACCTCGTTCGCGTCGCACAAATCGTTCTCGTCCACGTCGTGCACCTCACGGCGGAAATCCTAGATCGTGAAAATATATGCGTCCATCTCTTTCTAAGCCCAACCTCGCGGAAACACTTGCCCCGTCCCTCACCGCTGATGGGCGCCCTCGCCTGCATGATCTTTATGTTGCTCGTCACCTACTTCTTTGTCATTGTAGGTTGCGGCGTTGCACTCCTTATCCGCCGCGTCCTAATTCCAGTGGATGGCGGCGGCTCCACGAGCCCTCACCATGAAGAAGCCACATGATAAGTGTAGGTTGGCAGGCCGCACAACATCACACGACTGGTGGACGATGGCGGTCGGTCACCTACAACGGGTGGAAAATGATGGTTGTGGCTGTTGGTGGCATTAGTTAATGAACTACAAGGGACATCGAGCGACCAACCATGTATCCTCAGCTCATGGCGATGTACCAATGCTTCCACACGCTTCCGTACTCGCATCACTGCACCTGCTTCGTGTCTAGCAGCGAAGGAAGCAATCGCAGATAGGTCATGGTGGCAAAGAGGGTGCCAGAGAAGACCAAGAGATGGGCGGCATAAGAGATAAGGGATATGTGAGAAGATACATGAAGGATAAGGAAGGCGTCGGGCCCCACATTGGCTCCCTCACTGCGGCCTAGCTTCTCATCGGTGATATCACCCATGAAAACATGTTTGGAGTTTGATGGTGCTACAAACCAGGGAAGGAGCGATAGACGGCACATCTCTAGGTTTTCATCCTGGCATTCAGTGTGGGAGGTAGGATATCACAACGCCCCAAGCCATCTAAGTTGACTATAGCTACATTAGGGCTACAATGCTCACCGAGCCAGAGTTTGAGTCTTGCTTTGAGTCTTGCGACCGTACTCATAAGGCGGAGTGTTTCACGCATTAACTGGCCCCTAATCTGCGTAGACCAAGGGAAAACACTCATAATTTATGGCATGGACTACTGGGGTATCTAATCATGTTTGCTCCCCATGCTTTCGCACCCCAGCATCACATCGGTAGGGACCCAAAGAGTTGCATGCCCTCATGCCACCGCCATCGTCCATGCGCGGCTAGCCTGGCCAATTGGACTGCTGGTTCAATTTTCTAATGATTTGTTTGTTTTCTTTGTTTCATTCTAATTCAGCTTGTTTGCTTGTAAGATAAAAGATAATGTTGTTTGGAAAAGTAGGACTATATGCTTGTTCTCTTAAAAAATAGCGACGGAGGTCTTCAATGTGAATTACTTGAGGGAAACTAGAATTGCAACCAAAATGTAGCTATGAGTAGGGCTAATGTATTTGTTATGTGCATGCGACAAAAGGTTTATAAATATTGTATGGAAGTAATTTGTTCGAAATTACAACAAACTATTTGGAGCCAATTCACCACGTGATGCCATTGCTCGTTCTTGAACCGAAATCGTCTCCAAATCATGCAATGTAGTTTCACCGGGTATATATACAGTTTTACTAGTAAACTAGATATAAGAGATGACCACCAAGGGAGCAGAGGCTCTAGTGGGGAGCATGGCGCCAGCTGGCGCGTCCGGGTTGGCCACTGCACGCCCCATCAGCCTGCCTGAGGAGATCCTGCCGGCTCAGCACGCCAGGCCGCATGTGTTGCCGACGCTGGTGGGGCCTAGCACGGGCAGGGATCGCATGTGACTGGCAGAGCAGCAAGGTTCTCCTGCTGTTGGAGCTGGATTTTCTGCGACAAAGCATCATGTTGCCTTTTCTGTTGTTTTGAGGGAAAATAAAGGTATATGTGTTGTTGTTGATTTGCAAAAAAATTCGTCACCAACTGTGGTAACGAGACAATTTTCAGGTACTCCAACAAATACTGTAACATACCTTGAAGGAAGAACAGTGACGATTTCTATGATGAATGATGTTGCGGTTTTTTGGGGGTATTGCAGCTCCACCATTGTCTGTTCGGCGAGTGACATGATTTGTGCTTAGCCAAACACGGATGCCACGCAGATGGAAAGGGTCATGCAGAATGTCAACCTGAGACACGACCTTACTTCTCCAGGTAATGGGAAACATAAACCTTCGCTTGCTTCTTTATCTGATGATGATATCTTGGTTAAGGCGAGTCGCCTAGGTATTTCTTTGGGGGAAAATAAAACGGAAGTTTGAAAAGCGGGAGAATCTATTAAAGAGTTGACGTTAATCGAACTCTAGTTATCTTAAAGAAAAATGTTGAGGATCATCTAGATAAGGAAGAAGGCTAAAATGGTTTGCTAACCTCTAAATTCTTAAGTCTTACTAGAGAGTTGATAATAGAGGAGGCACAAGAGTTATTGGAACAAGACGATCTGTTAATTTCCATAATTAAACTTAAGAAAACCAGAAAGAAGAAGGATTTTGATTTGTCAGGGGTTCGAAGAAGTGCTAGATTCAAAAACAAAGGTCCAGGTTAAAATGAGTTCAGTAAAAGGTTTATTTTGGAATTCGGATGGGTTTGGTGATGTTGCGAAACACTTGTTCGTCAAGGAACATCTAAGGGAGGAAAAGTTAGATTTTATCGCCTTACTGGAGACGGGAAGATCTAATTTTTCAATACCCTTTCTTAAAAATTTGGCGAATGGGTTAGACTATTCTTGGTTGCTGTCTTCCACCTCATGGGAGGTTTGGAGGTATCCTTGTTGGAATATATAATGTGTCATTGCAAGTTGGTACAGTTGAGACAAGAGATTTTTGTGTCAAACTACATGTCAGATGTAAACATGATAGGTTTGAATGGGTATTAGTGCCAGTTTATGGTGCTGCTCAAGATACTCATAAAGCATAATTTCTTACTGAACTTGCCAGGATGGGTGATTTAGGATCTATCCCTTCTCTAATTGGTGGGGATTTCAATATTTTGAGAAGAAAAGAGGATGTTAATGCCATTGTTGAGAGTCTTAACCTGCGAGAGATTGCTCTCTCAGGTAGACAATTCACTTGGGCTAATCGAAAGGAAAATCCAACGTATGAGAAGGTTGACCGTATCCTTTCGACAGTAGAGTGGGAACAAAAATCCCCTTTAGTTATTGTGAGAGCTTTGACAAGGACTGGATCAGACCATGCTCCTTTTTTAATTGATTAGGGTAATCATGCTCATATAGGCAATAAAAGCTCACTTTTCTTCTGAAACTTCATGGTTGAAACATGAATTTTTTTATGAGATAGTGAAACCTGAATGGGAGGCTGAGAATCATGGAAATACTCCTATTGCCAAATGACAGAACAAATTAAGACATCTTAGACGTTTTCTCAAAGGCTGGGCAAAATGTTTAAGTGGTCATTACAAGAAAGAAAAAGAAAGGTTGCTTTCATTAATAGATGAATTGGACTTGAATGCTCAGTCAACTCCTCTAAATGATGATGAAATAAATAAGTTACGAAAGGCAAATGATGATTTAATAAAACTTCGTAGAGATGAGGAGACAAAATGAGCACAAAGAGCCAAGGTAAAACATATTCAAGAAGGGGGGAATAATACCAAATATTTTCACTTAATTGCAAATGGTAAACATAGAAGGAAAATAATTTTTCAATTAGAACAAGAGGAAGGAACCATAGTGGGTGATGAAAACTTGAAAGTTTATATATCTAAATATTATAAAAATTTGTTTGGAGAGCTAGCTACTTCTACCCAGTTTCGCCCAAGATTTAAAATAGCACGCTATTTCTCCGCTAATAGAGCAGTATAGCATATCTAGAGGTCCATGCTAAATTTTAGTAATTTTGCTTGCTGTGGCGCTATTTGCGAATAGCATGTTATATCGCGCTAAAACTTCATAGCGTTAGCGCTATTTTTCGGGCAAGTTGCTTTCACTTTTTTTGTGGTGATGAAGTGCAATCTGTTGGTTCCACTTCTAAATCAGAAGATAATATCGCTAATGCTAATAATTTTTAATAAATAATTTATACCGTTTTTGCCCTGTGACCAAACTTTACATGGATGTTAAGAGGGGTCGTGGTAGACCAAACTTGACATGGGAGGAGTCCGTTAAGAGAGACATGAAGGTTTGGAATATCGACAAAGATTTAGCCATGGACAGGGGTGCGTGGAAGTTAGCTATCCACGTTCCGGAACCATGACTTGGCTTCAAGACCTTGTGGATTTCAACTCTAGCCTACCCCGACTTGTTTGGGACTGAAAGGCTTAGTTTTTGTTGTTGATATTGTTCTTGTTGCCCTGTGACATGATGATGTTATCCTTCTAAAATATTTGTGATCTTATTTTATGTGTGGTTATGTATGTATTATTCAGTCAATTTTGGACTATATATCCATTCGTTCTAGTAAAATTATTTATTTTTAGGCTATATTTAGTATTATTTTGAAAACGCTATTTGAAATATACCACGCTATTAGCACGATATAGCGTCCACAACGTTTAAAGGAGGCTGCAGCTATTTCATTTAGCACGCTATTTTAAACCTTGGTTTCGCCAGTACATTCCGCAATTAACCCAAGAGAAGAATAATATCCTTGTGCCGAATTTACAGAGAAGGAAGACAAGGATGCTATTTTCCAAATGGAACTAAATAAATCTCTAGGTCATGATGGTTTTCCAGCTGAGTTTTATCAAACCTTTCGGGATGTTATCAAAGGGGATTTAATGCCAATGTTCTATCAACTGCATTCAGGGGAACTACAATTGTTCAAATTGAACTTTGGTGTTATTACCTTGTTACCTAAAAAGGAGAATGCGGTTCAAATCCAACAATATAGACCAATCTATCTTCTCAATGTTAGTTTCAAAATTTTCACGAAGGTCGCTACTATTAGAGCTAATACTGTGGCTGAAACACTTATTAGTCCTACACAGTCGGCATTCATGCCAGGATGACATATCCTTGAAGGATTAGTTGTCTTACATGAAACCATTCATGAGCTTCATCGGAAGAAAATGGATGGAGTGATATTTAAAATTGATTTTGAGAAGGCTTATGATAAGGTAAAATGGCCTTTTCTTCAACAATCATGCACATGAAAGGTTTTGATCCCAAATGGTGCCAACTCATCTAACAATTTGTTAGAGGAGGAAGTGTAGGGATCAAGATCAATGATGACATTGCTCACTATTTTCAAACTAGAAAGGGTCTTAGACAAGGGGATCCATTGTCACCTTTATTATTCAACATTATTGCAGACATGCTGGCCATCCCAATAGCAAGGGCGAAGGAGGATGGACAGATAGGAAGTCGTATTCCTCATCTAGTTGAAGGAGGAATTTCTATACTACAATATGCTGATGATACAATACTTTTTATGGAACATGACTTTGAAAAGGCTGTAAATATGAAACTTATATTGCGTTTCTTTGAAGAATTGTCAGGACTAAAAATCAACTTCCACAAAAGTGAGATTTTCTGTTTTGGCAAGGCTAAAGAAGAAGAGAAACAGTACAAACAACTTTTTGGTTGTGAATCTGGTTCTTTGCCCTTCAGGTATTTGGGTATTCTAATTCATTATAGAAAGTTAAAAAACTCTGAATGGAACCCAGTTGAGATTCATTTTGAGAAAAATCTTGGGTGTTGAGCTAGAAAGATGTTATCATATGGGGATCGCCTTGTATTGATTAACTCTGTTCTTACTAGCTTACCGATCTTTATGTTATCTTCCTTTGATATACCTAAAGGGGTAATGAAGAGATTAGATTTTTTCCGATCATGTTTCTTTTGGAAATGTGAGGAAAATAAAAAGCAATATCGGTAAACTAAGTAGAAATTAATTTGCAGGCCCAAAGACCAAGGTGGTCTGGGAATTGAAGTACTGGAGATTAAAAATTCTTGCCTGATTAGCAAATGGCTTTATAAGCTCCTTTCTGAAGAAGGGTTATGGCAACAACTTTTAAAAAACAAGTACCTTTCACAGAAAACCTTGGATGAAGTTGAAAGTAAGCCTACTGATTCACCTTTCTAGAAGGGACTAATGTAAGTTAAAAGGAAATTCTTTAGCAGAAGAAAATTTGAAGTAGGTTCCGGAGAAGGAGTGCGTTTTCGGGAAGACAGAATGTTAGGTGAGCAGACCCTTGCATCTAAGTATCCCCAACTATACAATATTGTCCATCGCAAGCATGATACGGTGGCAAATGTTATGAGTTCAACTTCGTTAAATATTGGTTTTTGGAGAAGGCTGATTGGCGATAAATGGGATCAATGGGTACACCTATGCCAAAGATTAATGGAGATAAATCTAAATGAGGACCAAGATAGGTTCGTTTGGGGCCTAACATATGTATGCTGATATGTTAAAAGGACATACAAGATATCTTCGTAAGTATCTTTGTAAAATAAAAATCCCACTGAAAATTAAAATCTTTATGTGGTTCCTTAGTAAGAAAGTCCTCTTGACCCGTGATAATCTAGCAAAGAGGAATTAGAATGGAAACACGAAATGCTCTTTCTGTGATGCTGAGGAATTAGTGGAACATTTGTTTATTTCCTGTACTTTTGCTAGGCTTATTTGGCGGGTGGTTTTTGCTGCATATAATATTCCACATGAAAGAGCAAAATCTATACCTCGTGTTTTGGTGTTTGATAACAACACTAGAATGAATTTCACCGTGTGCCTAGTTCGCTTTTGATAGATTTGCAAGTGCACGGTGTCCTCGCTGAACACTTCGGGATCGGAAGACTGAAGCGTAGCTTATAGGTTTTCTGGTTTTGTGTGTGTGTCGCGAGGTAACATGGTTGGAGAGAAAAAGAGGAAAAGGCTGAATCTGCTTGACCGGTACTACCGGTACCAAGAGCGGTAGTACCACTACCCTATTGGTACCGTTCATCAGTACCGCTCTGGACTTTGCACCTAGAAAATGCAAACAGAAGGGGTTACAGACTTACGGTACCTTAACGGTATTTCGACCGGTAGTACCGCTCTTGAGCGGTACTTCCGGTCAAGGTACCACTTTGGTACCGTAACTGTAGTTACGACACTACCGCCCTGGTACCGCTGCGGTACCGGGTGAAGAACTGTAACATGCAGAAGCCCTTACGGTACCTAAGCGGTACCGGACTGCCCACGTGGCACATCTATGAGCAGATTTCGAATCCAGAGCGGTACTACCGCTCGGGGGATGATACGTCTCCGACGTATCGATAATTTCTTATGTTCCATGCCACATTATTGATGATATCTACATGTTTTATACACATTATATGTCGTATTTATGCATTTTCCGGCACTAACCTATTAACGAGATGCCGAAGAGCCAGTTGTTGTTTTCTCGCTGTTTTTGGTTTCAGAAATCCTACAAAGGAAATATTCTCGAAATTGGACGAAATCAACGCCCAGGGTCCTATTTTTGCACGAAGCTTCCAGAAGACCGAGGGGGAAAGGAAGTGGGGCCACGAGGCGCCGCCACAATAGGGCGGCGCGGCCCAGGCCTTGGCCGCGCCGGCCTGGCGTGTGGGGCCCTCGTGTGGCCCCCCGCGTTGCCCTTCCGCCTACTTAAAGCCTTCGTCGCGAAACCCCCAGTACCGAGAGCCACGATACGGAAAACCTTACTGTGACGCCGCCGCCGCCAATCCCATCTCGGGGGATTCTGGAGATCACCTCCGGCACCTGCCGGAGAGGGGAATCATCTCCCGGAGGACTCTTCACCGCCATGGTCGCCTCCGGAGTGATGAGTGAGTAGTTCACCCCCTGGACTATGGGTCCATAGCAGTAGCTAGATGGTTGTCTTCTCCTCATGTGCTTCATTGTCGGATCTTGTGAGCTGCCTAACATGATCAAGATCATCTATCCGTAATTCTATATGTTGTGTTTGTCGGGATCCGATGGATAGAGAATACTATGTTATGTTGATTATCAATCTATTACCTATGTGTTGTTTATGATCTTGCATGCTCTCCGTTATTAGTAGAGGCTCTGGCCAAGTTTTTACTCTTAACTCCAAGAGGGAGTATTTATGCTCGATAGCGGGTTCATGCCTCCATTAAATCCAGGACGAGTGACGAGAAAGTTCTAAGGTTGTGGATGTCTTGTTGCCACTAGGGATAAAACATTGATGCTATGTCCAAGGATGTAGTTATTGATTACATTACGCACCATACTTAATGCAATTGTCTGTTGTTTTACAACTTAATACTGGAAGGGCTTCGGATGATAACCTGAAGGTGGACTTTTTAGGCATAGATGCATGCTGGATAGCGGTCTATGTACTTTGTCGTAATGCCCAATTAAATCTCACAATATTCATCATATCATGTATGTGCATTGTTATGCCCTCTCTATTTGTCAATTGCCCGACTGTAATTTGTTCACCCAACATGCTATTTATCTTATGGGAGAGACACCTCTAGTGAACTGTGGACCACGGTCCATTCTTTTACATCGAATACAATCTGCAATACTTGTTCTACTGTTTTTATGCAAACAATCATCATCCACACTATACATCTAATCCTTTGTTACAGCAAGCCGGTGAGATTGACAACCTCACTGTGTTTCGTTGGGGCAAAGTACTTTGGTTGTGTTGTGCAGGTTCCACGTTGGCGTCGGAATCTCTGGTGTTGCGCCGCACTACATCTCGCCGCCATCAACCTTCAACGTGC
This sequence comes from Lolium rigidum, assembly GCF_022539505.1. NCBI lineage: Eukaryota > Viridiplantae > Streptophyta > Magnoliopsida > Poales > Poaceae > Lolium > Lolium rigidum. Next base: position 64,946,306 of record NC_061511.1, read on the forward strand.
TTCTTGGCTCCTCCTGGTTCGATAAACTTTGGTTTCTTTCTGAGGGAAAACTTGCCGCTGTACGCATCACGCCTTCCTCTTGGGGTTCCCAACGGACGCGTGCTGTACGCGTATCAAGACTGTTTTCTGGCGCCGTTGCCGGGGAGATCAAGACACGCTGCAAGGGGAGTCTCCACAATCCAATCTCTTTACTTTTTTTGTCTTGCTTTATTTTATTTACTACTATGTTTGCTGCATTATATCAAAACACAAAAAAATTAGTTGCTAGCTTTACTTTATTTACTGTCTTGCACTCTATATCAAAAACACAAAAAAATTAGTTACTTGCATTTTACTTTTGTTACCATGTCTAGTTCTGCACTTGTTACTTCTTCACACGAGGAATTAGTCTTCACTTTTAAACAAGGGGATGAGGAGAGTTTTAAAGATGCTTAGTCCAGAATTTTTACTTCTTATCGTAAAGCTGAACCTCAAATGACTCTAAGCTTGCTCCTTAGTAATTTTTATTTTGGTCTTATGATTCGCTATAGATATGCCTTGGATGCTATAGTGGGAGGAGATTTCCTTCATTGCAATGGGGATCAAGCTTTTAATGCCATAAAGAAGTTGGTTGCATCACATGATTCAGCTAATAACTTTGATTCAGCCCTTATTAGCATTTATAATAGATTAAACACTCTTGAGACAAGTGCATCTCGCTTGAATGAAAATTATGGATATGTTCGTAACCGTCTTGATCAAGTTTTAGTGAACTCTGAACCTTCATTATGGGATCCTACTATTAAAATTGCTATCGGTGATCAAACTCTTCATGCTAATTGTGATATTATGTCCGAATTTTGCCTAATGCCTAAGAGTATTCATGAATCTTTGAAACTTTGGGGATTCGTTGAAGGGGAGAAGGAATAACTCTTATTGATAACTCGTTATAATTCCTAAAGGAATAGCTGCGGGCGTGCATACAACCATTCTTGGGAGAACAATATCCATTGATTATCTTGTTATTGAATGTGCAGGAACAGGACAAATCACACTCGGAAGATCCCTGCTGAAACTATTGGGAGCAGTCATAGACATGGGGGAAGGCACCCTAAAATTCACCTCTACACCCGGGGGTAGACATATATTCCCTAAGCCAAAAAGTAAGAAAAAGAACAAGAAAGGTAAGGGTAAAGCCCAAGGTAATGCCGATGCTTCATCTCTCGATAATACTTGATACACACTTTACGCGCCTAGCTGAAAGGCGTTAAAGAAAAGCGCTTATGGGAGACAACCCATGTTTTTAATACAGTATTTTTATTTTATATTTGAGTCTTGGAAGTTGTTTACTACTGTAGCAACCTCTCCTTATCTTAGTTTTGTGCATTGTTGTGTGATACGTCTCCGACGTATCGATAATTTCTTATGTTCTATGCCATATTATTGATGATACCTACATGTTTTATGCACACTTTATGTCATATTCGTGCATTTTCTGGAACTAACCTATTAACAAGATGCCGAAGTGCCGGTTCCGTTTTCTCGCTGTTTTTGGTTTCAGAAATCCTAGTAACGAAATATTCTCGGAATTGGACGAAACGAAGACCCGGGGGCCTATTTTTCCACGGAGCTTCCGGAAGACCGAAGAACATACGAAGTGGGGCCACGAGGTGGCGACACCACAAGGCGGCACGGCCAAGGGGGCCCGCGCCGCCTATGGTGTGGGCCCCTCATCGGGCCCCCGACTCGCCCTTCCGCCTACTTAAAGCCTCCGTCGCGAAACCCCGAGGCGAAAAACCACGATACGGAAAACCTTCCGGAGCCGCCGCCATCGCGAAGCCAAGATCCGGGGGACAAGAGTCTCCGTTCCGGCACCTGCCGGAGCGGGGAAGTGCCCCGGAAGGCTTCTCCATCGACACCGCTGCCATCTCCACCGCCATCTTCATCACCGCTGCTGCTCCCATGAGGGGGGAGTAGTTCTCCATCGAGGCTCGGGGCTGTACCGGTAGCTATGTGGTTCATCTCTCTCCTATGTGCTTCAATACAATAATCTCATGAGCTGCCTTACATGATTGAGATTCATATGATGATGCTTGTAATCTAGATGTCATTATGCTAGTCAAGTGAGTTTTACTTATGTGATCTCCGGAGACTCCTTGTCCCACGTGTGTAAAGGTGACAGTGTGTGCACCGTGTGGGTCTCTTAGGCTATATTTCGCAGAATACTTATTCACTATTGAATGGCATAGTGTGGTGCTTATTTATATCTCTTTATGATTGCAATGTGTTTGTATCACAATTTATCTATGTGCTACTCTAGCAATGTTATTAAAGTAGTTTTATTCCTCCCGCACGTGTGCAAAGGTGACGAGTGTGTGCACCGTGTTAGTACTTGGTTTATGCTATGATCATGATCTCTTGTAGATTGCGAAGTTAACTATTGCTATGATAATATTGATGTGATCTATTCCTCCTACATATGCATGAAGGTGACGAGTGTGCATGCTATGCTAGTACTTGGTTTAGTCTTTTGATCTATCTTACACTAAAGGTTACTAAAATATGAGCATTATTGTGGAGCTTGTTAACTCCGGCATTGAGGGTTCGTGTAATCCTACGCAATGTGTTCATCATCCAACAAAAGTGTAGAGTATGCATTTATCTATTCTGTTACGTGATCAATGTTGAGAGTGTCCACTAGTGAAAGTCTAATCCCTAGGCCTTGTTCCTAAATATCGCTATCGCTGCTTGTTTCTTGTTTTACTTGCGTTACTACTTGCTGCGTTACTACTGCTTGTTTACTCGTCCTGGGCAAAGCACTTTTCCGGTGCCGTTGCTACTTGCTTATTCATACCAGCCACTCGTATTTCACTATCTCTTCGCCGAACTAGTGCACCTATTAGGTGTGTTGGGGACACAAGAGACTTCTTGCTTTGTGGTTGCGGGGTTGCATGAGAGGGATATCTTTGACCTCTTCCTCCCCGAGATCGATAAACCTTGGGTAATCCACTTAAGGGAAACTTGCTTGCTCGTTCTACAAACCTCTCGCTCTTGGAGGCCCAACACCGTCTACAAGAATAGAAGCTCCCGTAGACATCAAGCACTTTTACGGCGCCGTTGCCGGGGAGGAAAGGTAAAAGGCACTCATACTCCGGTCTCGGGTAAAGTACTTTTACGGCGCCGTTGTGTGTGTGCTCGAAGCTATTTCCTTTAGATCCTGCAATTGCATCTTTTTGTTTCTTGTTTACACTAGTTTGGCATAATGGACAACAATGAGCTTCTTATTCTATTTCCTGATTTAAGACATGGATTGTTTGATGCGAAAATTAAAAAACCTATGGAATCTTATTTGCATGCTTGGTAGTAATATTAGTATGAACGCTTTGAACACCATTGTTGATAATGATATAGAAAGTTCTAAGCTTGGGGAAGCTGGTTTTCATGATATTTTTAGTCCCCCAAGCATTGAGGAGAAAATTTTCTTTGATGATATTTTGCCTCCTATTTATGATGATTATAATGATAGTGGTATTTTGGTGCCACCTACTATGGAGAGTAAATTTTGTTGTGATTATACTATGCCTCCTACACTTGATGAAAATAATAATGATAGCTACTTTGTTGAATTTGTTCCCACTACAACTAATAAAATTGATTATGCCTATGTGGAGAGTAATAATTTTATGCATGAGACTCATGATAAGAATGCTTTATGTGATAGTTATATTGTTGAGTTTGCTCATGTTGCTACTGAAAGTTATTATGAGAGAGGAAAATATGGTTGTAGAAATTTTCATATTACTAAAACACCTCTCTATGTGCTGAAATTTTTGAAGCTACACTTGTTTTATCTTCCTATGCTTGTTACTTTGCTCTTCATGAACTTGTTTATTTACAAGATTCCTATGCATAGGAAGCATGTTAGACTTAAATGTGTTTTGAATTTGCCTCTTGATGCTCTCTTTTGCTTCACATACTGTCTTTTGCGAGTGCATCATTAAAACTGCTGAGCCCATCTTAATGGCTATAAAGAAAAGAACTTCTTGGGAGATAACCCATGTGTTTATTTTGCTACAGTACTTTGTTTTATATTTGTGTCTTGGAAGTTGTTTACTAATGTAGCAACCTCTCCTTATCTTAGTTTTATGTTTTGTTGTGCCAAGTAAAGTCTTTGATAGTAAAGTAAATACTAGATTTGGATTACTGCGCAGTTCAGATTTCTTTGCTGTCACGAATCTGGGTCTAATTCTCTGTAGGTAACTCAGAAAATTATGCCAATTTACGTGAGTGATCCTCAGATATGTACGCAACTTTCATTCAATTTGGGCATTTTCATTTGAGCAAGTCTGGTGCCCTTTTAAAATTCGTCTTTACGGACTGTTCTGTTTTGACAGATTCTGCCTTTTATTTCGCATTGCTTCTTTCGCTGTGTTGGGTGGATTTCTTTGTTCCATTACCTTCCAGTAGCTTTGAGCAATGTCCAGAAGTGTTAAGAATGATTGTGTCACCTCTGAACATGTGAGTTTTTGATATGCACTAACCCTCTAATGAGTTTGTTTCGAGTTTGGTGTGGAGGAAGTTTTCAAGGGTCAAGAGAGGAGGATGATATACTATGATCAAGGAGAGTGAAAACTCTAAGCTTGGGGATGCCCCGGTGGTTCACCCCTGCATATTCTAAGAAGACTCAAGCGTCTAAGCTTGGGGATGCCCAAGGCATCCCCTTCTTCATCGACAAATTATCAGGTTCCTTCTCTTGAAACTATATTTTTATTCGGCCACATCTTATGTACTTTACTTGGAGCGTCCGTGTGCTTTTGTTTTTGTTTTTGTTTGAATAAATGCTTGTGTGGGAGAGAGACACGCTCCGTTGGTTCATATGAACACATGTGTTCTTAGCTTTTAATTTTCATGGCGAAGTTTCTTCTTCGTTAATTTGTTATATGGTTGGAATTGGAAAATGATACATGTAGTAAATTGCTATAATGTCTTGGATAATGTGATACTTGGCAATTGTTGTGCTCATGTTTAAGCTCTTGCATCATATACTTTGCACCCATTAATGAAGAAACACTTAGAGCTTGCTAATTTGGTTTGCATATTTGGTTTCTCTAGAGTCTAGATAATATCTAGTATTGAGTTTTGAACAACAAGGAAGACGGTATGGAGTCTTATAATATTTACCATATATGTCTTTTATGTGAGTTTTGCTGTACCGTTCATCCTTGTGTTTGTTTCAAATAACCTTGCTAGCCTAAACCTTGTATCGAGAGGGAATACTTCTCATGCATCCAAAATACTTGAGCCAACCACTATGCCATTTGTGTCCACCATACCTACCTACTACATGGTATTTATCCGCCATTCCAAAGTAAATTGCTTGAGTGCTACCTTTAAAATTCCATCATTCACCTTTGCAATATATAGCTCATGGGACAAATAGCTTAAAAACTATTGTGGTATTGAATATGTACTTATGCACTTTATCTCTTATTAAGTTGCTTGTTGTGCGATAACCATGTTTCTGGGGACGCCATCAACTATTCTTTGTTGGATATCATGTGAGTTGCTATGCATGTCTGTCTTGTCTGAAGCAAGAGAGATCTACCACCTTCATGGTTGGAGCATGGATATTGCTAGAGAAGAACTTTGGGCCGCTAACTAAAGCCATGATTCATGGTGGAAGTTTCAGTTTGGACATATATCCTCAATCTCATATGAGAATAATAATTGTTGCCACATGCTTATGCATTAAAGAGGAGTCCATTATCTGTTGTCCATGTTGTCCCGGTATGGATGTACGATACGTCTCCAACGTATCGATAATTTCTTGTGTTCCATGCCACATTATTGATGTTATCTACATGTTTTATGCACACTTTATATCATATTCGTGCATTTTCCGGAACTAACCTATTAACAAGATGCCGAAGTGCCGATTCTCTGTTTTACTGCTGTTTTTGGTTTCAGAAATCCTAGTAAAGAAATATTCTCGGAATTGGACGAAATAAAAGCCCGGAGGCCTATTTTCTCACGAAGCTTCCGGAAGACCGAAGACGAGACGAAGAGGGGCCACGGGGAGCCAAACCCTAGGGCGGCGCGGCCCCCTTGGCCGCGCGGCCCTGTGGTGTGGGCCCCCCGTGCCGCCTCTCGACTTGCCCTTCCGCCTACTTAAAGCCTCCGTGACGAAACCCCCGATACCGAGAGCCACGATACGGAAAACATTGCGAGACGCCGTCGCCGCCGATCCCCTCTCGGGGGCCCCCGGAGCTCGCCTCCGGCACCCTGCCGGAGAGGGGAATCATCTCCCGGAGGACTCTACGCCGCCATGGTCGCCTCCGGTGTGATGTGTGAGTAGTCTACCCCTGGACTATGGGTCCATAGCGGTAGCTAGATGGTTATCTTCTCCCCATTGTGCTATCATTGTCGGATCTTGTGAGCTGCCTATCATGATCAAGATCATCTATATGTAATTCTATATGTTGCGTTTGTTGGGATCCGATGAATAGAGAATACTTGTTATGTTGATTATCAAAGTTATGCTTATGTGTTGTTTATGATCTTGCATGCTCTCCGTTACTAGTAGAGGCTCTGGCCAAGTTTTTACTTTTAACTCCAAGAGGGAGTACTTATGCTCGATAGTGGGTTCATGCCGCATTGACACACGGGACGAGTGACGAAAGTTCTAAGGTTGTGTTGTGCTTTGTTGCCACTAGGGATAAAACATTGATGCTATGTCTAAGGATGTAGTTGTTGATTACATTACGCACCATACTTAATGCAATTGTCTGTTGTTTGCAACTTAATGCTGGAGGGGTTCGGATGATAACTCTGAAGGTGGACTTTTTAGGCATAGATGCGGTTGGATGGCGGTCTATGTACTTTGTCGTAATGCCCAATTAAATCTCACTATACTCATCATGATATGTATGTGCATTGTCATGCTCTCTTTATTTGTCAATTGCCCAACTGTAATTTGTTCACCCAACATGCTGTTCGTCTTATGGGAGAGACACCTCTAGTGAGCTGTGGACCCCGGTCCAATTCTCTTTACTTGAAATACAATCTACTTGCAATACTTGTTCTACTTGTTTTCACGCAAACAATCATCTTCCACACAATACGGTTAATCCTTTGTTACAGCAAGCCGGTGAGATTGACAACCTCACTCGTTTCGTTGGGGCAAAGTACTTTGGTTGTGTTGTGCGGGTTCCACGTTGGCGCCGGAATCTCCGGTGTTGCGCCGCACTACATCCCGCCATCATCAACCTTCAACGTGCTTCTTGGCTCCTCCTGGTTCGATAAACCTTGGTTTCTTTTCGAGGGAAAACTTGCTGCTGTGCTCATCATACCTTCCTCTTGGGGTTGCCCAACGAACGTGTGAAATACACGCCATCAAGCATATTTTTACGGCGCCGTTGCCGGGGAGATCAAGACACGCTGCAAGGGGAGTCTCCACTTCTCAATCTCTTTACTTTGTTTTTGTCTTGCTTTATTTTATTTACTACTTTGTTTGCTGCACCAAATCAAAATACAAAAAAATTAGTTGCTAGTTTTACTTTATTTGCTATCTTGTTTGCTATATCGAAAACACAAAAAAAAATTAGTTTACTTGCACTTACTTTATCTAGTTTGCTTTATCTAAAATGGCCAACGCTGAAAATACTAAGTTGTGTGACTTCACAACCACAAATAATAATGATTTCTTATGCACACCTATTGCTCCACCTGCTACTACAGCAGAATTCTTTGAAATTAAACCTGCTTTACTGAATCTTGTCATGAAAGATCAATTTTACGGAATTAGTTACGATGATGCTTGCTGCCCATCTTAATAATTTTGTTGAACTATGCGAAATGCAAAAATATAAAGATGTAGATGGTGATATTATTAAACTAAAATTGTTCCCTTTCTCATTAAGAGGAAGAGCTAAAGATTGGTTGCTATCTCTGCCTAAGAATAGTATTGATTCATGGACTAAATGCAAGGATGCTTTTATTGGTAGATATTATCCCCCTGCTAAAATTATATCTTTGAGGAGTAGCATAATGAATTTTAAACAATTAGATACTGAACATGTTGCTCAAGCTTGGGAAAGAATGAAATCTCTGGTTAAAAATTGCCCAACCCATGGACTGACTACTTGGATGATCATCCAAACCTTCTATGCAGGACTAAATTTTTCTTCACGGAATTTATTGGATTCAGCTGCTGGAGGTACCTTTATGTCCATCACTCTTGGTGAAGCAACAAAGCTTCTTGATAATATGATGATCAACTACTCCGAATGGCACACGGAAAGAGCTCCACAAGGTAAGAAGGTAAATTCGTCGAAGAAACCTCTTCCTTGAGTGATAAGGTTGATGCTATTATGTCTATGCTTGCGAGTGGTAGGCCTAATGTTAATTATAATAATGTTCCGTTAGCATCATTGGCTGCTCAAAAAGAATATGTTGATGTGAATTTCATTAGAAATAACAATTACAATGATTCTAGGCCATATCCTGCCAATGGTAATTCTCATGGTAGATATGTTTCACCTAATGAAGAGAAGATATTAGAAATTGAAAGATCCACTAAGAGCTTTATGCAATCACAATATGAGCAAAACAAGTTGTTTACTAAAACATTGAATGAGCAATCTACCTTGTTGAAGAATATAGGGAATCAACTTGAAAATCTGAATAGGGAGATCTCGGGGTTGCAAACTAAACTTGCTAATGCTGAGAACCGAATTTCATACATGTCTGCATCACAATCTTCTTTAATTAATAAAATGGCTGCTAAACCTGAGGATTTAGATGATAAAATTTCTACTACAGCAAATGCCATTCAAGTTAGAATTAATGAGAATATAAGATTAATGGCTGAACTGCGTGCTAGGTGGGATAGAGAAGAAAATGAAAAACTAGCTAAAGAGAAGAATATAGCTAAAGTTTGGACTATTACCACCACTAGTAATGCTAATGCTACACATGTTGCTGCACCTCCTACTCATACTAATAAAAGAATTGGTGTTAGCAATGTTTCCACTTCTAATGCAAAGCGCGAAAAACTGCTCGAAACTGCTAAAACTGCTGAAATTGCACTGTGATAAAGCTGCTGAAATTTTTTCCAACATTGGGGATGATGATCCCATTGCTTTAGATTATAATGGTTTGAATTTTGATGATTGCCACATCTCTGAAGTTATAAAGTTCTTGCAAAAACTTGCTAAAAGTCCTAATGCTAGTGCTATAAATTTGGCTTTCACGCATCATATTACAAATGCTCTCATAAAAGCTAGAGAAGAGAAACTAGAGCGCGAAGCCTCTATTCCTAAAAAGCTAGAAGATGGTTGGGAGCCCATCATTAAGATGAAGGTTAAAGATTTTGATTGTAATGCTTTATGTGATCTTGGTGCAAGTATTTACGTTATGCCGAAGAAAATTTATAATATGCTTGACTTGCCACCGCTGAAAAATTGTTATTTGGATGTTAATCTTGCTGATCATTCTACAAAGAAACCTTTGGGTAAGGTTGATAATGTTCGCATTACCGTTAACAATAACCTTGTTCCCGTTGATTTTGTTGTCTTGGATATTGAATGCAATGCATCTTGTCCAATTATATTGGGAAGACCTTTTCTTCGAACTGTTGGTGCTATTATTGATATGAGGGAAGGAAATATAAAATATCAATTTCCTCTCAAGAAAGGTATGGAACACTTCCCTAGAAAGAGAATGAAGGTACCTTATGATTCTATCATTAGAACAAATTATGATGTTGATGCTTCATCTCTCGATGTTACTTGATACACACTTTCGCGCCTAGCTGAAAGGCGTTAAAGAAAAGCGCTTATGGGAGACAACCCATGTTTTTACCTACAGTACTTTGTTTTTATTTTGTGTCTTGGAAGTTGTTTACTACTGTAGCAACCTCTCCTTATCTTAGTTTTGAGTTTTGTTGTGCCAAGTTAAGCCGTTGATAGAAAAGTAAGTACTAGATTTGGATTACTGCGCAGTTCCAGATTTCTTTGCTGTCACGAATCTGAGCCCACTGCCCTGCAGGAAGCTCAGAAAATTATGCCAATTTACGTGCATGATACTCAGATATGTAAGCAACTTTCATTCAATTTGAGCATTTTCATTTGAGCAAGTCTGGTGCCATTTTAAAATTCGTCAATACGAACTGTTCTGTTTTGACAGATTCTGCCTTTTATTTCGCATTGCCTCTTTCGCTATGTTGGATGAATTTCTTTGATCCACTAATGTCCAGTAGCATTATGCAATGTCCAGAAGTGTTAAGAATGATTGTGTCACCTCTGAATATGTCAATTTATATTGTGCACTAACCCTCTAATGAGTTGTTTCGAGTTTGGTGTGGAGGAAGTTTTCAAGGATCAAGAGAGGAGTATGATGCAACATGATCAAGGAGAGTGAAAGCTCTAAGCTTGGGGATGCACCCGGTGGTTCACCCCTGCATATATCAAGAAGACTCAAGCGTCTAAGCTTGGGGATGCCCAAGGCATCCCCTTCTTCATCAACAAATTATCAGGTTCCTCCCCTGAAACTATATTTTTATTCCATCACATCTTATGTGCTTTTTCTTGGAGCGTCGGTTTGTTTTTTGTTTTTGTTTTGTTTGAATAAAATGGATCCTAGCATTCACTTTGTGGGAGAGATACACACTCCGCTGTAGCATATGGACAAATATGTCCTTGGTTTCTACTCATAGTATTCATGGCGAAGTTTCTCCTTCGTTAAATTGTTATATGGTTGGAATTGGAAAATGATACATGTAGTAATTGCTATAATGTCTTGGGTAATGTGATACTTGGCAATTGTTGTGCTCATGTTTAAGCTCTTGCATCATATGCTTTGCACCCATTAATGAAGAAATACATAGAGCATGCTAAAATTTGGTTTGCATATTTGGTTTCTCTAAGGTCTAGATAATTTCTAGTATTGAGTTTGAACAACAAGGAAGACGGTGTAGAGTTTTATAATGTTTTCAATATGTCTTTTATGTGAGTTTTGCTGCACCGGTTCATCCTTGTGTTTGTTTCAAATAGCCTTGCTAGCCTAAACCTTGTATCGAGAGGGAATACTTCTCATGCATCCAAAATACTTGAGCCAACCACTATGCCATTTGTGTCCACCATACCTACCTACTACATGGTATTTTCCAGCCATTCCAAAGTAAATTGCTTGAGTGCTACCTTTAAAATTCCATCATTCACCTTTGCAATATATAGCTCATGGGACAAATAGCTTAAAAACTATTGTGGTATTGAATATGTAATTATGCACTTTATCTCTTATTAAGTTGCTTGTTGTGCGATAACCATGTTTATCGGGGAACGCCATCAACTCATTGTTGAATTTCATGTGAGTTGCTATGCATGTTCGTCTTGTCTGAAGTAAGGGCGATCTACACTGAGTTGAATGGTTTGAACATGCATATTGTGAGAGAAGAACATTGGGCCGCTAACTAAAGCCATGTTCCATGGTGGAAGTTTCAGTTTTGGACAAACATCCTCAAATCTCTAATGAGAAATGAATTAATTGTTGTTGAATGCTTAAAGCATTAAAAGAGGAGTCCATTATCTGTTGTCTATGTTGTCCCGGTATGGATGTCTAAGTTGAGAATAATCAAAAGCGAGAAATCCAAATGCGAGCTTTCTCCTTAGACCTTTGTACAGAGCGGCATAGAGGTACCCCTTTGTGATACTTGGTTAAAGCATATGTATTGCGGTGATAATCCGGGTAGTCCAAGCTAATTAGGACAAGGTGCGGGCACTATTAGTACACTATGCATGAGGCTTGCAACTTATAAGATATAATTTACATGATGCATATGCTTTATTACTACCGTTGACAAAATTGTTTCATGTTTTCAAAATCAAAGCTCTAGCACAAATATAGCAATCGATGCTTTTCCTCTATGAGGACCATTCTTTTACTTTCAATGTTGAGTCAGTTCACCTATTTCTCTCCACCTCAAGAAGCAAACACTTGTGTGAACTGTGCATTGATTCCTACATATTCGCTTATTGCACTTATTATATTACTCTATGTTGACAATATCCATGAGATATACATGTTATAAGTTGAAAGCAACCGCTGAAACTTAATCTTCTTTTGTGTTGTTTCAATACCTTTACTTTGAATTATTGCTTTATGAGTTAACTCTTATGCAAGACTTATTGATGCTTGTCTTGAAGTGCTATTCATGAAAAGTCTTTGCTTTATGATTCACTTGTTTACTCATGTCATCACCATTGTTTTGATCGCTGCATTCTCTACATATGCTTTACAAATAGTATGATCAAGTTTATGATGGCATGTCACTCCGTAAATTATCTTTGTTATCGTTTTACCTGCTCGGGACGAGCGAGAACTAAGCTTGGGGATGCTGATACGTCTCCAACGTATCGATAATTTCTTGTGTTCCATGCCACATTATTGATGTTATCTACATGTTTTATGCACACTTTATATCATATTCGTGCATTTTCCGGAACTAACCTATTAACAAGATGCCGAAGTGCCGATTCGTTGTTTTCTGCTGTTTTTGGTTTCAGAAATCCTAGTAAAGAAATATTCTCGGAATTGGACGAAATAAAAGCCCGGAGGCCTATTTTCTCACGAAGCTTCCGGAAGACCGAAGACGAGACGAAGAGGGGCCACGGGGAGCCAAACCCTAGGGCGGCGCGGCCCCCTTGGCCGCGCGGCCCCGTGGTGTGGGCCCCCCGTGCCGCCTCTCGACTTGCCCTTCCGCCTACTTAAAGCCTCCGTGATGAAACCCCCGATACCGAGAGCCACGATACGGAAAACATTGCGAGACGCCGTCGCCGCCGATCCCATCTCGGGGGATCCCGGAGATCGCCTCCGGCACCCTGCCGGAGAGGGGAATCATCTCCCGGAGGACTCTACGCCGCCATGGTCGCCTCCGGTGTGATGTGTGAGTAGTCTACCCCTGGACTATGGGTCCATAGCAGTAGCTAGATGGTTGTCTTCTCCCCATTGTGCTATCATTGTCGGATCTTGTGAGCTGCCTATCATGATCAAGATCATCTATATGTAATTCTATATGTTGCGTTTGTTGGGATCCGATGAATAGAGAATACTTGTTATGTTGATTATCAAAGTTATGCTTATGTGTTGTTTATGATCTTGCATGCTCTCCGTTACTAGTAGAGGCTCCGGCCAAGTTTTTACTTTTAACTCCAAGAGGGAGTACTTATGCTCGATAGTGGGTTCATGCCTGCATTGACACACGGGACGATGTGAGAAAGTTCTAAGGTTGTGTTGTGCTTGTTGCCACTAGGGATAAAACATTGATGCTATGTCTAAGGATGTAGTTGTTGATTACATTACGCACCATACTTAATGCAATTGTCCGTTGTTTGCAACTTAATACCTGGAGGGGTTCGGATGATAACCTCGAAGGTGGACTTTTTAGGCATAGATGCAGTTGGATGGCGGTCTATGTACTTTGTCGTAATGCCCAATTAAATCTCACTATACTCATCATGATATGTATGTGCATTGTCATGCTCTCTTTATTTGTCAATTTCCCAAGCTGTAATTTGTTCACCCAACATGCTCGTTCGTCTTATGGGAGAGACACCTCTAGTGAACTGTGGACCCCGGTCCAATTCTCTTTACTTGAAATACAATCTACTGCAATACTTGTTCTACTGTTTTCTCGCAAACAATCATCTTCCACACAATACGGTTAATCCTTTGTTACAGCAAGCCGGTGAGATTGACAACCTCATCTGTTTCGTTGGGGCAAAGTACTTTGGTTGTGTTGTGCAGGTTCCACGTTGGCGCCGGAATCTCTGGTGTTGCGCCGCACTACATCCCGCCGTCATCAACCTTCAACGTGCTTCTTGGCTCCTCCTGGTTCGATAAACCTTGGTTTCTTTCTGAGGGAAAACTTGCTGCTGTGCTCATCATACCTTCCTCTTGGGGTTGCCCAACGAACGTGTGAAATACACGCCATCAATGTCTAAGTTGAGAATAATCAAAAGCGAGAAATCCAAAATGTGAGCTTTCTCCTTAGACCTTTGTACATGTGGCATGGAGGTACCCCATTGTGACACTTGGTCAAAACATGTGCATTGCAAAGATCCGGTAGTCCAAGTTAATTAGGACAAGGTGCGGGCACTATTAGTATACTATGCATGAGACTTGCAACTTGTAAGATATAATGTACATAACTCATATGCTTTATTACTACCGTTGACAAAATTGTTTCATGTTTTCAAAATAAAAGCTCTAGCACAAATATAGCAATCGATGCTTTCCTCTTTGAAGGACCCTTCTTTTTACTTTTATGTTGAGTCAGTTCACCTATCTCTCTCCACCTCAAGAAACAAACACTTGTGTGAACTGTGCATTGATTCCTACATATTTGCATATTGTACTTGTTATATTACTCTATGTTGACAATTATCCATGAGATATACATGTTACAAGTTGAAAGCAACCGCTGAAACTTAATCTTCCTTTGTGTTGCTTCAATGCCTTTACTTTGATTTATTGCTTTATGAGTTAACTCTTATGCAAGACTTATTAATACTTGTCTTGAAGTACTATTCATGAAAAGTCTTTGCTTTATGATTCACTTGTTTACTCATGTCATTACCATTGTTTTGATCGCTGCATTCACTACATAGTTTACAAATAGTATGATCAAGGTTATGATGGCATATCACTTCAGAAATTATCTTTGTTATCGTTTTACCTGCTCGGGACGAGCAGAACTAAGCTTGGGGATGCTTGATACGTCTCCGACGTATCGATAATTTCTTATGTTCTATGCCATATTATTGATGATACCTACATGTTTTATGCACACTTTATGTCATATTCGTGCATTTTCCGGAACTAACCTATTAACAAGATGCCGAAGTGCCGGTTCTCGTTTTCTGCTGTTTTTGGTTTCAGAAATCCTAGTAACGAAATATTCTCGGAATTGGACGAAACGAAGACCCAAGGGCCTATTTTTCCACGGAGCTTCCAGAAGACCGAAGAACATACGAAGTGGGGCCACGAGGTGGCAACACCACAAGGCGGCGCGGCCAAGGGGGGGCCCGCGCCGCCCTATGGTGTGGGCCCCTCGTCGGGCCCCGACTCTGCCCTTCCGCCTACTTAAAGCCTCCGTCGCGAAACCCCGAGGCGAAAAACCACGATACGGAAAACCTTCCGGAGCCGCCGCCATCGCGAAGCCAAGATCCGGGGGACAGGAGTCTCCGTTCCGGCACCCTGCCGGAGCGGGGAAGTGCCCCGGAAGGCTTCTCCATCGACACCGCTGCCATCTCCACCGCCATCTTCATCACCGCTGCTTGCTCCCATGAGGAGGGAGTAGTTCTCCATCGAGGCTCGGGGCTGTACCGGTAGGTATGTGGTTCATCTCTCTCCTATGTGCTTCAATACAATAATCTCATGAGCTGCCTTACATGATTGAGATTCATATGATGATGCTTGTAATCTAGATGTCATTATGCTAGTCAAGTGAGTTTTACTTATGTGATCTCCGGAGACTCCTTGTCCCACGTGTGTAAAGGTGACAGTGTGTGCACCGTGTGGGTCTCTTAGGCTATATTTCGCAGAATACTTATTCACTATTGAATGGCATAGTGTGGTGCTTATTTATATCTCTTTATGATTGCAATGTGTTTGTATCACAATTTATCTATGTGCTACTCTAGCAATGTTATTAAAGTAGTTTTATTCCTCCTGCACGTGTGCAAAGGTGACAAGTGTGTGCACCGTGTTAGTACTTGGTTTATGCTATGATAATGATCTCTTGTAGATTGCGAAGTTAACTATTGCTATGATAATATTGATGTGATCTATTCCTCCTACATATGCATGAAGGTGACGAGTGTGCATGCTATGCTAGTACTTGGTTTAGTCTTTTGATCTATCTTACACTAAAGGTTACTAAAATATGAGCATTATTGTGGAGCTTGTTAACTCCGGCATTGAGGGTTCGTGTAATCCTACGCAATGTGTTCATCATCCAACAAAAGTGTAGAGTATGCATTTATCTATTCTGTTATGTGATCAATGTTGAGAGTGTCCACTAGTGAAAGTCTAATCCCTAGGCCTTGTTCCTAAATACTGCTATCGCTGCTTGTTTACTATTTTACTGCGTTACTACTGCTGCGTTACTACTCGCTTGTTTATCGTCCTGGGCAAAGCACTTTTCCGGTGCCGTTGCTACTGCTTATTCATACCACCTGTATTTCACTATCTCTTCGCCGAACTAGTGCACCTATTAGGTGTGTTGGGGACACAAGAGACTTCTTGCTTTGTGGTTGCGGGGTTGCATGAGAGGGATATCTTTGACCTCTTCCTCCCCGAGATCGATAAACCTTGGGTAATCCACTTAAGGGAAACTTGCTGCTCGTTCTACAAACCTCTGCTCTTGGAGGCCCAACACTGTCTACAAGAATAGAAGCTCCCGTAGACATCATTGTGCCAAGTAAAGTCTTTGATAGTAAGGTTCATACTAGATTTGGATTACTGCGCAGAAACAGATTTCTTTGCTGTCACGAATTTCGACCTGCCTCTCTGTAGGTAGCTCTGAAAAATATTCCAATTTACGTGTGTGATCTCAGATATGTACGCAACTTTCATTCAATTTGGGCATTTTCATTTGAGCAAGTCTGGTGCCTCAATAAAATCCATCTTTACGGACTGTTCTGTTTTGACAGATTCTGCCTTTTATTTCGCATTGCCTCTTTTGCTATGATGGATGAATTTCTTTGTTCCATTAATGTCCAGTAGCTTTATGCAATGTCCGAAGTGTTAAGAATGATTGTGTCACCTCTGAACATGTTAATTTTTATTGTACACTAACCCTCTAATGAGTTGTTTCGAGTTTGGTGTGGAGGAAGTTTTCAAGGATCAAGAGAGGAGGATGATACAATATGATCAAGGGGAGTGAAAGCTCTAAGCTTGGGGATGCCCCGGTGGTTCACCCCTGCATATTTTAAGAAGACTCAAGCGTCTAAGCTTGGGGATGCCCAAGGCATCCCCATCTTCATCGACAACATTATCAGGTTCCTCCCTCGAAACTATATTTTTATTCCATCACATCTTATGTACTTTGCTTGGAGCGTCGGTTTGTTTTTGTTTTTGTTTTGTTTGAATAAAATGGATCCTAGCATTCATTGTGTGGGAGAGAGACACGCTCCGCTGTTGCATATGGACAAACATGTCCTTAGGCTTTACTCATAGTATTCATGGCGAAGGTTGAATCTTCTTCGTTAAATTGTTATATGGTTGGAATCTGGAAATGCTACATGTAGTAATTCTAAAATGTCTTGAATAATTTGATACTTGGCAATCGTTGTGCTCATATTTAAGCTCTTGCATCATATACTTTGCACCCATTAATGAAGAAACACCTAGAGCTTGCTAAATTTGGTTTGCATATTTGGTCTCTCTAAAGTCTAGATAATTTCTAGTATTGAGTTTGAACAACAAGGAAGACGGTGTAGAGTCTTATAATGTTTACAATATGTCTTTTATGTGAGTTTTGCTGCACCGGTTCATCCTTGTGTTTGTTTCAAATAACCTTGCTAGCCTAAACCTTGTATCGAGAGGGAATACTTCTCATGCATCCAAAATCCTTGAGCCAACCACTATGCCATTTGTGTCCACCATACCTACCTACTACATGGTATTTCTCCGCCATTCCAAAGTAAATTGCTTGAGTGCTACCTTTAAAATTTCCATTCTTTACCTTTACAATATATAGCTCATGGGAAAAATAGCTTAAAAACTATTGTGGTATTGAATATGTACTTATGCACTTTATCTCTTATTAAGTTGCTTGTTGTGCGATAAGCATGTTTTCTGGGGACGCCATCAACTATTCTTTGTTGAATATCCTGTGAGTTGCTATGCATGTCCGTCTTGTCTGAAGTAAGGGAGATCTACCACTTTAATGGTTAGAGCATGCATATTGTTAGAGAAGAACATTGGGCCGCTAACTAAAGCCATGAATCATGGTGGAAGTTTCAGTTTTGGACATATATCCTCAATCTCATATGAGAACACTAATTGTTGCTACATGCTTATGCATTAAAGAGGAGTCCATTATCTGTTGTCTATGTTGTCCCGGTATGGATGTCTAAGTTGAGAATAATCAAAAGCGAGAAATCCAAAATGCGAGCTTTCTCCTTAGACCTTTGTACGAGCGGCATGGAGGTACCCCTTTGTGACACTTGGTTAAAACATGTGTATTGCGATGATCCCGATAGTCCAAGCTAATTAGGACAAGGTGCGGGCACTATTAGTATACTATGCATGAGGCTTGCAACTTGTAAGATATAATTTACATGATACGTATGCTTTATTACTACCGTTGACAAAATTGTTTCTTATTTTCAAAATAAAAGCTCTAGCACAAATATAGCAATCGATGCTTTCCTCTGCGAAGGACCTTTCTTTTACTTTCATGTTGAGTCAGTTCACCTATTTCTCTCCACCTCAAGAAGCAAACACTTGTGTGAACTGTGCATTGATTCCTACATACTTGCATATTACACTTGTTATATTACTCTATGTTGACAATTATCCATGAGATATACATGTTACAAGTTGAAAGCAACCGCTGAAACTTAATCTTCCTTTGTGTTGCTTCAATACCTTTACTTTGATTTATTGCTTTATGAGTTAACTCTTATGCAAGACTTATTGATGCTTGTCTTTAAGTACTATTCATGAAAAGTCTTTGCTTTATGATTCAGCTTGTTTACTCATGTCATTACCATTGTTTTGATCGCTGCATTCATTACATATGTTTACAATAGTATGATCAAGGTTATGATGGCATGTCACTCCAGAAATTATCTTTGTTATCGTTTACTTGCTCGGGACGAGCAGGAACTAAGCTTGGGGATGCTGATACGTCTCCGACGTATCGATAATTTCTTATGTTCCATGCCACATTATTGATGATATCTACATGTTTTATACACATTATGTGTCGTATTTATGCATTTTCCGGCACTAACCTATTAACGAGATGCCGAAGAGCCAGTTGCTGTTTTCTGCTGTTTTTGGTTTCAGAAATCCTACAAAGGAAATATTCTCGGAATTGGACGAAATCAACGCCCAGGGTCCTATTTTTGCACGAAGCTTCCAGAAGACCGATGGGGAAAGGAAGTGGGGCCACGAGGCGCCGCCACAACAGGGCGGCGCGGCCCAGGCCTTGGCCGCGCCGACCTGGCGTGTGGGGCCCTCGTGTGGCCCCCCGCGTTGCCCTTCCGCCTACTTAAAGCCTCCGTCGCGAAACCCCCGATACCGAGAGCCACGATACGGAAAACCTCATCGTGACGCCGCCGCCGCCAATCCCATCTCGGGGGATTCCGGAGATCACCTCCGACACCCTGCCGGAGAGGGAATCATCTCCCGGAGGACTCTTCACCGCCATGGTCGCCTCCGGAGTGATGAGTGAGTAGTTCACCCCTGGACTATGGGTCCATAGCAGTAGCTAGATGGTTGTCTTCTCCTCATGTGCTTCATTGTCGGATCTTGTGAGCTGCCTAACATGATCAAGATCATCTATCCGTAATTCTATATGTTGTGTTTGTCGGGATCCGATGGATAGAGAATACTATGTTATGTTGATTATCAATCTATTACCTATGTGTTGTTTATGATCTTGCATGCTCTCCGTTATTAGTAGAGGCTCTGGCCAAGTTTTTACTCTGAACTCCAAGAGGGAGTATTTATGCTCGATAGTGGGTTCATGCCTCCATTAAATGCGGGACGGTGACGGAAAGTTCTAAGGTTGTGGATGTGCTCGTTGCCACTAGGGATAAAACATTGATGCTATGTCCGAGGATGTAGTTATTGATTACATTACGCACCATACTTAATGCAATTGTCCGTTGTTTTACAACTTAATACTGGAAGGGGTTCGGATGATAACCTGAAGGTGGACTTTTTAGGCATAGATGCATGCTGGATAGCGGTCTATGTACTTTGTCGTAATGCCCAATTAAATCTCACAATATTCATCATATCATGTATCTTCATTGTTATGCCCTCTCTATTTGTCAATTGCCCGACTGTAATTTGTTCACCCAACATGCTATTTATCTTATGGGAGAGACACCTCTAGTGAACTGTGGACCCCGGTCCATTCTTTTACATCGAATACAATCTGCAATACTTGTTCTACTGTTTTTCCGCAAACAATCATCATCCACACTATACATCTAATCCTTTGTTACAGCAAGCCGGTGAGATTGACAACCTCATCTGTTTCGTTGGGGCAAAGTACTTTGGTTGTGTTGTGCGAGGTTCCACGTTGGCGCCGGAATCTCCGGTGTTGCGCCGCACTACATCTCGCCGCCATCAACCTTCAACGTGCTTCTTGGCTCCTCCTGGTTCGATAAACCTTGGTTTCTTTCTGAGGGAAAACTTGCCGCTGTACGCATCACACCTTCCTCTTGGGGTTCCCAACGGACGCGTGCTGTACGCGTATCAGGGGAGCGGTAGTACCGGTCATGCGGAATCAGCACATAACGGTTGGATTTGGAGGGACCTTGATACGTCCCAAACGTATCTATAATTTCTTATGTTCCATGCTACTTTTATAATGATACTCACATGTTTTATACACATTATATGTCATTATTATGCATTTTCCGGCACTAACCTATTGACGAGATGCCGAAGAGCCGCTGTCTTGTTTTCTGCTGTTTTTGGTTTCAGAAATCCTAGTAAGGAAATATTCTCGGAATTGGACGAAATCAACGCCCATGGGCCTATTTTTCCACGAAGCTTCCAGAAGACCGGAGGGGAGACGAAGTGGGGCCACGGGGCGCCGCCACACTAGGGCGGCGCGGCCTAGAGGGGGCCCGCGCGGCCCTAGCGTGTGGGGCCCCCGTGATACTCCCGACTCCGCCCTTCCGCCTACTTAAAGCCTCCGTCGCGAAACCCCCAGTACCGAGAGCCACGATACGGAAAACCTTCCAGAGACGCCGCCGCCGCCAATCCCATCTCGGGGGATTCGGGAGATCTCCTCCGGCACCCTGCCGGAGAGGGAATCATCTCCCGGAGGTCTCTTCATCGCCATGATCGCCTCCGGATCGATGTGTGAGTAGTTCACCCCTGGACTATGGGTCCATAGCAGTAGCTAGATGGTTGTCTTCTCCTCATTGTGCTATCATGTTAGATCTTGTGAGCTGCCTATCATGATCAAGATCATCTATTTGTAATCCTTCATGTTGTGTTTGTTGGGATCCGATGAATATTGAATACTATGTCAAGTTGATTATCAATCTATCATATATGTTATTTATGTTCTTGCATGCTCTCCGTTGCTAGTAGAGGCTCGGCCAAGTTGATACTTGTGACTCCAAGAGGGAGTATTTATGCTCGATAGTGGGCTCATGCCTCCATTAAATCTGGGACGATGATGGAAAGTTCTAAGGTTGTGGATGTCTTGTTGCCACTAGGGATAAAACATCGATGCTTTGTCTAAGGATATTTGTGTTGATTACATTACGCACCATATTTAATGCAATTGTCCGTTGTTTACAACTTAATACTGGAGGGGGTTCGTATGATAACCTCGAAGGTGGACTTTTTAGGCATAGATGCATGTCGGATAGCGGTCTATGTACTTTGTCGTAATGCCTCGATTAAATCTCATAGTACTCATCATGATATATGTATGTGCATTGTTATGCCTTCTTTATTTGTCAATTGCCCAACTGTAATTTGTTCACCCAACATCCGCTATCTTATGGGAGAGACACCGCTAGTGAACTGTGGACCCCGGTCCTATTCTTTACATCTGAAATACAATCTGCTGCAGTTGTTCTTTACTGTTCTTCGCAAACAACCATCATCATCCACACTATACATCTAATCCTTGTTTATAGCAAGCCGGTGAGATTGACAACCTCACTATTACGTTGGGGCAAAGTTATGTGATTGTGTTGTGCAGGTTCCACGTTGGCGCCGGAATCCCTGGTGTTGCGCCGCACTACACTCCTCCACCAACAACCTTCAACGTGCTTCTTGGCTCCTACTGGTTCGATAACCTTGGTTTCTTACTGAGGGAAAACTTGCTGCTGTGCGCATCACACCTTCCTCTTGGGGTTCCCAACGGACGTGTCAACTACACGCCATCAGACCTATAAAAGGGCCCCTTCTTCTCAAACTCGATTTTATCTCTTCTCTCTCCTCCATTGTTGCTGAGCTCAAACCTAGAGGATCGCCCTACCTACCCAACCAATCTTGGCCAAACTGTGAGGAGTGGTGGAGGAGACCCCGATCTATAGTTCTACCAAGAGAGATTTCACCAATATCATCTTGTCCTTAGTGGATCTTGGAGTTAGGGTTCCTATGGTGGGATCTTGGAGGAAGTGCTCCTATGGAGGCTAACTTGGAGTTGTGCTAGCCCCATAGGGTGTTGGGAGTCTCCGGTGTTTGTGGAGCTCGCCCCAACCTTGTGAAGGAACCGCCGCCTCGACCGGCTACTTAGTGGAGAAGGGGAAGCTCCTTCGTGGGGCTTTCTCGAGGAACAAGGTGAGGCCTTCGTGGCCGTCTAGCCTTCGTGGTTAGCACCTCCTCAATGTAGACGTACTCCTTTTGTGGGAGGAACTGCGGGAAACAAACCTTGCCTCGTCTCCACTACCCCGGTTGTCTCGCTCCCTCTCTTTACTATCTTGTTCGGTTCCTTTGCTCGTTGCACTGCTAGAATCATATTAGGATCATCACTATCATCAAAGTTGCCACCTTTACTTCCGCATACCGCCTAAAACTGAAAAAGGATTAAATTTTGGTGTAGCGACCATTCACCTCCCCTCTTGTTCGCTAACGATCCATTCAAGTGGTATCAGAGCGGGGTTTTCTTGCGCGGGCTTTACCACCTAAGAAATGGCTGAACAAGAGGTGGTTGAGAATGGGTCCCTTCCCGACGAGCAACCACCTCCACCATCTACCATCGATAGCACAACGACTACGCTGGATGACCTCAAGAAATTGGAGTCATCCATCGTAAGCCAAATGAAGGCTATGATGATGGAGTTGGTTGCTCCAAAACCAACCCCCGCCGTAGATCCTAAGGCAAGTGCCGAGGCTCCCCAACCAAAAGCTAATCCATTTCCTCTTGTTGGCTTTGTCGCCCAATCGACTAAAGTCCCTAGAGAGGAACAGCTTGGGGAAGCCGGAACTTCATCAAAAGGGAAGGATGAACCATCGGTTGCGGAACATTTAGGAGGAAATCATGCGGTGCCACCACCAAGTGATTACACCATAAATGCTCCAATTCCTATGCCTCATATTTTTTCTCATGGTTCGCCACCACTACTTGAATACAATAGTTTTGAAAATTGGCCATTCTTAATGCGTTCTCATGTGCGCAGCGCTTCCACCGATCTTTGGCGCATCATTGAAGAAGGTTACTCACCACGAGATCCGAAGAAATTGACAAGAAGAGAAGTGGTGGATGACCAACTCAATGCCACCGCCATCAACATGATTCACATGGCCATCACGCCCAAGGATCGCGCTCACATCCGCTCTCTCAAGACCGCCAAAGAAGCATGGGATAAACTTGACAAGCTCTTCCTCGGAAATGGGAGCATTCAAAGCTCTCGTTTCGATGAAGTGAACAACATGGCTGACAACTTCCTCATGATTGAAGGAGAATCTCCCGAAGAGATGTATTGTCGCCTCATCGCTCTTGCCGTGCAAATGCAAGATCTTGGAGCAACTTTTGTGGATGACCATTGGATCAAACGAAAGTTCTACAACGCTCTCCTCCCCTATGAGGAAGTGAAGTTGACGGCCATCCGCCAAAATGCCTCCTTCCGCGCTATGACATCCGATGAAGTTATTAGCGAAGTCATCGCTTTGGACATCTCCAAGAAGAATGCAGAGGATCTTGTTGCACGGGATCACAACACCCGCAAGCCCAACCTCGCATTGAAGATGAGGGAACATGACGCAAGTGAAAGTGATGAGGATCCCATGGAGTGGAGTCTGGATGATCTTAAGATCAACTACCATGAGCACATGGCTCTCGCCGCCAAGAATTTTTGGGATGGAAACAAGACTTGAGGCTCAAGACCAAGAGGAAGCTCAAGATACTCTCCTCGTGACTCTCCAAGAAGTTTCTCCAAGAGCCCAAGGGAAGGGCGAAGGGGGAGAACTTGCTACAATTGCGGCGACAAAAGTCACTTCGTCGCGTATTGTATCTATGAGAGAATGGAAGACAATGGTGGAAGACTTGTCCGCAAGGATAAGTTAAAATCCCTCTCCAAAGGATTCTCCAAGTTCTCCTCCAAGCCCGGTGACGCCAAGGTCTCCTTCACCAAGAAGCCAAGAGCTTTCATCATTTGTGAGGAGTATTCCTCCGATGAAGGTGGAGAACATGAAGACAAGAGTTCGAACAAGGAAGAAGAGGGAGTGGCCGCCCTCGCCATCTCTACTCCCTCCAACTCCCTCTTCGACTCCCCTAATGAGAACCTCGTCACCAACAACTCTCGTTGCCTTATGGCAAAGGTATCGTCGGAGGTAGAACCCCCTTCCAAACCTACATCTTCATCTAATGTCATATCTATTGATGATGCCACTAGTCTTACAATTAAACATGAGATTGTATGTTTGGATGCTTTTCTCACTAACATGCAAGGGTATACCAAGACCCATGTTGAGGCCCTCATGGCTCAACTTGGTGCGGCTCAAGACCTTATAGATCGAGGAGAAGGAGAGGCTTGAGAGGGAGGCGGCAAATGAGATTGCCTCTCTCTCTCAAGACCATGAGGAGGAGAAAAACTTGCGCATGTCTCTTGAAGCAAGTGTTATTACCCTTGAAGTCTCTAACAATGCTATCATCTCCCAACTCACTAAGGATCGAGATAATGCTCTTGCCTTAGTGGGTGTGATCAAGAAGGAGAAGCTTTTTCTTGTGGATGACCACGAATTGTTACTCGAGGAAGTTGCAACCCTCACCAAGGACTTCAAATCCTTGGAGAGTAAATTTGTGCTTCTCTCCGAGATGCGTGATCATCCTCAAGAGGAAGCTCACAAGGAGAAAGAAGTTGAAGTTCCTAACTCTTGTTGTGACGAGCTTGTAGATCAAGTTGCCTCTTTAAAGAGACATAATGCATTGCTCTTGGAGGTTAATTCCCTTCAAGAAGAAGCCTTGGATGAGTACTATCGGTTGAGCAAGGAAAAGGTACTGTGTTGCAATCACGAAGAAGAGGTTGCAGCTCTTGAGAAGACCAAGGCCAAGCTCTTGGAGTTGAATGGCATGCAAGAAGAGTCCTTGATGGAGTGCCTCTGTATGATCAAAGAGAAGGTCACTTGTTGTGTTCATGAGGAAGAAATTACCTCTTTGAAGAGGAACAAGGCCAAGCTCATGGAGATCAATTCCATGCAAGAGGAAGCCTTGAAGGAGTACTTTCCTTTGAGAAAAGACCGTGTGTGTTGCAATCATGAAGGTGACATTGCCACTTTGGAGAGCCACAAGCGTTTACTCATGAAGATGAACTCTCTCCAAGAAGAAGCTTTGATGGAGCATTTCCGGGTGAACAAGGAGAAGGAGGTCCAAGTGTTTGATATCACTCACCCTCACCCGAAGCATGAAGATGAACTCAATCATTTGAAGGTCAAGATTGATAGGCTCCAAATACAAGCCAAATACTTGGAAGGAGTCCTTGAAGCTAAAGATGGAGCCAATGATGGCTCTAGCAATGAAGGAGGTGTGTCCACCAAGCCAAAGAGAAAGAGAAGAAGAAGGACCAAGAAGAAGAAGAACAAAAAGAACATGAGTATCACTCGTGAGGAAGGTGACTCTAGCCCAAGGAGGGGTGGAGTTCCCGATTCCACCACAAGGGGCTATGCCGGTGCTAACAATCCGTCTCATGTTCTTTTTGTTGATTACTACGGTCATGTTTGTGCTCGTTTTATTGGTCCTTATGAGGAAAAAATTGATTGGACTATTTGGGTTCCCAAACCCCTTGTGACTAACATGATAGGACCCATTGAAAAATGGGTACCTAAATCCAAAGCTTGATTCATTGTAGGACTATGCTTCCGGTGGGTCAAAATGGGTGGTGGATAGTGGAGCCACAAGTCATACGACCGGAAGCAGGAACATTGTTGTCGACCTCGAGCCATCTCTCTCTACCGTATCATATGGCGACAACACGCGATCAAATGTATTAGGTCTCGGTAAGGTGGTGGTACAACCGGACATCTCACTTGTGAATGTTCTCTTAGTCTAGACCCTTGGTTACAATTTACTTTCCGTTCATCAAATTGCACGTATGGGTCTTTGCACCTTCTTCGATGAACATATGGTGGTCCTCTTGTGGAGAAAGTCATTACGTGTAGCCTTTGTTGGGTATGTGGAGAGTGGGTTATATGTGGTTGATTTCTCCAGAAAGACCACTTCTCCCTCTCTTTGCTTATTCGCCAAAGGTGATGTGCCTTGGCTTTGGCATCGCCGGCTAGCCCATGTTAACATGAGGACTTTGCAAAGCCTTCACAAGGGAGGCCACGTACTCGGACTAAAAGACAATGTCTCCTTTTGTAAGGATCGTGTGTGTAGGGCTTGCGTTGAAGGAAAAATGCATGGGGATCCTCACAAGGCCAAGACTATCATCTCCACCACAAGATGCTTGGAGCTCCTCCATGTTGACCTCTTCGGTCCGCCGTCTCATGAGAGTCTTGGAGGGAAGAAGTATTGCCTCATGATAGTCGATGACTATTCACGGTATTGTTGGGTCTTCTTCTTCAAGCACAAGAGTGAGACACAAAGGACGATGATGGGATTCGCCAATCAAGTTCAACGCCAAGATCATCGCAATTAGGAGCGACAATGGGACGGAATTCAAGAACTACACGTTGTATGACTTTCTTGGCGAGGAAGGCATTCAACACCAATACTCCGCAACTTACACTGCGCAACAAAATGGAGTCGCCAAAAGGAAGAATCGAACCTTGATTGAAGCCGCTCGAACTATGATGATGGAGTACAAGTCCAACTACAACTTTTGGGCCGAGGCTATCTCTACCGCTTGTCATGCCACCAACCGTCTATATTTCTGCAAGGGTTTGGAGATGACACCTTATGAAATCCTCATCGGCAACAAACCAAATGTCTCCTACTTCAAGGTCTTCGGTTGCAAGTGCTATGTGCTTATCAAGGATGCACGTCTCTCCAAGTTCGACTCGAAAGCTCAAGAAGGTATCTTTGTTGTCTATGCTACAGATTCTCAAGCCTATAGGATCTTCAATAAGTCAAATGGACGCGTTGTGGAAACTTGTGATGTGACATTCGATGAAGATGATATCTCTCTAGAAGGGCGAAGTGCTTCTTGTGAGAAAGGAGATGCAATTCCCCCCAAAGCCATTGAGAGGATGGGTGTTGGTTTCACCGACCTCAAGAGCTCCCTCCTTTGAGCACCGGGGAAGGACCAAGTTCTACTCAAGTAGAGCCATCTACACCACAAGGCCAAGCTTCTTCTATTGAGGAACCAAATGAGAGTCAACCACTACCCCAAGATCGACATCAACAACAAAAATCGCAAGTTCGTCAACAACCACCACCAAGTGATCAAGTCCAAGCTACAAGTACTTCACCGGACCTCTCGGGGACGACCCCTCCGGATACTACCTATCCTATGAACCCCGAGTCGCCCGATGCTCATGATGACATCTCCCTCAACAACAACAATGGAGGTCAAGGCGAGGACCTAAACCATGATGAAGATCAAGAGGCCTCTCAAGATCCTATCCTTGAGGCCAACACTCGCCGTGATGATGCTACTACAAGAAACTTAAAACTCAAGTCTCATTCATTGAAGAACATTCTCGGAGACCTCAACAGCAAGGTGTCCACCCGGAGGCAACTAGCAAACTTTTGTGAACATCACGCTTTTGTCTCCATGGTGGAACCTCTCAAGGTTGATGATGCTCTTGGAGATCCCGATTGTTTGCTAGCTATGCAATAAGAACTCAACAACTTCAAGAGGAATGATGTATGGACTCTCGTGAGGCGTCCATATCATTGCCGCAATGTTATCGGCACCAAGTGGGTCTACAAGAACAAGCAAGATGAGCACGACATCATCATCCGCAACAAAGCAAGATTGATAGCTCAAGGCTTTTAACAAGTTGAAGGAGTGGACTATGACGAAACTTTTGCTCCGATGGCTCGCCTTGATTCAATCAGTATCCTTTTAGCTTTTGCTTCTCACCATGGTTTTAAACTTCATCAAATGGATGTGAAGAGTGCTTTTGTCAATGGTCCTTTACATGAGGAAGTGTATGTGAGACAACCCCCGGGGTTCGAGGACCCCCACTTCCTGGACCATGTCTACAAGCTCAACAATGCCCTATATGGTCTCAAACAAGCTCCTAGAGCTTGGTATGAGCACCTACGTGAGCTACTTGTAGACCGTGGTTTTGAAGTGGGGAAAATCGATCCCACTCTTTTTACTAAGAAGGTCAATGGGGAATTCTTCATATGCCAACTCTATGTAGATGACATTATCTTTGGGTCTACTAACCATGTTTTTAATGATGAGTTTTCTAAGTTGATGACCGATAGGTTTGAGATGTCGATGATGGGGGAACTGAAGTACTTTCTTGGGTTTGAGATCAAGGAAACACGACAAGGCACCTTCATCAATCAAGCAAAGTACATACAAGACATGCTCAAGTGCTTTAACATGAAGGATGCCAATGGCATTGGGACTCCTATACACTTGAAGTGCCAACTCACACTCGACGAGACCGGCAAGTCGGTGGACTACAAGCTCTACCGTTCCATGATAGGTTCGCTTCTTTACCTTTGTGCTTCTCGTCCGGATATTGTGTTGAGTGTTGGGATGTGCGCACGGTTTCAAGCAAATCCGAAGGAAAGCCATCTCAGGGCGGTGAAGAGGATCTTTCGATATTTAGTTGATACCCCAACTTTGGCCTATGGTACCCAAGGGACACGGATTTCTCTTTGTGTGGATTCACCGA
Source organism: Lolium rigidum (assembly GCF_022539505.1). Classification (NCBI taxonomy): domain Eukaryota; kingdom Viridiplantae; phylum Streptophyta; class Magnoliopsida; order Poales; family Poaceae; genus Lolium; species Lolium rigidum. The sequence goes on from NC_061511.1 coordinate 64,975,295, forward strand.
TTCGGATTGGGCGGGATACAAGGTTGATAGGAAGTCTATTTCGGGCGCTTGTCACTTTCTTGGAAGATCTTTGGTGTGTTGGTACTCAAAGAAGCAAAATTGTGTCTCCGTCTCTACCGCGGAGGCCGAATATGTTCCCGCGGCTAGTAGTTGTGCTCAAATCTTATGGATGAGGCAAACCTTGCGGGATTATGGAATTGAGTATAGCAAGGTCCCTCTTTTGTGTGATAATGAGAGCGCCATCAAGATCGCCTACAATCCGGTTCTCCATGGCAAGACGAAGCACATTGAGATAAGGAATCACTTCATTCGGGATCACATTGCTAGGGGTGATATTGTCCTTCATTGGCACCAAGGATCAATTGGCGGATATTTTCACAAAGCCCTTGGATGAGAAGAGATTCATAGAGTTGAGGCATGAGCTAAATATCGTTGATCCGTAGAACTTTGCTTGACCATTGTGCGCACATACCACTCTCTAACCAATGTCTTGATGGGAAAGCACACATGAATATAGGGGGAGTGCGGTTTAAACTTATTGAGCTATCCCTCCCCCATAATGCATAAAGAAAACCAAAACATACTCTATTTGTCAATCAAGTGACTAATGAGCTTCATGTTGAGTCTTAGTTGTGAGTCTTAGATACATCTACGCGACTTCATGCTATTATACTCTTACACGGTGGCCTCGGCCACCAACCTCCTCCTTGAGGAGTTTTGGGTTCTCTTTAGTTCTTCTTAACTTTCTTTTGTTTTCTTTTGCGTTTGATCTTGTTTTTCTTTTCTCCATGTTCTTTGTGGGAGATTCACCCAAGCTTGGTTTTCATGTTGATTCTTGCAAGCTTGGTTGATTAGTACCTTACCAATTTCTCCATCTAATCCTAAGCCAATAGCCACCTCTTGAGCCATTTCTGTCTAAAAGCACAAGCTTACACCATAATCTGGGTTTTCTGATCTTTGGAGACCGGTACTACCGGTGGTCAGACCGGTACTACCGCCCCTGTGTAGTGTCGACTGTCAGGATTTTTCTCGGGAGTGGTACTACCGCTTGAGGTACCGGTTAGGTACCGGAAAGCGGTACTACCGCTCATGCGAGCGGTACTACCGCTTCCGACTTTGACTTAAGGTATCGGGTGGGGACGGATCCATCCAATCCATCTCTTTATCCCCACTCACCTCAAGTCAAAGGCGGCGCCCAAGCTCAAGAAACTCGAGGAGACCGGCCCCGATCTCCTTCTCCGGCCATCCCCAGCCAAATCTCCTCCGTGGAGAAGCTTCCCCACCCTCTTCTAAACCATGGCCTCCGGTATGAACTCCAACCTCTCTCTCTAGGGTTTATTGGATTCCCTAGATGCATAAGTTAGGGTTTGGTGGAGATCTTGGGGGAGAATCATCCTAGAAAGATTTTTCATGTAGAAGGATACTAGCTAGCAACACTAGGTGAAATTTGTGCCTCAATGCCATGGACCACGACCTAGATCTAGTGGTGCAGTTCTCGAGCGGTAGTACCGGTTCAAGCGGTACTACCAGACTCGGTTGCGGTACTACCGCTAGTGCAGTTTCACTCTTGTTGCTTGCTAGTGTCCTTTTGCTCTACAACTCCGAGGCTTGTGCACTTAACCCTGTTCCCCCTACAACCTATATGTTTCACAGGTTCATCCAAGCCCCGTGGCGGCGCCAAGGTCAAGCCTCCCGTTCCTCGTCGTCAAAGAGAGCAAGACGAAGAGGAGATTCTCTCGCCAAGGACTACGAAGTGTCAAAGGGCAGCTGTAGCCAACAAGAGAACCACCTCGGGTCCTCAAAAGCCAATGAGTTGTCTTACCAAGGGCCAATTCTTGGAGATAAGGAAGATCAATCCGTACTTGGTGCCAAAGAATCACCGGCTGTGCCCCAACGACTACTTCTACCATCCAAATCAAGAGAGGATATACAATGAGGTCTATGGTGCGAAGGAGTTCAATTGCTGCCCCCAATGCTCTATCTCTATGGACAAGCTCCGCTCTAAGCCCGACTACTTCGGTGAGGCACTTGAGATATGTGAGGAGCAAGGACTTATTCCTTTGATGACCTTCAAACACAATTACTCCAAGGAGGTGATCTGCCAATTCTATGCCACGGTGGTGTTTCTTGAAGATGAGAGTGAGGCCTTCGTGGCCATCTAGCCTTCGTGGTTAGCACCCGTCAACGCAGACGTACTCCCTTTCTTGGGAGGAACTGCAGGAAACAAACCTCGCCTCGTCTCCGCTAACCCGGTTGTCTCGCTCCCTCTCTTTACTATCTTGTTCGGTTCCTTTGCTCGTTGCACTACTAGAATCATATTAGGATCATCCCTATCATCAAAGTTGCCACCTTTTCTTCCGCATACCGCCTAAAACTGAAAAAGGATTAAATTATGGTGTAGCGACCATTCACCTCCCCTCTTGTTCGCTAACGATCCATTCACCACATCCATCCAATATCACAAATATGTTTGGGAATTGACGACGTGGGCTTAGCCCAGTGGTTAGGGTCGCAGTAGCGCACCCTAACGACCAGAGTTCGATTCCTGTCAGGGGCGAATTTTGGAATTGTCACGCCAAGTCCCGCTTCTACTATATCAATAGTGTTCTAGTTCCTCCTAGACACTGTTTCATTTTTTTTTATGTTTGGGAATTGGCTTAATGGAACTGACAAAACTGATAAAGCTAGGATTCACATTGGTGTTTCGGCTTTATGTTGGTCAATTTGGAATTGCAGAAATGATATTGTTTTTAACAAAAAGGACTCTACTAATTTTTTGCAGGTTATTCACACTATGATTCACTGGATCCAGCTTTGGTATTTCTTGCTCCCGGAGGATCAGCGGGAGTGCATGGTTTCTGGATGCAACCGCCTTCGAATGGTTGCCCAATATATTTTTTACCAAGCTACTTGGCGGCTACCATGCTACATGGCGGCCTGTTAAGAGATTACATGATGCATAGTTTGCTTAGCAGTCTTCTCTTTTTTCGATGGTTGATTTTTGTATCGATTCTCGTTGATCTTTGAATTGTAAACTTTGAATGTTCAGTTTCTTAATAAAAGATTGTGTGCATCAACCGATGCAGAGGCCGATGCACACCCCATTTTGAAATAAAAAAGAGATGACGCTTGTGCATGCGGTAAGATTTGGTGATATGCATTTTATAGCTTCTTGCATGCCTTTTCAATTTAAAAAATAATATGCATATTTGGATGGTTGCCCGGGACATGCCTGGATCACTATGCAATGTTGGATTAAAGTTAGAAGACATCTCCAATTCATGCTGGCATTGATTCGGGCAAAAAACATAGATGTCAACTTGCTGCAATTTAAAATGTGCACTCTCTAATCATTATGTGTTAGAACTGGCAATCTTCTCTTCAGGATTGGTTGCTAAGATGCAGAACTGGTAATCATTATGGGAAAGAGAGGAATGAATGAATTTTGAAATCAAAGTCGTGCTCCGAGGTCCTGTCGAAGATCAGGTCCGTGCTTGGCACCTCGCAGGCCTTGCTGGCGCTAGATGCCTAGATGGATGGTGCCAGAGTAGTCTCCCTCTAATCCACATTCCAGATCTACTTTTATTTGTGTATTTGTTTTTCTTCTTCTTAATGAAATGAAATTAGCGCGGGCTGTTTATCGTCCAGGAAAAAAGAACCGTTCTATGGCAGCTGCAATCTAGTCTAGATAGATAAGTATACAAAACGGGGTGCTTCAACTTGCCCACTTGCATATTCGGAACTGCCAACATGCCTGCTTTCTGTACATGAACTGCTAATTTAAAGATCCGCAAAACCGTCTCGGACTGGATTCTAGGAGGCTTGGTTTCGCAAAACCGGCTACTACGACTCCAATTGCAAACTTCATTTTTACATAATACTAAATTTATACCCAACCATTTTTCGGAGCATTTGATCCAAGAACCAAAGGAACGCCTATATATAGTACCACCACAAACTTCTTCGAAAGTCCCAACTTGTAGCAGAGCACCCTAGCTAGCCTTACTTTGCAACCAAACCACACAAATATCATAGCCTGAAGCGAAAAGGAATGGCGGTGACGGCGACCACCCTAATTTCACTTGTAGGACCTGCGATGTGCGTGGCCCAGGATGTGATATCCAGGATGAATTCGCAGTCGCAGCAGAATCAGAAGCCGACGATGGCCACGATGCAGCAGGATGTGATTGCCATAAAGGACGACTTGGGGGTGATGCAATCTCTCCTGATGGACCTGGGCTTGAAGCGAGGCCAGAGTCATCTGCTCAAGACCTACGTCCGGCTTCTCCGTGACTTGGGTTACGACGGCGAAGACTGCCTCCAAGAGTTCCTCCTCTTCCTGGAGCAACCTCCTCGCGCCAGTCGTAAGCTCGTGCTGCCGCAGGACGAAATTGCGACCATGCTCAACATTCTCAGGAGTAGTATCCGAGAGAAGCTGCAGTACTGCGTGGATGCTTCTGGCCGCAGTCCGCAGACTGGCTCTGGCACCGGCGCCCAGATGCCACCGCCACTGTCACGGGTGAAACCTCCTGTCATTATCTCTTTCTTCTTCATGTATGTATTACGATGTATGGACTCTTTAAAATTCTTCCTATATTGATCCATAAACTTTCTTTATAAAAAAACATTTTGTGACTGTTAGTAACAAATGTACATGTCGGCTACATGTAGGGAATTGTAACATAGGAATTAAGACAAATTCATAATAACAATGGGAAACTTGTATAAGTAATTTTCAAAAAGTTATGAACTAAAAACATGCAGATCAACTGATGGAGATGGTGACTGAATTTTTGTAAGCTATCAGCACCGGTCATGTATGCATGACAATTTCTGAAGTGGCGTAAGCAAAGGGAAAAAAGTTTATCATGCCAATGGAAGTTTACGAATTAGAAGAACTCGAGTTCATACCTCTTGTAGTATTTCATATAGGCATGCATGTATTTTTTTCCGAAAGGATAGGCATGCATGCATGAACTGAAATCTCCTTATTTTACTTCATTACCCGCCTTCAATTGTGGTCTACCTTTTATTCTCTTGTGAACATGTACAGTACATTATTTCTTATTCTCGTTCCTAATTAGTATTACAACCTCCGAAACAAAAGCATGAAAATTTAGTCAAAAGTCAAAATTTACAAAGTTTGATCAAATATATAGAATAAAATTTTCAACACAATATATTTTTATGGTGTATCTATTAATATTTGGTTTGGTACTGTAGATGCTCATATTTTTTTCTATATAGCTGGTCATACTTAGGAGACATTTGATTTTTTACTGAATTTATGCTATGTCTAGCTAAATTTAGAGAATTGTGTGCCTAATAAGAGAATACATTTATTGCTAAAAGAAGAGGTGACGAACCTTTCAGAACTGAACCTTTTTTTTTCTCTTCAGATAAACTCAGTAGCTTATGGGAAAGCTCCGCTCATCATCGGCCGAGAAACGGAAAGATCTCACCTCATCAAACTGATTTCTCAGCAAGGGGAACAATGTCGAGTTATATCGATATGGGGAATGGTCGGAATAGGAAAAACTGCTCTCGCCAAAAGTGTGTATGAAAGCCACGAGCTCAGCTGCATGTTTGAGCAGCGTGCTTGGGTCAGTGTCATGCGCCCTTTCAACCTCGACAATGTCCTCGCAAGCCTAGATCAGAAACTAAAAGTCGGCAAGGGTGAAGAATCAGTGAAGCCTCTGAATGGAATAGGATGCATAATTGTCCTTGATGGTGTATTGTCCACTGAAGAATGGAAGTTGATAGAGCCATATTTACTTGCCAAAAATGCAAGGCGGATCATAGTAACCACAACAGAAGCGAGTGTTGCTGAACATTGCTCGACTGCACACAAAAACATATATAAGCTACAAGCTCTTCACGATGCTGCTGCACTTGAACTCTTCAAAAGCAAGGTACTCCCCTGGCCCAAAAGGAATACCACTTCCGTATGCTTCCAGCCGAATTTCTTCAAATATGAATCAGGAATTCAGGATTGACCATTAATAATATGACATACTTATTGACCTTCAAAATTAATTTGTACCTATACATTTGTTAGATAAATCTCTATAGCATATAGAACGTCAGTAAATTAAGTTTAATTTGGCATGATCCATTTATTTTACATCTTAGAGGCAAACATATACTAACATTAGGTAATGCCGTAGCAAATTAAATTGTGTAAAAATATGTACTGGGAATAAATATAAATTGATAACAAAATTACTGCAAAAATATTTTTGCATCGATACACATATATGCAGTTAGAGGTATTTCGAACCCGAGAACCAGGATGGTACATAAGTTGGAATTTGTTTTTAAGATTCATAGAAATTGACATGAATTTTGAATTAGAAACTAAGAATAGCACTAAAAAAAATACAATGTAAATCTCACGTAAAATGGTACTGTTTAGAATGAGTGTATCGATGCAAATAATATTTCTCCGCATATATATGTATCAAAGAGGAAATAACAAAACTGAAGGGGAACATGGTTACGTCGTGATAATATATGGGATATATTATAACAAAACTGAAGAGGAAATAATATATGCCATGATCTTATTTTTCTGCACAAACTCCAGTTTTGTCATTAGTTGCATTCTCTAGGCACATTCTCCTTAGATTATTCTATCCTTCACGTAATTCCTGGACAAAGTATACCATGTAATTAAACCGCAGTCCGTCGTTAACAATCCAAGTATCAGTTATCCATTTTAACAGGTAGGCACCTTTAACAATCTTGTTGACGCAATTGTAGGTATTTATGGAAACTTCAGAGCGTGATTTGCATCCTGGCATTGCTTCCGAAGCTAAACTAATCCTGAAGGAGTGTGATGGACATCCGCTTACAATAGCATGCATTGGTGAACTTCTGTCCAGCAAGCCTATGACTGCTATTGAATGGAAAACGTTTTATGATCATTTCAATGTTGGGTTCGAGAGCACCCCAAGTCTTCAGTTTATAAGGACGTCCCTTTCCCCAATCTATGATGATTTGCCCTATCAACTACAGTTATGCTTTTTGTATTTATCCATTTTTCCTAAAGGGCACAACATTAGGCGCAGGCGCCTAGTAACAAGGTGGATTGCAGAAGGTTACTCATCTGAGACTCATAGCAAGACTGCCGAGAAGACTGGGGAGAGCTATTTTCAAGAACTTATCAACAGAAGCATCATCGGGCCATCAAAAACAATGCCTTGTAGTGTCAGACGCAATGATTGTTTCCAAGTCAATAATATTCACCGCAAGATCAGTTTCTCAAAGGCAATGGAGGAAAATCATGGTTTTGTGATTGGCAGCACCTATAACAGCCAAGATACAGGACGCCATATTGTTATAATCAGCACTGAGTCAGACAGGAACAGTCTTGATAGTATGGACCTGTACCATGTACGATCACTGACGGTGTTTGGGGCATGGAGATCATGTTTTATTTCTAGCAAGATGAGGTTGCTTCGGGTGCTGGATTTGGAAGGCACCTCTGGTTTAAAAGATGATGACCTGAAACAGATTGGAAATTTTCTTCACCTGAGATATCTTTCTCTTCGAGGTTGTGCTGATATTTACGTTCTCCCTGATTCAGTTGGTAACCTATGGGGCCTCCAGATGCTGGATATCAAAGGTACAAATATAATCAAGCTGCCAAAATCTATCACCAAGTTGAAGATGCTACAATACATTCGTGCTGGTAATGTACCATTGAATGATGGTGCCACCTCATCATCAAGCCATATTTCAAAAAAGTTCCAAGAAGTAGTTGGTGAAGCAATTGGTGTATCAATTGGTAATACTGAATTGCCTAAACCAATGGCCAAAACACTTCGATTCAGCACAGCTGTATTGGACTTCTTGATACCTAGTCTTTGTGGATTAGATATGCACGGTGTTGAAGTTCCTGATGGTATTGGGAACCTGAATGCTCTGCAGACACTCGGTGTTGTCAATGTGTCAGAAGGTAAGGCCATACTAAATGATCTTGAGAAACTCACCCAGCTGCGCAAGTTAGGAGTGACTGGTATAAATAGGAAAAACAGCGAGAATATCATCTCCATCATTGGCAACCTCACACTCCTGACTTCCTTGTCAATGGGGTCAGAGGGAATGTCAGGTTTGCATGGTTGTCTTGATCACACGTTCTTGCCTCCCAAACACCTCCAGTGCCTGAAGTTGTATGGAAATCTGGTGACATTGCCAACATGGATCAATCAGCTCCAGAACCTGGCCAAGTTGAAGCTGCAGAGCACCCGTTTACAGTACAGTCTTGCCATGCAAATCCTTGAGAAGCTACCACATCTGTCCATCTTGCGCCTATTGGTGGGGTCATTTCAGGATAAGAAACTTGCTTTCCATTTCCAGCGAGAGTCTTTCCCGAGTTTGGCAGTGCTTGAGCTGGCTTACCAAGATGGCATAAAATCAGTAACAATCGATGAAGGTGCAATGCCTAACCTTGAGCTTCTGCAGATTAAGGATTGCATCCATGTTGGATGTGTATTCTCTGGGCTGTTATTTCTCCGAAACCTCAAGGAAGTTGTGCTCAAGGGCGACTATGATGCCAATTTCATAAAACACTTGCGCACACAGCTTGCTCTAAATCCGAACAAACCCGTTCTGACGATGGCCTAAGCTTAAGTGTAAGTCAAAGGCTCTCTATTCCCTATGGTGCATCTTAAATTCTTTTTGGTGTTTATTCCTCTTCTTAGTTAGGTGCCAAGTGCTCTTTTTGACCTAGCTTAAGATCTACTATTGGGTTTTCTAATTAATAGCGCGTCAAACTTGTTTCCCACTATGCTTCTCATTATGATCGTTGTCTTCGGTAGCCTAGTTAAAATGGGGACATATGGCCCACAAAAAAGCTCGGCTCTTAGCACTAGATCATGTTTCGTTTCATCTTAGTCATGCATCTATTGATCTATGGCCCTAATCCATCTCAAGTTGACTTTGCTATCCAGGAATGGAGTCTGCAGTTAGTGCCGCCTAGGTGCCTACGTCAATCCTATTTCTAGAGACGTGTCCACAGCGAAGCAGCAATGCTCACCAACGGCGAGGCACCTGCAAATCTAGGAGAGCACCTGTCATGTGGGGAAATAAGTTGCAGCGTAGGAGCAAGTGTGCACCAGACCCACTCCAAGACGTGATGCAGCAGAAGTCCAGAATCTAGTTCGCCAGCGTTTGGTGGCAGAGGCGCCAGTGTTCTTGATTGCTTTTTCTCCTCTTCTTCTAGGATGCTTTTTGTAAAGTTGAAGGCCTCATCTTCAAATTCTAGGTTTTTTAGGGCAAGTGATGAAAAGGGTCCTTTCTCTAAAATGTACCTGCCACGTGTTTTTCAATGAAAGCTCCACTGGAGTCGTTGACCCCTTGTGTTAAAAAAAAATCCGGTCAAGCGCGACGGTCCGCCCTTTTATGCCATCTCTCTGTCCAAGCCGTTGCAACGGCTGGTCTCCTGTCGCATGCATGGCTGACGCTGCTCCTGCATGCATGATTAGCGTAGATTGATTAGGGTTATCTATATGTACATTTAAATTTAGATAAATCTAAGATATTCTTTCATGGATGGAGGGAGTAGCCTAAATTACAACTCATTACATTAGTATTTACATGACCCGGAACATATAATTTTAATCAAATTACACTGTAATTTCACTTTTGAAAACATGTACAACAGTATGTAGACAAATTTGAGCAGTTTTATTTTGAAACAGAGGGAGTAGAAAAGAATTTTCTTCTATTTCTTGTACAAATTATGTACCAAATTGAAGTCTATTAGACTAGTATCCACGAGCAAAACACCGCTAACTACACTTCAAACAAAATGCTACGTCGAGTAGAAATGGGCATACAATATGGTGGCCCTAATTAAGTACAGTACTACTACTGAACTCAGGAGAGCAGCCCGCTGAACACCGGCGAACTTGCGCTTCTCCAGATCGAATATCAGCCAGCCGTTGGAACCACCAGACGATTACACCTGGCATGGTCCGCATGGAGGCTCCCGTCGGGTCAAACGAACACCAAACACACCCCAGAGAGCTTGCACCAAAGAGAACAGGATACAGTTTAATCAATTAAGGTGAAGATACTTGCTTATATATACTCTGCATTGCATGTACTCACCAGTTTAGTTAAAGGAGTAGAAACAATGTAACCAGAGAGGCGCTCCAAATATACAGTCTATGACAGTCACAGCTGACACTGGGCAGTCTGCCTGAATGTGAGCAGCTGAGAGCAATTACCTACACTAACAATGGCACATAGGATGTATGCAGTGACAAGTGATCAGAGTGCTTCTACAGTTGTAGTGCCAGACAATTAGGCTAGTGCCGTCCTGGTTGAGTTCTACAGGTACACATCAGCTTGGGACCTGAAGCTGACAGGATGACAAGCCTTCATTAACTTTTAAACAGTAGTACATCCTCCAGGACGAGTTTTACCAGGAAATTCAGCAGCGACCATAAAGCTTCATCCCCAATTCTGCGTCCGTCTCAGTCACCTCATAGCAGAGAATCAGCCTTAACATAGGTGTGCCAATATATTCGACTAAATTCAGCCCATCGTGGGGTGCAGCAGCTTCAGTACATCGAATATTGACCATCTGATCATGTCTCCAATTCGATGCAGCAATCAAGGCGCCCCCTCTCATCTTGGACAAGTGCATCAAGGAATTTGCAACAATATCTTCCAAACTGCATGGCTTCCAACATGTTCATGTAAGTATTATTAAAAACAGGGAACTGAGAAGGAGGCACAATCGTAACAAATAGGTACGATGTAACAGACATTCAGCATTCACCTTCATAATCATGACCATCAACAGGAACAGAATGGATAGAGTACTCAGGTTCCCTCCTTTCCCCAAAAGGTTAACAAGGAAATTTTCGCTGTGCTTCATGCAGAGACGCTGCAATAGCAATAAACCATGTTAGCACTTGCACATACATAAAAAGATTTAGAACTAAAGCACTTAAATTGAAGTCTGCACCTGACAGATGCGACAAAGAGGCTGGTAATGGGCATATTAGGAGTGTAAAACAGCTTAATTGGGTATTAAGCTTGCTGCCTTGGCCATTCTTAGATATCATTAGAAGCACAACACTGAAGCCTTGGAAATACATAACAATGAGGAAGACCAAAACAGCAGCAGGAAATTGGTCATGTCTGGAAGATTATGGCCGTACAAGGCCTCCCTTAGGACAGACATTACCAGTTCTATTATCAAGATTCAAGAGATGTGATAACAGGATCACAACATCTTCAAATTCAGCACCATGGCCATTATTGCTGGTTGTGGGGCTAAACGTGTTCCAGATGATATTGTCACTGTATGACACAAGTTTGCACTGCGCCAAGCCGTCACAGACCAATATTCCACCAAGAGAAAAGAAACGATGTTCAATAGACTCACCAGATATTGGTTGCAAATGAACAGGCAGGACACAAAGCATAACCATTGTAATGAAGCTCATCTGGAAGCACAATACCAAAGGCTTGGAAATAGATAACCATGAGGAAGATAACAAACAATGAAGAGGTCCCTCTAGCCACCTAACTAACTCCAGGATGGATAGCTCTGGCATATATCAGGTATCACAAGAAAAATCCCCAAATTACTGCTGTGCATCAAGTCCAACTGATCCTAGTGATGGCTGCTTTTTTAAGGCTTCTCTTGCTAAAATGTTGTATGAACGGAAACTAGGCTCACGATGATTATTTTCCATGATGTGCAGATATTCCATGCACAAGTCTTTGTATCCGGCCCCAAGCAGTCCATCGATGAGGACAGTCCATACAATATTATCAGGATCGAAAGGCCTCGACAGCATGTGTTCAAAAATAAATCGGGCTTCTTTCCTTCTGTTAAATTGGCATAAAGCGCATATTAGTGCTTTATAACCAACAAGATCTAGTTCACGATGTTGAGCAGACATATGTCTGAATACGCTCATAGCCAGGTCAACTTTCCGGGCTCTTAATATTGAAATAATGAAATAATTATATGCCTCCTGGTTTGGACATAAACCCTGACCAACCGTGCTTCTGTACAGCTTATATGCCTCATACCATCTCCCACTTCTGCTTAATCCAGACAAAAACGCATCATTCAACTGTCGAGATAGCCCAAGATCTACGTCTGCTAACTTAGAAGATAAAACTGAAATGGCATATTCTTTAATGGCTTGGTCATCAAAACTACAGTTTGAGACCGAATCATGCAAGGACACAAGTTTCTGGTCACCCATCAGGTACTCATTTTTCAAGCCTTTAATCAAAACATCATATGTCCACAAGGTTGGTTGGCATCCAGCATTTATCATTTTGCCTAAGAGATCAAAGGCACGATCAACTTTGCCTGAAATTATATAAACTTCAATCATCTTGATATAAGCAACTTCATCGAGAGTATGCCCTTGCCTCAGTAAATCTGAAAACAGTTTCTCAGCTTCCTCTACCTTGCCTTCTTGGCCCAGAGCTTGGATAAGAGAACTGTAAGTACGCAGATCAGGTAGGCAACTGTTTTCAACCATCCTGTTGAGCATTTCAAGGGCCAAAGATGTGGCACCATTTCTGCACAACCCATCAATCATAGTATTGTAAGTGACTACATTCGGAGATATCTTTTCTTCAAGCATCACTTCACACAGTCTCTCCGCAGCAGAAAAATTATTCTGCTTGGTTAGAGCATGGATTAGGGCATTATAAGTTCGAACGGTTGGTCTGCAGCCACTTTCCTTCATGTGCTCCAGCATTTCTGCTGCACAGTCCAGTTTCTCGTCCGTGCAGTATCCGCTTATGAGTGTATTGTAGGTAACTTCATCTGGGCGTAGCCCATGACCCACCATTTCAATGAACAACCTAGAAGCCGATTCCATTTCGCCTACATTGCAGAAACCAGCGATCAGTTCATTATAAGACCACTCATCAGGTTCACACCCATTAGCCTCCATAAGCTCTAGAATCTTAAGAGCAGCACTAATATTCCCCGAGTCACAGTATCCTTTGATGATGGTGTTGTATGTCACGAGTGTAGCTGTAGGTGTGCCCTTCAACAGACTGATCAGCATCGCCATTGCCCTGTCGGTATCACCGATTTTGCAGTAGCCTTTGATCATTTTATTGTACGTGATGGTGTTGGGCAAACATCCATGTCTCTGCATCGCATTGCAGACGACAAGTGCAGAATCCATTTTGCTATCCTCCACCAGAACATTTACGAGGGCACTATATGTCACCGTATCAGGGAGCACGCCATCTCTTGCCATCCTGTGGAACAGCCCAATGGCCACCCTCGGCGCACGCTGCCCACTTATGAGCGACGTGTATGTGTACACGGTTGGCCTGCATCCCTTCCTTTTCATATCGACAAACAGCCTCCAGGCATCTCCAGTGCGCCCCTTGTCACACAATGCAGCGATAGGGGCAGTGAAATCGTTCGCTGTGGGCGGAACGGCACGCCGCGCCATCTCGCCCATCAGATCCAACGCCTCATCCACCCTCCCGCTGTCGCAGAGCCCGTTGATGAGGTTCGAGTATGTCGCGGCGTTCGGCTCGCACCCCTCTTGACCCATTCGAGTGAAAACCTCAATTGCCGAACCCAGGTCGTTGTTCTTGCAATGCCCGATGATCATCGACATGTAGGTGAACGCATCAGGCTTCATCCCGGACTCGGACACGACCGATAGCGCATCCGTGACATTCCCATCCTTGCACAGCGCGTTGACGACGGTGTTGTAGATGAGCAAATTGGGCTTGAGGCCTTCTCGGAGAAGGCGGCGGTACCTGTCGACGAGGGTGGCCGTCATGCCGAGGGTGTTGAGCTGGACCAGCAGGGCGCCGTAGGCCACGAGATCCATCCGGGGCCCTCTCCGGGCGAGCGTGTCCAGGTCATCCATGGCCCGCGTCATCTCCAGCGGGGTGCGGCAGGCCCTGAGCATGTGGACCCGCGCGCGGCCGACGTCGGCCGGGCACCTGCGGGCCTCCACGAGCCGCAGCGCGAGCGCGGCGAAGGTGTCCGGGGAGTACTCGTGGGAGCGCTCCCGCGCGAGGAAGACGAGGAGGTCCAGCGCGCTGGTGGCGTCCGCGTGCGTGGTCGCCACGGCGGCCGCCTGCGCGGGCGTGAGGGCGGTGACTGCGGCGCTGTGCCGCCAGCGGCGCTCCAGCTGCTTCTTCTGCTTCCGCCGCCGGCTCTGCTGCGCTGTTCGTGTCTGGCTCAGGGAGGCCGCTGCGCGTGCGTGGGGAGTTGAGGAGGTTGTGGTGTGTTGGGTGCCGGGGTGGAGTTGGTGGCGGAGGAGGAGGAAGAGGAGAAGGCGGGGAGGAGGTGGGCGGCGGCGGCGCGCGGGTGGAGGAGGAGGAGGGAGAGGGGGCGGAGGCGAGCGATGGGCGGCGCCATGGGAGTAGGAGGATGAGGAGGAATTGGATGACGTCGCGCGTCCGGCGAGAAGGGCGGCGGCGGCCGTGTGATGTGGGGTGGCGCTGGCCAAGAGATTTCTTTCTTTCCGGACGAGGGAGCTCCAGGACCGACAAGGACGAAGAAGATGAAGAGATGGGCCGTAGTTGGGCCACCCGTTCTTAAAATGTAAGCGTTCTTGGTCGGGCTGTATCCAGGGCTGAAATCTAGCAAGCCAAACCACAGGCCCAAATTTCGAGTACAGCCACTTCAACAAAACAAAACAAAAAAATCGAGTACGTCGTGGTTGGCGGGAGCTCCTCGCCACCGACCTGGTCGGTCGGTGGAAGGCACCGCACACCCCCCACGATCCAGTAATTTAGTGGGCCGCGGCCCATTGCATCAGGTGAGGTTTTTTTCCTTTTTCTTTCTTCTTTTCTGTTTTTTCTTTTCTGTTTATATTTTCGTTTTTTAAAATCTAACACTTTTAAAAACTTTTTTCGAGAAAAAGTTTTCATAAAATTTGAACAATTTTCTGAAATTAAAAAAGTTTTTAAATTTGAACATTTTCTGGATTTGAATATTTTTCAAAATTCGAAATTTGAACAATTTTTTAACTCGAATAATTTTCAAAATTGAACGTTTTTTTGAATATGAACAAATTTCGAATTTGAACGATTTTTCGATTTGAACGATTTTCATATTTGAACAATTTTCAAATTTTCAAATTTGAATGGTTTTCGAATTTGAACGGTTTTCAAATTTAAACAGCTTTCAAAATTTAAACATTTTTTAATTAAAACATTTTCTCAATTTTCTCAATTTTTAAAAATCAAAATTTTCGAATCTAAAAAAATAAACAAAACTGAAAACAGAAAAAAGAAAAAAAACAGAAAAAAGAAACCAGAAAAGATAAAAAAGAAAAAAGAAAAAACGAGGCTAAACAGCCACAAATGGGCCTGGCCCATACCCGACCAGGGGGTGTGCGGTGGCCGGTAGCCACCGACCTGGTCGGTGTATAGGTTTTACCGTGGTTGGCGTCGCAGGTGCCCCGCGTGCAGCTCGGACGAGCGGCAGCCCATGGGCATCTCGTCCGGCCGACGAGCAACATCGGCGTTGGAGGAAAATGCTCTTCACCTAGCTAGTAACCAATTTGCTCGCCAACACACGTCCACACAGACGACAGAGGAATATCTTCGTCCTCGCCGGTGAGCTCTGTGAACCTCGCTGGCCGCAACACCTGGATCATTGCTGGCCCGGAATGGTGTAAGTGGCACACATGGTTTTACGGGTGGATGGATCTGGTCCCCCAGATGTGTCCCTCCACCCGACACCCTGTTCCCGCAGGCCTCGGTCATTCGCGGTGGGGAGGTTGACGGCCGACATTGCCG
The DNA here is from genome assembly GCF_022539505.1 of Lolium rigidum. Taxonomy (NCBI): domain Eukaryota; kingdom Viridiplantae; phylum Streptophyta; class Magnoliopsida; order Poales; family Poaceae; genus Lolium; species Lolium rigidum. Next base: position 64,991,069 of record NC_061511.1, read on the forward strand.
CCCCGCAGACATTACACGGTGCTTGGCCGTGGTGCCTAACTGCCTCCTCTTCGTCCAGTAGGTGGCAAGCGCAGTGAGTCAGAAGAAGGAGAAAAGCAGGAGGGCAAGGAAACAAATGGTGCGCTCGTACACGAGGTGCTCTACGCAAGAGGATCCGGCCATACATACAACGGGGCGTCACTAGCTGCAGCGCACGAGCCTCCTACGGGACGTCACCTACGTGAATGCTGAAGTTGGATTGGCCAGTTCTCAACATTGGTTAGAAATAGCAAAACTGCTAGTATTATAAACTCAATCCAATTCTTTTTTCTTATACGTATGGTTCAAAGCAGGTAAAAAATTAAATCATGTAAAATTTGCCTAATATTGAAAACCTGGAAAGGTTGGTACTTGTAAGTGAAACAAGAGGTTCTGAACAAGTAGCAACTAGAGAAAATTGCATGTACCAGTAACTATTGGAGCAAGTTTTGCACAAACCAGTGACTCAAATTCCCTTTTGCACAGACCAGCAATCTAGACGCGATTCATTGCAACAAGCTGTTAATGATCCAATTATAGAGTTTAACAGCATATCTACAAAAGTCATGTGCATCAATCTGATGCAGAGGCTGGGCTATGCCCCATTTCGAAAAAAAAACCTGGCTGCCAACTTGGAGAGGAATCTCTCGGGCTGGTACATGGACGACGCGAATTGAATTCTAAAATCGACCGATTGCGAGTTCGTTTGCATTGGTACGTAGACACGAAAATGGTCATTTTTTACCGCGTGACCGTTCGCGTGTGGGTGTGCCTCCAGCCACCCGACGCATATTATTTTTTCAATATTTTTTCATTCAACTGAAAAGCATAATTTACATACGAAATAAAGGAAAAACAAGAAGGAACAAGGTCCCTAGACTACTTGTTCGCCCCTCGGGGTGGTTGATGGCCCAGCCCCGCCGTTGTCTCCCTCCCTCCTCAACTTCTCCACCGCCCGCCGCTCCATCTGCCGTGCGGTCGCCAGAGCTCAGTGGGCCGCTGCCGGTAGCGCCTCGTTGGCATCTGGCCGCTGGGTCTGGGCGTACGCGCATTTTTCGACTGCGAGGTCGCTAAGTGTCCATTTGCGTTGGGTACCTGGAGATGCCCTTTAGGAAAATGAAAAAGAAAACTGACCCTTTCCCTTTGAACCCAAGCAGTGGCCGGGCCCCCGATGCGACCACCGAAGACGACGGGGCGGTGGAAGAAGGCTTGAGATGGCACTGGTCCACGTAGTAGAGTTGGGCTAGGAGTTCCTTATCTCCTTCCAATCTTTCCGCTAGTAGACCGAAGCGGCACAAATTTGTGGATATTATAATGCGCCAATAGAACCAAAATTTGATGGTTGTAATCTGATATGTGGAAGGGACACATAGGTTTGACTGCAAGCTTGGGAGCATAGTGACCAGAGCAGCAACACTGCAGGGAGGCGGCAGCCGCATAGGGGGATTCAAACGATGCCACCGCCTTTGACTGGAGCGGGTTTGGCCCGAAGGATAAGGTGGCGGAGTAGAGGGCCTTAGTCGTGTACTTCGAGACGCTAAGGAAGGCCAAAGATGACGCCAACGAGGCCATGCGGCAGCGGCTACTGGAGGACGCGGCGGCCCACTCTGACGACCGCACGGTGGATGGCGCGGTGGACGGCGGAGAAGTCAAGGAGAGAGGGAGGCAACAGCGGGGCCGGGCCGTCAACCACCCCGAGGGGCAACAAGTAGTCTAGAGGTCTTGTTCCTTCTTGTTTTCCTTTGTTTCGTATGTAAATTATGCTTTTCAGTTGAATAAAAAAATGCTGGAAAAATAATATGCGTCGGGTGGTTGGAGGCACACCCATGCGCAAACCGGCGCGCGGTAAAAATTGATCATTTTCGTGTCCACGAGTCGAAGCAAACAAACGCAACAGGCCGATTTTAGGATTCAATTTGCGTCGTCCATGTACGTACCAGCCCGAGAGATCCCTCTCCAAGTTGGCAGCCAGGTCACCTCATAGTGGGCTTCTGTTGTTAGATATGTTGTTAAACTCTGCAATTGGATCATTAACAGCTGTTGCAATGAATCGCGTCTAGAGTTGCTGGTCTGTGCAAAAGGAAATTTAAGTCACTAGTGTGTGCAAAACTTGCCCCAAGAGTTACTGGTACATGCAATTTTCTCTAGCAACTACAGGGTACCCCCCTTTCCCTTGCTGGCATGGGCGTATCCAGCAGGGTGGAAGGGTGGGGCGTGCCCCACCCTAAGAATTCAGCCCGTTAGCCCTTATAGATTTTATCTGGACGGAAAGAACTCGTTAGGTTATTAGCCCACCCAGTGAGAAAGCTACCCAGGTTCATAAGATCCTAAACCCCCGAGCTAAAGTCCCGATCTATGTCTGAATCTGTTCGCCTGATCCGATCGATGGTGCCAGAAAACGAACGAAGAACGAGAACTAGGAGGCCACGGCGTAGGGGCAGCAGTCTGCAGTCAGGGGCGCAGCGCGTAGTGCTGCCTGCGACGGGCGTGAGCAACATAGACATTAAGGGCCACACTCCCGGCGCACAGTTTCCTTGCATCTTTTGATATTTGAGCTCTCTATTTGATCAGGTTAGGTGCTAGGTTCTACTCCCATGCCTCTTTTCTTCTTTAATTTTGAGTTTATTTTCCATGGTAGAATTAAGATACCAATTAATTCGTTAGAGACTAATTAGAGAATTGATAGATTACTTTGTATTTTGCATCGTTGAATTATTTGAGAAACGGGTGCATTGCATCTACTGTCAAAACCATGTACTAGTTTGTGCAAATATTCCTATATGCAAGTTTTAGAAGTAATAATTGAATTAATGCTACTTTTACAAACATATGAATCAATTTCTATTGTAATTTTCAGTAATTTTATACATGTCCTTTTCATGCCATATTTGTGCTATAGAAAAAACAATTAGTTGCCCCACCCTAGCGTAAAATCCTAGATTCGCCACTGTTGCTGGTAACATATGTTTAGAACTGCAGCTCGTTTTCAGTTTTCTCTGCATAGGAGAAACATCGAACAAACAACAGATTTGGTATCCAGCCCAAATGGAACCTAACATCTCTTGTTTCACTTTTCCAAACATCAAAATCTTGACACACCGAAAAAAAAACGCATAACACCATAACAGAATGAGTTATGCACCAAAGCAAAGAGAGTACTAACCAGTCTTCAGAGCTAAGTAAATTAAGCATGAACCGAAAGTGCAATAGATATTACAGGATATGGTAAAGCGAAGTCTAGCCAGATGGTCTGCAGTCTTCACTCTCTAGAGTTCATAAGTTGTATGCATCACGGATTCTACACCGTACCTCAAATCAGCATAAGATGCACAAGAAAATAAAACAAGATAGAAACATCCACACAGCATATACGCTTAAGCCTTGGATCTCTGAATAGCCAAGGAGGGATGGCAGATCCACAGGCAGCCCAGATCTTGTCACACTTACTCAGAAAATGAAGCCTGTACACAAATGAAAAGACACTATAAGAGTCTGGTGTATTTGCATTGAGAAAGAAATCTCAGTTACAACAATGAAAATGAAGATACTAGTAAAGAGTTCAGTAAATATGAAGCAGATTCACTTTGCCAAGTGCAACTTATAGAAACATGAATTTGGACACACACTTTGTTTATAATTGCTATGGACATTTCTGGATGGTAATCTAACAAAAAAGATCTAACTGAACTGCTCCAAAAAGAGACTGCAGAAAATGTTATCAGTTACTTCATATATATAAACAAAATGTGAAACAAGCAATGACAACCTACATTACTATATATGTTATGTGTTATGCAAGCTGTGAAGACTTCCCAGGCAAGTCTAAATATGGCAAATAATTTAGTGCTGGAACGATAAGCAAACTGAGTGCCAAATAAGTCAACCCATAAGGGAAAGGAGCTGTTCAAAATCTAGTCAGCCTATTATATCAAACAAAACAATAAGGAATTTTTTCCACAGCAAATAAATGTCTTATAATCTTCTTTTTTTCTTTTGGTGCCTCACCAGAAGTGGGCAAAAAACAAATCATGAGTAAAATATCTTGGTGTCCCTATGAACTGTCCTTGCTACATAATTCAGAATTTTCGTCTTCACTACTTGCTTTCTTAGTTTCTTCCCCACACATGAAAACTAATTTCAGAATACAGGGAGCATGGAACGTGTTATGGTTAGCTTACAGATGTTAAGTGCAGACAGGAACTTCAAAACTTTGAGAATTCTCTCGTCGACCACACTGCACTTGACTTCAACTATGTTAAGGTGCTCAGATATTGCAGATGGTCGCTCCATTGAACTGTAGCGTCCTTTAATTTCCACTTTATGATTTGGTCCCTATGGTAAGAAAAGAACATTTAACAAGGATGGATAATTAATAATAACTTTAACATTGCAGCAATTGTCCAATTAGAAGATTTATACCTCGGAAAAAAGTTGAAGCGTGAGCTTCTCTAGAACTGGTGAGTTTTTCAGAATGCAAGCTAGTGGATCCAAATCAGGAGCCTCGCACCAGTACTCGTTGAGCAATAAAGTCTTTAACTTGATAAATGTGGGGCAGTGTTTCAAATCTCTTGTGAAAACGAACTGGAAAGAAAATACGAAAAGTCAGAAAATCAAGTAACCAATACTCACAATGTGAATGATGCACAACTAACCTGTTTTTTCGCTGATGTCCAGCAACAATGTAGATATTGGAACACAAAAGGGACATAAAATAAAGGATTTAAGATGGGTGCCATACCGTTTTACTCCCAGGTAGCAACTTCAGGTATTTAGCATTTGAGATACCACCCAGAAGAACACATTCTCTGCTGCAATCGTCTTCAATAGGAACACAATTCTGACATGCATTATTATTAGATCCACAGAGAACACCAGAGTCATAATTCAGACAGACATCTTTGCAGTAATCACTAAGATACACATCTGCACTCTCTAGCAACGCCATGTTTTCAAGTAACGGTGTTCTACCAATAAAATGATCAAGTTTCAGAGAGACAAGGCACGGAGTAGAAACATGGATCCGGCAATTGAATTCGTTGTGGCAGCAATAGATGCTCAAATGCTTTAGGGAATGGGACAATATCCTACAAGCATTTATAATGCAATGACTTATCTTCAGATCCTCCAATACTGGGCAGCTACCAATATCAAGAAAGGTCTCTGGTAGGCCTACACCATCAAGGTCTAATGTTCTCAGATGCCGAGAGACAAGAGGCGGGTCTAGGTAGAGATATTGAGATCCACGAACATGAAAGGTGAGCCTGCGGACTTTGCACATCAAGGCGAAACGGACCCATGTTTTCACATAGGGTTGGTCTTCTTCACAGAATTCATTGAATTTGATCTCGACAAGGTCTAGGTCGGTGCGCTCACGCAGTATCAGAAAATGGTCCACGAACTTCCGGAGTTCTTCGACATCAACATAGTAATTATCGTCAAGGCCGACGATGCGCAGGCTTGTGGTTGACCTCCAAAGATGGCGCCACCGCCGGGCGAGCACGCAAGTCCGCACGACGGCCTGCACTGGGAGGAAGGAGAGCACGTGGTGGAGGAGACTATCGGGGAGGGTGCCGATGCGGTCGGCGACGCTCACCGGTGGTGCACTCTGGCGCTTCTTCCTACGAGGCATTCCGTCGAACAGGTGACGGGCGTAGTCGGGGCTGCGAGGCAACAAACGGTCAGACGATGCAAGGGTGGAGAGAATTGGATGGGATGGAAAGAACAGATCGATGCCTTGCGGCAGCGGAGCACCGGACCCCCACCTCACCTGGCTGCCGACAAGTCCGGTCGCGAGGAAGACGAGAATCGGAGGATGGACTACATAGAGAACACCGGATCACGATAAAGATCTGCGATAAAATTATGGACGCAGATCCACAGTGAGTGCGCACTGTATAAGCTAAATAGTGCCCTTTCCTCAAATAGAGAAGAGTGGTCCCCACGCCTAGAAAGGAAATTTTCGGTCTCCCACATGTACCAAGCCCATTTCTCTCCCCTATCTAAAATAAAGGATAAAAAGGTTAATGGTTGAAAATCTCCTACACAATTTGGCTGTGATCATGCTTTGGAAGTTTGGAGGAAACTTGTACTAGCTTGTAAGATAGAAGATACAATGCTAGCTGGTAGTGTTGTTCTTGAAGAATTGATAGGCTCCTGTTATATATGGTGGATGCGTCGCCAACTTGTACATGGTGAGAAAGTACCTACAAGTTCAATTATCGCGATGTCCATTTAAGTAATTACATCAAATAATATAAGAGCAATGAAAAAGAATTCAGTGAATAAGAAGAGTGTATGAACAAAAGTAAAAGAAGGACACGTTATGATCAATGTTGATGCAAGTTTCAATTTAGAAAATCTTACCGGTGGAACAGGAGCGGTCATCGAGAGATGATCACGGGCGATTTGTCACCGCATGTAATAATTCGGTCCAATATGCCATCGATGCAAATATCTTAGAAGCTTAAACGATCAGCAGAGACATTGCATTAGCCAATAAGGTGGGCTTTTCGCGTACTATTATTCAATCCGATTGTTTATAGGTGACTAGAACTCTTCCAGACGGGAAGTTTCCCCTCGACAGTGGCGGCTTCTCTTTTTGATGATATTTACATCCAAGCTTCTACTATTTTCTAGTTGTGAATTATGTTTCTTTAATAGGGAAGTAAACTTTGTTGCTGATTGTTTATCCAGAGAGAGACGGATTCACTCTCGTCTGTGTTTGGGTAGATGATCCGCCTATTTTAATCATTTTCTTGTTAACTGACGATGTATCTATTATTTAATTAATAAAACTCGCAGCTGAGTCCTCCTGTTTCCCAAAAAAAAAAGATATGGGAAGGCGATGTCTTAAAGTTTAATACTCTATATTTACTTTTCTCGGTATTTGAATCATAGGGAAGTTATACCACTCTAAAGTCATACCGCTATTAATTTGGTAAAACAAAAAAAAAAGTTCACGCCCTGCTGCCTGCTAGCTACTATTATATTACAAAAGCAATGTTTACAATACATTACAATGTTTATAAAAAGAAAATTAACGGCTGTTGCTTTCTACTATTATATTACAAAAGCAATGTTTACAATATATTACAATGTTTACAAAAAAAATGTTCAGCTCCTCGCTAGAGATCACGCGCCCTGCACAAGCTCCTTGTCGGAGATCTAGCGATCCAACTAGCTGCTCCGCGCACGCGGGGCGTCAAGACGTTGTCTCCGGCCATGCCCCACTTCTCGCCGGCAGCTCCACTAGTCGCGGAACCCCGCCACACTCACCGGCGGTAACCTCAGCTTCCGCCAACCGCGCGTGGCCTTGTCAGAAGAAAAGCCTACCTAAACCAGAACAAGTAGTGTACCTTGTCAGCTTTGATCTAAGCAGGAACATGAAGTGCTAACAAGAAGCTTTGATCTAAGTGGATTGGTCAATCATGCTACCAATGGTCTTTGAGTATTACAGAGACATGTATAGATGCATTTAATTGTCCTTTAGCATTACCAATTCCAATTTAGTGAGACATGAAGCACTATATTAGTCTATTAGTTCCTTCAAAAAAAATATTAGTCTATTAGTCTATGGCTACGTTGAAACAAAGTTTGAAGCATACTCTGCCTACTTGAGGTTTACATTACCTATTTTATGTTGTAGATGCATTTGTCCCATACATTTTATGACTAGTGGATGGAGATAAAACAATAACTACTATCTAGATCAAGTTTTAAATATGTGAAGAAAGCAAAGGGAATTAAAACTCTTTGCATCTGGTGGTCTTTCTTTACTTTAAATGTTTTTGTTCATGAAAATACCTGGTAGTCTTTCTTTACTTAAAGAAGACCATGTGCGGACGACGGCGACCCGGGCCAAGGGAGGCGGCGCGGGGGTGGCGAAGCACGATGCATGCAGCGACATCATGACCCAAGGGGACGACGTAGCTGCAGGGCGCGAGTCGGTGCAGCGGTAGAAGGCCACCATCGACGTACATGCCTCGGAAGGCGCGTCAGAGGCCGGTAGCATGGACTAAAAGGCGGCGGCTCAGCTGCCCGAAGGGGAGACACAGCGGCAGCCCAATGCTCGATCGGAGGTAGGCGCGTGCTCGGGAACATGTTTGGTGGAGATGTGCGCGAGATCGGTTGACCAGACCGACGGTGGTGTTGGACGTGCCATGGTGGGGACGACGCGCCGGAGATCGGAGTCGTTGACGACGTTGTTGGTGATGTCCCGGGCGATGACGACAAGGACAGACGCAACGTGATGACTGCGATAGCCTACCGAGGTAGGCGCAACAGCCGCCGAGGGCTACGACACCCCGACGTAGAGACCGCGACTGCCTGCCGGGAGACAGGGATCCGCGGGTGTGGAATGTCGATGCCGCTGTCATAATAGAGGCGCGTGATGACGACGATGGTCGGCGACTCAATCCAATCATCATAGATCGATAAACCAAAAAAGAAGAACCGGCCAAGCGACCGGCGGCGAGAAAAACCGATCATGGAGATCGGAAAAAGACTCACCAGGGCAGTAGATGACGGATCAACGTACGAACCCTGCTACGGTCCGCGTGGCCCTCAGCGGAGATCATGAAGATCGACCTCCCAGGGCGGGGCGAGCGGAAGCGCGTGTGGCAGCGGCTAGGTCTAAGATCTTGCGGCTGATATCATGTAGAAGGATGGAATGTGATGGATGTTATCTTAAGCCTATGGGGCGAGTATATATAGAAGTATAGATTTGAAGGCTAAGAAGACTATGGTAATGTAGAAGGTAAAGATTACAAATCATATACTATCGAATCAAATATAGCTATATCAAATATATCTCTAAACTTCCGGAAGAAATTCAAATAATCTGCAAATGATGAACTACTACATGTGAAGTGCCATGGTTACTTTCCTAATAGGAGAAGAGCAACTGAAAAATATGCCAAAAACAGTTGAAAATCCAGTCGTCGTTTAGGGAGCGAAGGAGAGGTGGGGTGTTTGCTCTCACCTGCAGCTTGCGTAGGTGCGAAATCTAGGAGCAGCGACCTCTTCTTGCCGCCGACGCTGGTTCTTGTCTGTTGGCTCTAGCTGATGCTGCTGGTGGAGCGAGGTGGCTGCAGCAACGAGAAAGGGTACTCGATCAACGTCCTGGGTGTGTTCATCAGGAAATCAAGATCCACCAAGACGAGAGAAGCAGAGTGGGGGGAGGGTCCAGGGAGAGGAAGGAGGGGAGTCACGGCCGCAGGGAAAGGGGAGGGGTCGCCGTCGAGCTACACATCGCCGGAAGGAGGCGGGGCAGTTCCGGTGGTCGCGTCGCGGAGGTCGCCAATTTATGCGAACCCGTTTCTTTCGACGACGAGGACGGCCTGTTTATATTCTCTCTCAGAGCCTTTGGTGCTGGTCGTTCAGCGGAAATAGTCCCACCTCGGAACGCTACGAGCATTACGGCCAGTTTATATAGCGAAGTTTGGAAAGATGGTTCGCCGAGTTCGGTGGCGCGAACTTGTAACCGAGATGATGAGGGGGCACACTGCTGGCCCGGTCGTGTCGGCCCTAGCCCAATTACAAGTGGGGAGCGGTACCATAGCTGGCGTTTGGGCCCGGTCGTGTCGGCCCTTCACCCAATTACAAGTGGGGAGATGTAGCTGTGTTTTTTTTTTCTCAAATTCTTTTGTCTAAGCCATGCAATAACGCCTCAATTTTCTCTGGTCTACGTTTTATCTACGAGAAGTACATGTCCATTTCTCTACTCTGCTTCGTGATTATTTTTACACGGCGATTCCTGAAATTTTTATGTAAGCAGTCGACTGTTCGTAGCAAATTGAAGCCAAGAAACACGCACATAAATTCAATTCGGCTTACAGGTGCATACGATCTCTATATCACACATATTTCAAAGTGTTGAAATTTTTTTGACAGAAATTCTACATCCACAATATATGTGCTCGTCAAGTTTTGCGATACTTTTTGTGGTCTATATCAAAAGAGAAAATTTATCTTCACATAAGTCTTATTTTTAGCACTGAATTTTGTATTTTTTTTGCACATTTCAGATGAAAAATCAAATTTTCATGAAAAGACTTTATGGGCACGTAGCATGTGAAGATATACGTGTGAATTTGTTTTCAATTCTTTTTGATATTTTAAAATATATCTAGAATGTATTTTAAAATAAAGGGAGCATATACTCTCATGAGCCAAAACAACGCTTCGGAACCCATATTGATATCTCTAGTGATCACTGAAGCGAATATATTGTGCCTACTCAGCAAATACCCAGGTACATATGCTAGTGATACCTGACTATGTATTTTAGGTAATCATCACTAAGAAGATTGGCGCGGCATGGCGACGAGCAGCCCGGCCCGTAGGATGATTATTAGGATTAAACAGGAAAAGATAATTCTTTCATGTACACCACTAGCGAGAGGAACGACACCCGCTCCTGTGGCGGCGCCGCCGCACCCGGGAGCCCTAGTCACCTCTCCTCGACCACCCCTGATACGTCTCAAACGTATCTATAATTTCTTATGTTCCATGCTAGTTATATGATAATACTCACATGTTTTATATACACTTTACATCATTTTGATGCATTTTCCGGCACTAACCTATTAACAAGATGCCAAAGCGCCAGTTCCTGTTTTCTGCTGTTTTTGGTTTCAGAAATCCTACACATGAAATATTCTCGGAATTGGACGAAACAAAAGCCCACGGTCCTATTTTCCACGGAGCCTTCCAGAAGTCCGAAGAGGAGACAAAGAGGGGCGACGAGGCGGCCACACCCTAGGGCGGCGCGGTGGGGCCCCTGGGCGCGCCACCCTATGGGGTGGGCCCCTCGAGCGCCTCCCGACTCTGCCCCTTCGCCTATTTATTCTCTCCGTCGCGAAAGCCCTAGTACCGAGAGCCACGATACGAGAAAAGTTTCCAGAGACGCAACCGCCGCCAATCCCATCTCGGGGGATTCAGGAGATCGCCTCCGGCACCCTGCCGGAGAGGGGAATCATCACCGGAGGACTCTACATCATCATGCCCCGCCTCCGGATTGATGCGTGAGTAGTTCATCCTTGGACTATGGGTCCATAGCAGTAGCTAGATGGTTGTCTTATCCTCTTGTGCTATCATGTTTAGATCTTGTGAGCTGCCTATCATGATCAAGATCGTCTATTTGTAATGCTACATGTTGTGTTTGTTGGGATCCGATGAATATGGAATACTATGTCAAGTTGATTAATTGATCTATCATATATCTGTTGTTTATGATCTTGCATGCTCTCCGTTGCTAGTAGAGGCTCTGGCCAAGTTGATACTTGTGACTTCAAGAGGGAGTATTTATGCTCGATAGTGGGTTCATGCCTCCATTGAATCTGGGACAGTGACAGAAAGTTCTAAGGTTGTGGATGTGTTGTTGCCACTAGGGATAAAACATCAATGCTTTGTCTAAGGATATTTGTGTTGATGCAATTGTCTGTTGTTTGCAACTTAATACTGGAAGGGGTGCAGATGCTAACCCGAAGATGGACTTTTTAGGCATAGATGCATGCTGGATAGCGGTCTATGTTATTTGTCGTAATGCCCTAAGTAAATCTCATAGTAGTCATCATGATATGTATGTGCATTGTTATGCCCTCTCTATTTGTCAATTGCCCAACTGTAATTTGTTCACCCAACATGCTATTTATCTTATTGGAGAGACACCACTAGTGAACTGTGGACCCCGGTCCATTCTTTTACATCTGAAATACAATCTACTGCAAACTCTGTTCTCTGCTGTTCTTTGCAAACAAACATCATTCTCCACACCATACGTTTAATCCTTTGTTTACAGCAAGCCGGTGAGATTGACAACCTCACTGTTAAGTTGGGGCAAAGTATTTTGATTGTGTTGTGCAGGTTCCACGTTGGCGCCGGAATCCCTGGTGTTGTGCCGCACTACACTCCTCCACCAACAACCTTCACGTGGCCTTCATCTCCTACTGGTTCGATAACCTTGGTTTCTTACTGAGGGAAAACTTACTGCTGTACGCATCACACCTTCCTCTTGGGGTTCCCAACGGACGTGTGCTTCAAGCGTTATCAACCCCCACCCACTCTCCCTTCCGTCAACGTCAGCGAAGGTGCTAGGGCAAAGCTCGGGCGGCTCAGCGGTGGCAGTTTCCCCTCGCGCAGGCAGTTTTGGGGCGGCGGCTTGATCTTCAACTTCACTTGTAGTGAGGGCGGGCAACAGCGACGAGAGCACGACAGCAGGTCCCTACGACGGTGGTCAACAGGAGGCAGCGGCTGAGATGGGGTTCGCTTGGGCCTTGCCTAGGCGACCATTACTTATTGATCGTCGGCTGGCAATGGCGCTTGCAGAACTGGTCATGGTTTGGCTTCACATCATGATGGATTGGCGTTGGTGGTCACTTCCTTCGCCCAAGGTGGTCGGCCGGTTTCGCGGCTGGTTTGGCGGATCTCGACCCGTCATCTAGTCTCGGTGGCGAGTTGGGGAGACATAGTTGCCGGTGAAAACCGAGTTGTTTGGCGGGCGATGGCAACATTTTGAGGAATCATTTATTCAAGTATTGTTAACCCGCTCATGCTGCTACGGGGAAAACTGTCGTTGTGAGAATGACGAGAACGCCATGAAGGGTACCTCACGGCATGGTGAGAGAGAGGTGGGTGTAAGGCGGGTAGCTATTAAGATGGTGAGGTACAAGTTACCGAGCTTTGGATCCTAGACTCTCCATCTTGGTCAATCAATAACTAGGCCACCAGTTGGGCCAACCACCATCCTTGGGCCACCTAGGCTTGCCGGTATTGGACTACGTCGTTGGTATACCCATAAAGTATATCCACAACAGTAGCCCCATAGTTCTTCAAGATCCGCGTATTCTTCCGCCTAGCTCAGGTCACACCATTTATCCATCTTGTATCTTTTTTTTTCTGAACAGGGAAGGCCTCGAAGGGCCGAGAAGCTCCATTAAAGATGGGTACAATTACATAAAGGACCTTGGCCCAGGACATGCCTGGATCACTATGCAATGTTGGATTAAAGTTAGAAGACATCTCCAATTCATGCTGGCATTGATTCAGGCAAAAAACATAGATGTCAACTTGCTGCAATTTAAAATGTGCACTCTCTAATCATTATGTGTTAGAACTGGCAATCTTCTCTTCAGGGTTGCTAAGATGGAGAACTGGTAATCATTATGGGAAAGAGAGGAATGAATGAATTTTCAGATCAAAGTCGTGCTCCGAGGTCCTGTCGAAGATCAGGTCCGTGCTTGGCACCTCGCAGGCCTTGCTGGCGCTAGATGCCTAGATGGATGGTGCCAGAGTAGTCTCCCTCTAATCCACATTCCAGATCTACTTTTATTTGTGTATTTGTTTTTCTTCTTCTTAATGAAATGAAATTAGCGCGGGCTGTTTATCGTCCAGGAAAAAAGAACCGTTCTATGGCAGCTGCAATCTAGTCTAGATAGATAAGTATACAAAACGGGGTGCTTCAACTTGCCCACTTGCATATTCGGAACTGCCAACATGCCTGCTTTCTGTACATGAACTGCTAATTTAAAGTTCCGCAAAACCGTCTCGGACTGGATTCTAGGAGGCTTGGTTTCGCAAAACCGGCTACTACGACTCCAATTGCAAACTTCATTTTTACATTACTAAATTTATACCCAACCATTTTTCGGAGCATTTGATCCAAGAACCAAAGGAACGCCTATATATAGTACCACCACAAACTTCTTCGAAAGTCCCAACTTGTAGCAGAGCACCCTAGCTAGCCTTACTTTGCAACCAAACCACACAAATATCATAGCCTGAAGCGAAAAGGAATGGCGGTGACGGCGACCACCCTAATTTCACTTGCAGGACCTGCGATGTGCGTGGCCCAGGATGTGATATCCAGGATGAATTCGCAGTCGCAGCAGAATCAGAAGCCGACGATGGCCACGATGCAGCAGGATGTGATTGCCATAAAGGACGACTTGGGGGTGATGCAATCTCTCCTGATGGACCTGGGCTTGAAGCGAGGCCAGAGTCATCTGCTCAAGACCTACGTCCGGCTTCTCCGTGACTTGGGTTACGACGGCGAAGACTGCCTCCAAGAGTTCCTCCTCTTCCTGGAGCAACCTCCTCGCGCCAGTCGTAAGCTCGTGCTGCCGCAGGACGAAATTGCGACCATGCTCAACATTCTCAGGAGTAGTATCCGAGAGAAGCTGCAGTACTGCGTGGATGCTTCTGGCCGCAGTCCGCAGACTGGCTCTGGCACCGGCGCCCAGATGCCACCGCCACTGTCACGGGTGAAACCTCCTGTCATTATCTCTTTCTTTTTCTTCTTCATGTATGTATTACGATGTATGAACTCTTTAAAATTCTTCCTATATTGATCTATAAACTTTCTTTATAAAAAAACAATTTGTGGCTGTTAGTAACAAATGTACATGTCGGCTACATGTAGGGAATTGTAACATAGGAATTAAGACAAACTCATAATAACAATGGGAAATTTGTATAAGTAATTTTCAAAAAGTTATGAACTAAAAACATGCAGATGGATTGATGGAGATGGTGACTGAATTTTGGTAAGCTATCAGCACCGGTCATGTATGCATGACAATTTCTGAAGTGGCGTAAGCAAAGCGGAAAAAAGTTTATCATGCCAATGGAAGTTTACGAATTAGAAGAACTCGAGTTCATACCTCTTGTAGTATTTCATATAGGCATGCATGTATTTTTTTCCGAAAGGATAGGCATGCATGCATGAACTGAAATCTCCTTATTTTACTTCATTACCCGCCTTCAATTGTGGTCTACCTTTTATTCTCTTGTGAACATGTACAGTACATTATTTCTTATTCTCGTTCCTAATTAGTATTACAACCTCCGAAACAAAAGCATGAAAATTTAGTCAAAAGTCAAAATTTACAAAGTTTGATCAAATATATAGAAGAAAATTTTCAACACAATATATTTTTATGGTGTATCTATTAATATTTGGTTTGGTACTGTAGATGCTCATATTTTTTTCTATACAGCTGGTCATACTAGGAGACATTTGATTTTTGACTGAAGTTATGCTATGTCTAGCTAAATTTAGAGAATTGTGTGCCTAATAAGAGAATACATTTATTGCTAACGAAGAGGTGACGAACCTTTCAGAACTGAACCTTTTTTTTTCTCTTCAGATAAACTCAGTAGCTTATGGGAAAGCTCCGCTCATCATCGGCCGAGAAATGGAAAGATCTCACCTCATCAAACTGATTTCTCAGCAAGGGGAACACTGTCGAGTTATATCGATATGGGGAATGGTCGGAATAGGAAAAACTGCTCTCGCCAAAAGTGTGTATGAAAGCCAAGAGCTCAGCTGCATGTTTGAGCAGCGTGCTTGGGTCAGTGTCATGCGCCCTTTCAACCTCGACAATGTCCTCGCAAGCCTAGATCAGAAACTAAAAGTCGGCAAGGGTGAAGAATCAGTGAAGCCTCTGAATGGAATAGGATGCATAATTGTCCTTGATGGTGTATTGTCCACTGAAGAATGGAAGTCGATAGAGCCATATTTACTTGCCAAAAACGCAAGGCGGATCATAGTAACCACAACAGAAGCGAGTGTTGCTGAACATTGCTCGACCGCACACAAAAACATATATAAGCTACAAGCTCTTCACGATGCTGCTGCACTTGAACTCTTCAAAAGCAAGGTACTCCCCTGGCACAAAAGGAATACCACTTCCGTATGCTTCCAGTCGAATTTCTTCAAATATGAATCAGGATTGACCATTAATAATATGACATACTTATTGACCTTCAAAATTAAATTGTACCTATATATTTGTTAGATAAATCTCTATAGCATATAGAACATCAGTAAATTAAGTTTTATTTGGCATGATCCATTTATTTTACATCTTAGAGGCAAACATATACTAACATTAGGTAATGCCGTAGCAAATTAAATTTTGTAAAAATACGCATTGGGAATAAATATAAATTGATAACAAAATTACTACAAAAATATTTTTGCATCGATACACATATATGCAGTTAGAGGTATTTCGAACCCGAGAACCAGGATGGTACATAAGTTGGATTTTTTTAAAGATTCATAGAAATTGACATGAATTTTGAATTAGAAACTAGGAATAGCACTAAAAAAATATACAATGTAAATCTCACGTAAAATGGTACTGTTTAGAATGAGTGTATCGATGCAAATAATATTTCTCTGCATATATGTGTATCGACGAGGAAATAACAAAACTGAAGGGGAACATGGTTACGTCGTGATAATATATGGGATATATTATAACAAAACTGAAGAGAAAATAATATATGCCATAATCTTATTTTTCTGCACAAACTCCAGTTTTGTTATTAGTTGCATTCTCTAGGCACATTCTCCTTATGCTGTGTTTGGATGTATAGAATTTGAGTGTGGAATTGGAATTTGGGGCCAATTGGCCCAATTCGGCTGTTTGGGTGGCCTTGGAATTGGGCCCTGGAAACAAGAGGCAAATTCCGAGCTGTAATTAAACCGCAGTCCATCGTTAACAACAATCCAAGTACCAGTTATCCATTTTAACAGGTAGGCACCTTTAACAATCTTGTTGACGCAATTGTAGGTATTTATGGAAACTTCAGAGCGTGATTTGCATCCTGGCATTGCTTCCGAAGCTAAACTAATCCTGAAGGAGTGTGATGGACATCCGCTTACAATAGCAAGCATTGGTGAACTTCTGTCCAGCAAGCCTATGACTGCTATTGAATGGAAAACGTTTTATGATCATTTCAGTGTTGGGTTCGAGAGCACCCCAAGTCTTCAGTTTATAAGGACGTCCCTTTCCCCAATCTATGATGATTTGCCCTATCAACTACAGTTATGCTTTTTGTATTTATCCATTTTTCCTAAAGGGCACAACATTAGGCGCAGGCGCCTAGTAACAAGGTGGATTGCAGAAGGTTACTCATCTGAGACTCATAGCAAGACTGCAGAGAAGACTGGGGAGAGCTATTTTCAAGAACTTATCAACAGAAGCATCATCGGGCCATCAAAAACAATGCCTTGTAGTGTCAGACGCAATGATTGTTTCCAAGTCAATAATATTCACCGCAAGATCAGTTTCTCAAAGGCAATGGAGGAAAATCATGGTTTTGTGATTGGCAGCACCTATAACAGCCAAGATACAGGACGCCATATTGTTATAATCAGCACTGAGTCAGAGAGGAACAGTCTTGATAGTATGGACCTGTACCATGTACGATCACTGACGGTGTTTGGGGCATGGAGATCATGTTTTATTTCTAGCAAGATGAGGTTGCTTCGGGTGCTGGATTTGGAAGGCACCTCTGGTTTAAAAGATGATGACCTGAAACAGATTGGAAATTTTCTTCACCTGAGATATCTTTCTCTTCGAGGTTGTGCTGATATTTACGTTCTCCCTGATTCAGTTGGTAACCTATGGGGCCTCCAGATGCTGGATATCAAAGGTACAAATATAATCAAGCTGCCAAAAACTATCACCAAGTTGAAGATGCTACAATACATTCGTGCTGGTAATGTACCATTGAATGATGGTACCACCTCATCATCAAGCCATATTTCAAAAAAGTTTCAAGAAGTAGTTGGTGAAGCAATTGGTGTATCAATTGGTAATACTGAATTGCCTAAACCAATGGCCAAAACACTTCGATTCAGCACAGCTGTATTGGACTTCTTGATACCTAGTCTTTGTGGATTAGATATGCACGGTGTTGAAGTTCCTGATGGTATTGGGAACCTGAATGCTCTGCAGACACTCGGTGTTGTCAATGTGTCAGAAGGTAAGGCCATACTAAATGATCTTGAGAAACTCACCCAGCTGCGCAAGTTAGGAGTGACTGGTATAAATAGGAAAAACAGCGAGAATATCATCTCCATCATTGGCAACCTCACACTCCTGACTTCCTTGTCAATGGGGTCAGAGGGAATGTCAGGCTTGCATGGTTGTCTTGATCACATGTTCTTGCCTCCCAAACACCTCCAGTGCCTGAAGTTGTATGGAAATCTGGTGACATTGCCAACATGGATCAATCAGCTCCAGAACCTGGCCAAGTTGAAGCTGCAGAGCACCCGTTTACAGTACAGTCTTGCCATGCAAATCCTTGAGAAGCTACCACATCTGTCCATCTTGCGCCTATTGGTGGGGTCGTTTCAGGATAAGAAACTTGCTTTCCATTTCCAGCGGGAGTCTTTCCCGAGTTTGGCAGTGCTTGAGCTGGCTTACCAAGATGGCATAAAATCAGTAACAATCGATGAAGGTGCAATGCCTAACCTTGAGCTTCTGCAGATTAAGGATTGCATCCATGTTGGATGTGTATTCTCTGGGCTGTCATTTCTCCGAAACCTCAAGGAAGTTGTGCTCAAGGGCGACTATGACGCCAATTTCATAAAACACTTGCGCACACAGCTTGCTCTAAATCCGAACAAACCCGTTCTGACGATGGCCTAAGCTTAAGTGTAAGTCAAAGGCTCTCTATTCCCTATGGTGCATCTAAATTCTTTTTGGTGTTTATTCCTCTTCTTAGTTAGGTGCAAATGCTCTTTTTGACCTAGCTTAAGATCTACTATTGGGTTTTCTAATTAATAGCGTGTCGAACTTGTTTCCCACTATGCTTCTCATTATGATCGTTGTCTTAGGTAGCCTAGTTAAAATGGGGACATATGGTCCACAAAAAAGCTCGGCTCTTAGCACTAGATCATGTTTCGTTTCATCTTAGTCATGCATCTATTGATCTATAGCCCTAATCCATCTCAAGTTGACTTTGCTATCCAGGAATGGAGTGTGCAGTTAGTGCCGCCTAGGTGCCTACGTCAATCCTATTTCTAGCGACGTGTCCACAGCGAAGAAGCAATGCTCACCAACGGCGAGGCACCTGCAAATCTAGGAGAGCACCTGTCATGTGGGGAAATAATGCAGCGTAGGAGCAAGGGTGCACCAGACCCACTCCAAGACGTGATGGAGCAGAAGTCCAGAATCTAGTCCGCCGGCGTTTGGTGGCAGAGGCGCCAGTGTTCTTGATTGTTTTTTCTCCTTTTCTTCTAGGATGCTTTTTGTAAAGTTGAAGGCCTCATCTTCAAATTCTAGGTTCTTTAGGGCAAGTGATGAAAAGGGGTCTTTCTCTAAATTGTACCTGCCACGTGTTTTTCAACGAAAGCTCCACTGGGAGTCGTTGACCACTTGTGTTAAAAAAAAAAATCCAGTCAAGCACGACAGTCCGCCCTTTTATGCCATCTCTCTGTCCAAGCCGTTGCAACGGCTGGTCTCCTGTCGCATCCATGGCTGACGCTGCTCCTGCATGCATGATTAGCATAGATTGATTAGGGTTATCTACATGTACATTTAAATTTAGATAAATCTAAGATATTCTTTCATGGATGGAAGGAGTAGCCTAAATTACAACTCATTACATTAGTATTTACATGACCTGGAACATATAATTTTAATCAAATTACACTGTAATTTCACTTTTGAAAACATGTACAACAGTATCTAGACAAATTTGAGCAGTTTTATTTGGAAACAGAGGGAGTAGAAAAGAATTTTCTTCTATTTCTTGTACAAATTATGTACCAAATTGAAGTCTATTAGACTAGTATCCACAAGCAAAACACCGCTAACTGCACTTCAAACAAAACGCTACGTCGAGTAGAAATGGGCATACAATATGGTGGCCCTAATTAAGTACAGTACTACTACTGAACTCAGGAGAGCAGCCCGCTGAACACCGGCGAACTTGCGCTTCTCCAGATCGAATATCAGCCAGCCGTTGGAACCACCAGACGATTACACCTGGCATGGTCCGCATGGAGGCTCCCGTCGGGTCAAACAAACACGAAACACACCCCAGAGAGCTTGCACCAAAGAGAACAGGATACAGTTTAATTAATTAAGGTGAAGATACTTGCTTATATATACTCTGCATTGCATGTACTCACCAGTTTAATTAAAGGAGTAGAAACAATGTAACCAGAGAGGCGCTCCAAATATCCAGTCTATGACAGTAACAGCTGACACTGGGCAGTCTGCCTGAATGTGAGCAGCTGAGAGCAATTACCTACACTAACAATGGCACATAGGATGTATGCAGTGACAAGTGATCAGAGTGCTTCTACAGTTGTAGTGCCAGACAATTGGGCTAGTGCCGTCCTGGTTGAGTTCTACAGGTACACATCAGCTTGGGACCTGAAGCTGACCGGATGACAAGCCTTCATTAACTTTTAAACAGTAGTACATCCTCCAGGACGAGTTTTACCAGGAAATTCAGCAGCGACCATAAAGCTTCATCCCCAATTCTGCGTCCGTCTCAGTCACCTCATAGCAGAGAATCAGCCTTAACATAGGTGTGCCAATATATTCGACTAAATTCAGCCCATCTTGGGGTGCAGCAGCTTCAGTACATCGAATATTGACCATCTGATCATGTCTCCAATTCAATGCAGCAATCAAGGCGCCCCCTCTCATCTTGGACAAGTGCATCAAGGAATTTGCAAGAATATCTTCCAAACTGCATGGCTTCCAACATGTTCATGTAAGTATTATTAAAAACAGGGAACTGAGAAGGAGGCACAATCGTAACAAAGAGGTACGATGTAACAGACATTGAGCATTCACCTTCATAAGCATGACCATCAACAGGAACAGAATGGATAGAGTACTCAGGTTCCCTCCTTTCCCCAAAAGGTTAACAAGGAAATTTTCGCTGTGCTTCATGCAGAGACGCTGCAATAGCGATAAACCATGTTAGCACTTGAACATACATAAAAACATTTAGAACTAAAGCACTTAAATTGAAGTCTGCACCTGACAGATGCGACAAAGAGGCTGGTAATGGGCATATTAGGAGTATAAAACAGCTTAATTGGGTATTAAGCTTGCTGCCTTGGCCATTCTTTGATATCATTAGAAGCACACAATGAAGCCTTGGAAATACATAACAATGAGGAAGACCAAAACAGCAGCAGGAAATTGGTCATGTCTGGAAGATTATGGCCGTACAAGGCCTCCCTTAGGACAGACATTACCAGTTCTATTATCAAGAGATGTGATAACAGGATCACAACATCTTCAAATTCAGCACCATGGCCATTATTGCTGGTTGTGGGGCTAAACGTGTTCCAGATGATATTGTCACTGTGTGACACAAGTTTGCACTGCGCCAAGCCGTCACAGACCAATATTCCACCAAGAGAAAAGAAACGATGTTCAATAGACTCACCAGATATTGGTTGCAAATGAACAGGCAGGACACAAAGCATAACCGTTGTAATGAAGCTCATCTGGAAGCACAATACCAAAGGCTTGGAAATAGATAACCATGAGGAAGATCACAAACAATGAAGAGGTCCCTCTAGCCATCTAACTAACTCCAGGATGGATAGCTCTGGCATATATCAGGTATCACAAGAAAAATCCCCAAATTACTGCTGTGCATCAAGTCCAACTGATCCTAGTGATGGCTGCTTTTTCAACGCTTCTCTTGCTAAAATGTTGTATGAACGGAAACTAGGCTCACGATGATTATTTTCCATGATGTGCAGGTATTCCATGCACAAGTCTTTGTATCCGGCCCCAAGCAATCCATCGATGAGGACAGTCCATACAATATTATCAGGATCGAAAGGCCTCGACAGCATGTGTTCAAAAATAAATTGGGCTTCTTTCCTTCTGTTAAATTGGCATAAAGCGCATATTAGTGCTTTATAACCAACAAGATGGAGTTCACAACGTTGAGCAGACATATGTCTGAATACACCCATAGCCAGGTCAACTTTCCGGGCTCTTAGTATTGAAATAATGAAATAATTATATGCCTCCTGGTTTGGGCATAAACCCTGACCAACCATGCTTCTGTACAGCTTATATGCCTCATACCATCTCCCACTTCTGCTTAATCCAGACAAAAATGCATCGTTCAACTGCCGAGATAGCCCAAGATCTACATCTGCTAACTTAGAAGATAAAACTGAAATGGCATATTCTTTAATGGCTTGGTCATCAAAACTACAGTTTGAGACCGAATCATGCAAGGACACAAGTTTCTGGTCACCCATCAGGTGCTCATTTTTCAAGCCTTTAATCAAAACATCATATGTCCACAAGGTTGGTTGGCATCCAGCATTTATCATTTGGCCTAAGAGATCAAAGGCACGATCAACTTTGCCTGAAATTATATAAACTTCAATCATCTTGATATAAGCAACTTCATCGAGAGTATGCCCTTGCCTCAGTAAATCTGAAAACAGTTTCTCAGCTTCCTCTACCTTGCCTTCTTGGCCCAGAGCTTGGATAAGAGAACTGTAAGTACGCAAATCAGGTAGGCAACTGTTTTCAACCATCCTGTTGAGCATTTCAAGGGCCAAAGATGTGGCACCATTTCTGCACAACCCATCAATCATAGTATTGTAAGTGACTACATTCGGAGATATCTTTTCTTCAAGCATCACTTCACACAGTCTCTCCGCAGCAGAAAAATTGTTCTGCTTGGTTAGAGCATGGATTAGAGCATTATAAGTTCGAACGGTTGGTTTGCAACCACTTTCCTTCATGTGCTCCAGCATTTCTGCTGCACGGTCCAGTTTCTCGTCCGTGCAGTATCCGCTTATGAGTGTATTGTAGGTAACTTCATCTGGGCGTAGCCCATGACCCACCATTTCACTAAACAACCTAGAAGCCGATTCCATTTCGCCTACATTGCAAAAACCAGCGATCAGTTCATTATAAGACCACTCATCAGGTTCACACCCATTAGCCTCCATAAGCTCTAGAATCTTAAGAGCAGCACTAGTATTCCCCGAGTCACAGTATCCTTTGATGATGGTGTTGTATGTCACGAGTGTAGCTGTAGGTGTGCCCTTCAACAGACTGATCAGCATTGCCATTGCCCTGTCGGTATCACCAATCTTGCAGTAGCCCTTGATCATTTTATTGTATGTGATGGTGTTGGGTAAACAGCCATGTCTCTGCATCACATTGCACACGATAAGCGCAGAATCCATTTTGCTATCCTCCACCAGAACATTTACGAGGGCGCTATATGTCCCGTATCAGGGAGCATGCCATCTCTTGCCATCCTGTGGAACAGCCCAATGGCCACCCTCGGCGCACGCTGCCCGCTTATGAGCGACGTGTATGTGTACACGGTTGGCCTGCATCCCTTCTTTTTCATATCCACAAACAGCCTCCCGGCATCTTCGGTGCGCCCCTTGTTACACAACGCAGCGATAGGGGCAGTGAAATCGTTCGCTGTGGGCGGAACAGCACGCCGCGTCATCTCGTCCATCCAACGCCTCATCCACCCTCCCACTGTCGCAGAGCCCGTTGATGAGGTTCGAGTATGTCGCGGCGTTCGGCTCGCACCCCTCTTCACCCATCCGAGCGAAAACCTCAATTGCCGAACCCAGGTCATTGTTCTTGCAATGCCCGATGATCATCGACATGTAGGTGAACGCGTCAGGCTTCATCCCGGACTTGCACACCTTATCCAGGACGGAATGTGCATCCGTAACATTACCATCCTTGCACAGCGCGTTGATGACGGTGTTGTAGATGAGCAAATTGGGCTTGAGGCCTTCTCGGAGAAGGCGGCGGTACCTGTCCAGGAGGGTGGCCGTCATGCCGAGGGTGTTGAGCTGGACGAGCAGGGCGCCGTAGGCCACGAGATCCATCCGGGGCCCTCTCCGGGCGAGCGTGTCCAGGTCATCCATGGCCCGCGTCATCTCCAGCGGGGTGCGGCAGGCCCTGAGCATGTGGACCCGCGCGCGGCCGACGTCGGCCGGGCACCTGCGGGCCTCCACGAGCCGCAGCGCGAGCGCGGCGAAGGTGTCCGGGGAGTACTCGTGGGAGCGCTCCCGCGCGAGGAAGACGAGGAGGTCCAGCGCGCTGGTGGCGTCCGCGTGCGTGGTCGCCACGGCGGCCGCCTGCGCGGGCGTGAGGGCGGTGACTGCGGCGCTGTGCCGCCAGCGGCGCTCCAGCTGCTTCTTCTGCTTCCGCCGCCGGCTCTGCTGCGCTGTTCGTGTCTGGCTCAGGGGAGGCCGCTGCGCGTGCGTGGGGAGTTGAGGAGGTTGTGGTGTGTTGGGTGCCGGGGTGGAGTTGGTGGCGGAGGAGGAGGAAGAGGAGAAGGCGGGGAGGAGGTGGGCGGCGGCGGCGCGCGGGTGGAGGAGGAGGAGGGAGAGGGGGCGGAGGCGAGCGATGGGCGGCGCCATGGGAGTAGGAGGATGAGGAGGAATTGGATGACGTCGCGCGTCCGGCGAGAAGGGCGGCGGCGGCCGTGTGATGTGGGGTGGCGCTGGCCAAGAGATTTCTTTCTTTCCAGACGAGGGAGCTGCACGATGAAGAAGATGAAGAGATGGGCCGTAGTTGGGCCACCCGTTCTTAAAATGTAAGCGTTCTTGGTCGGGCTGTATCCAGGGCTGAAATCTAGCAAGCCAAACAACAGGCCCAAATTTCGAGTACAGCCACTTCAACAACAAAAAAAGAATCGAGTACGTCGTGGTTGGCGTCGCAGGTGCCCTGCAGCTCGGAAGAGCGGCAGCCCATGGGCATCTCATCCGGCCGACGAGCAACAGCGGCGTTGGAGGAAAATGCTCTTCACCTAGCTAGTAACCAATTTGCTCGCCAACACACGTCCACACAGACAGACAGACAGACAGACAGGAATATCTTCATCGTCGCCGATGAGCTCTGTGAACCTCGCTGGCCGCAGCACCTGGATCATTGCTGGCCCGGAATGGTGTAAGTGGCACACATGGATTTGCTCGCCAACACACGTGCACCACGTCCACACAGACAGACAGACAAGAATATCTTCGTCCTCTTCATCCAGTAGGTGGCAAGCGCAGTGAGTCAGAAGAAGGAGAAAAGCACGAGGGCAAGGAAACAAATGTGCGCTCGTACACGAGGTGCTCTACGTAAGAGGATCACGCCATACATACAACGGGGCGTCACCGTGAATCGCTTATCAGCAGCCTCCATAGATATGATGCGCTCCTACATGAGGTGTTGAGAGCGCCCCCACCTGCAGCGCACGAGCCTCCTACGGGGCGTCACCTACATGAATGCTCAAGTTGGATTGGCCAATTCTCAACATTGGTTCAGAAATAGCAAAACTGCTATTATAAACTCAATCCAATTCTTTTTTCTTATATGTATGGTTCAAAGCAGGTAAAAAATTAAATCATGTAAAATTTGCCTAATATTGAAAACCTGGAAAGGTTGGTACTTGTAAGTGAAGCAAGAGGTTGTGAACAAGTAGCAACTAGAGAAAATTGCATGTACCAGTAACTATTGGAGCAAGTTTTGCACAAACCAGTGACTCAAATCCCCTTTTGCACATACCAGCAGTCTAGACGCGATTCATTGCAACAAGCTGTTAATGATCCAGTTATTGAGAACAAGCAAGTGCGTGAGTGTTTGCCCCATCTCAGGGCTCTCCACGATAGCCACCAGGCGTGTACGGGCTGGGCGAAGCGCGCAACGACTGGGACCTGATCTACCACGTGTCGTGCGAGGGACAGGCGAGGAAAAGAAAAGATGCTCGGCGAGAAAAAAAGAGGTCGCGACCAGGAGAAAAGGAGGCCGCGTGCCCTAATCCAGATTCCCTGCCGCTTCCTCTCGACGGCCTCCACGCGAGTCCTCGCCCCGCCGCCACCGCTCTCTCTCCTCCTTCCCCTCGTAGCAGTGGCGGCCTCGGCCTACTACGAGGATGAGGGTGGCGCAGACCCCAGATGCCCAAAGCTCTCGCGAGCACGAGCATCGCAGCCGTGGCGCTTGTGAGGACTGCCATGGAGGAAGGTGGTGTTGCGGCAGGACTGGCTGGTCGCGGATCTTTAGGAGAGGAGGACGAGTGAGGCCAGCAATCAGCACGGCAGGGGCACCATGCCGTGTGCGGAGACTCTCCTCCCCGGCTTCTCCGTTTCTTTGAATCTTCGATGCGATCCCCGAAGAGCCTATGAAGAATCTGGAGGGAGAGTTTGATGATTAAGGACGAGGAGCCAAGCACACACGACAAACCAATTCAAGTCAGGTAGCTTGCCCACTTCAAGTCACGGAGCTTACCCTCTTCCAATCCCCAAATCCAGCCTATATTAATCGTATTTTCTTGCTCAATTTGTCTATTGCTGATCTTGCTTACTCTCGTAGGCTGCCTTAAAAGAATTTCTAATCGAACTGGAGAAGATTGTGTTTACCTGCTGCAAGGGGATGATGTGCATCTTTTTGGTTGATTACCTTGCTCATTTTCTGCAGGTTTAAGGCTTCGGCAGGTCTAACCAGCAGGGGTGCTCAACTCACACCTAAGCAAGAAGATCAAGAAGCGGAACTGGTATAGGAATCGTATGAAGATTTGGATCCAGGCCAGCGAGAGCAAGGACAAGGTGCGCTCTAATCAGTACCGCTGTAGATGTGCCATAATTTTGATTTAAATGTATGTGAATGGAAGTGCTCGTGATGCAATGTGTCGCTTTTTTCTTATAATTTGACACTAATTTGTGATTTTCTCCACTTATGAACCATGTAGCAGTTTTGATTCTTATCTCATGCGGATTTTGCGAGGAGATGCCGCCTTTCGTTGCGATGTTGGGGGCTTTTACAGTGCTGCGGGTTGCTGCTCTGCAATGATGTTAGGTTCTCACTTCTATACCTCTAGGCTAGCTGTAGTTTTTGGAGCTAGATATTACTGTCGAAAACCTTGTTGTCTGGGTGTGTCATGGAGTAGAACTACTATGGTTTACATGTTTGGTTCATGCCACCGCCCTTTTGTTGCAATTCTTAGATTAGATTGAAACTATAGTCCATTTTTTTTTATCTTGCTATGGTTAGTGTTTTATTTCTGAAAGTTGCATTTCAATTTGTAGTTCTTGTGAGGTATTGGGTTTATATCAGATCAAAATTTCAATTGTCATGCATTATGTTGTATCTTATTTCTGGTCTGCCTTTTAATGTTCCTATTTACCGATAAATAAATTGCTACCTTTCCCTAGGTATATAATATTTCATTTAATTTATGCATTAATATAAAATTTTCCTTTCAGCGATGGCGACACAAGCAAGAACACAGTCCCCAAATGGTAGCTTTCTCTCTTGTGTGGACATGCTATCATATATGTAGTAAGTATTCCACTATCGATTGACATAATTTATTTTATAGGTTTGCTCTTTATTTGTGGACCAATATTACAATATACGACACGAGACAGGAGACTAGGTGCATAACCTTTTATCAAGATACCATCAGGACTGGCCGGGCATGTTCTGATTGAGTCATGGAATATGTAACAACAATGCCTTTGTAAGCCCTACTAGGATAATTTGTTACTACAACTGGTTCAACTTTAACCATGACTAATTCTCCTTATTTCCACCCTTTATGTGTTTCAATAGGACATTGGCAATCTCTGTGTCAGCTGTATCTGATCTTTCTCAACTTCAGGCTATGTTTTTCAATATAGGCCTATTATATGTGTGGTCTCCTTGTATTTGGTGAGTTACTTTTTACCTGGTTAATTGTAGTCTGTATTCCCTTGTTAATCACTGATGTCTACGGGAGCTTCTATTCTTGTAGACAGTGTTGGGCCTCCAAGAGCAGAGGTTTGTAGAACAGCAGCAAGTTTCCCTTAAGTGGATCACCCAAGGTTTATCGATCTCAGGGAGGAAGAGGTCAAAGATATCCCTCTCATGCAACCCCGCAACCACAAAGCAAGAAGTCTCTTGTGTCCCCAACACACCTAATAGGTGCACTAGTTCGGCGAAGAGATAGTGAAATACGGGTGGTATGAATAAGTAGTAGCAACGGCACCGGAAAAGTGCTTTGCCCGGGACGAGTAAACAAGCGAGTAGTAATGCAGCAGTAGTAACGCAAGTAAAACAGTAAACAAGCAGCGATAGAAGTATTTAGGAACAAGGCCTAGGGATTAGACTTTCACTAGTGGACACTCTCAACATTGATCACATAATAGAATAGATAAATGCATACTCTACACTCTTGTTGGATGATGAACACATTGCGTAGGATTACACGAACCCTCAATGCCGGAGTTAACAAGCTCCACAATAATGCTCATATTTTAGTAACCTTTAGTGTAAGATAGATCAAAAGACTAAACCAAGTACTAGCATAGCATGCACACTGTCACCTTCATGCATATGTAGGAGGAATATATCACATCAATATTATCATAGCAATAGTTAACTTCGCAGTCTACAAGAGATCATGATCATAGCATAAACCAAGTACTAACACGGTGCACACATCGTCACCTTTGCACACGTGCAGGAGGAATAAAACTACTTTAATAACATTGCTAGAGTAGCACATAGATAAATTGTGATACAAACACATTGCAATCATAAAGAGATATAAATAAGCACCTCACTATGCCATTCAACGAGTGAATAAGTATTCTGTGAAATATAGCCTAAGAGACCCACACGGTGCACACACTGTCACCTTTACACACGTGGGACAAGGGGTCTCCGGAGATCACATAAGTAAAACTCACTTGACTAGCATAATGACATCTAGATTACAAGCATCATCATATGAATCTCAATCATGTAAGGCAGCTCATGAGATTATTGTATTGAAGCACATAGGAGAGAGATGAACCACATAGCTACCGGTACAGCCCCGAGCCTCGATGGAGAACTACTCCCTCCTCATGGGAGCAGCAGCGGTGATGAAGATGGCGGTGGAGATGGCAGCGGTGTCGATGGAGAAGCCTTCCAGGGGCACTTCCCCGCTCCGGCAGGGTGCCGGAACGGAGACTCCTCGTCCCCCGGATCTTGGCTTCGCGATGGCGGCGGCTCCGGAAGGTTTTCCGTATCGTGGTTTTTCGCTTCGGGGTTTTCTCGACGGAGGCTTTAAATAGGCGAAGAGGCGGCGCGGGAGGGTCGAAGGGGTGGCCACACCATAGGGCGGCGCGGCCGGGGCCGGGCCGCGCCCGCCTATGGTCCGGGTGGCCCGTGGCCCCCTCCGGTCCTTCTCGGGTGTTCGGAGGCTCCCGGTGAAAATAGGGACCCGGGTCTTGATTTCGTCCGATTCCGAGAATATTTCGTTACTAGGATTTCCGAAACCAAAAACGACGAGAAAACGGGAACTAGCACTTCGGCATCTTGTTAATAGGTTAGTTCCGGAAAATGCACGAATATGACATAAAGTGTGCATAAAACATGTAGGTATCATCAATAATATGGCATAGAACATAAGAAATTATCGATACGTCGGAGACGTATCAAGCATCCCCAAGCTTAGTTCTGCTCGTCCCGAGCAGGTAAAACGATAACAAAGATAATTTCTGAAGTGATATGCCATCATAAACTTGATCATATTGTAAACATATGTAGTGGATGCAGCGATCAAAACAATGGTAATGACATGAGTAAACAAGTGAATCATAAAGCAAAGACTTTTCATGAATAGTACTTCAAGACAAGCATCAATAAGTCTTGCATAAGAGTTAACTCATAAAGCAATAATTCAAAGTAGAGGCATTGAAGCAACACAAAGGAAGATGAAGTTTCAGCGGTTGCTTTCAACTTGTAACATGTATATCTCAATGATAGTTTGTCAACATAGAGTAATATAACAAGTGCAATATGCAAGTATGTAGGAATCAATGCACAGTTCACACAAGTGTTTGCTTCTTGAGGTGGAGAGAGATAGGTGAACTGACTCAACATAAAAGTAAAGAGAATGGTCCTTCAAAGAGGAAAGCATCGATTGCTATATTTGTGCTAGAGCTTTTATTTTGAAAACATGAAACAATTTTGTCAACGGTAGTAATAAAGCATATGAGTTATGTACATTATATCTTACAAGTTGCAAGTCTCATGCATAGTATACTAATAGTGCCCGCACCTTGTCCTAATTAACTTGGACTACCGGATCTTTGCAATGCACATGTTTTGACCAAGTGTCACAATGGGGTACCTCCATGCCGCCTGTACAAAGGTCTAAGGAGAAAGCTCGCATTTTGGATTTCTCGCTTTTGATTATTCTCAACTTAGACATCCATACCGGGACAACATGGACAACAGATAATGGACTCCTCTTTAATGCATAAGCATGTGGCAACAATTATTATTCTCATATGAGATTGAGGATATATGTCCAAACCGAAACTTCCACCATGAATCATGGCTTTAGTTAGCGGCCCAAAGTTCTTCTCTAACAATATGCATGCTCCAACCATGAAGGTGGTAGATCTCTCTTGCTTCGGACAAGACGGACATGCATAGCAACTCACATGATATCCAACAAAGAATAGTTGATG
Organism: Lolium rigidum; assembly: GCF_022539505.1. Classification (NCBI taxonomy): domain Eukaryota; kingdom Viridiplantae; phylum Streptophyta; class Magnoliopsida; order Poales; family Poaceae; genus Lolium; species Lolium rigidum. Next base: position 65,021,352 of record NC_061511.1, read on the forward strand.
GCGTCCCCGAAACATGGTTATCGCACAACAAGCAACTTAATAAGAGATAAAGTGCATAAGTACATATTCAATACCACAATAGTTTTTAAGCTATTTGTCCCATGAGCTATATATTGCAAAGGTGAATGATGGAATTTTAAAGGTAGCACTCAAGCAATTTACTTTGGAATGGCGGATAAATACCATGTAGTAGGTAGGTATGGTGGACACAAATGGCATAGTGGTTGGCTCAAGTGTTTTGGATGCATGAGAAGTATTCCCTCTCGATACAAGGTTTAGGCTAGCAAGGTTATTTGAAACAAACACAAGGATGAACGAGTACAGCAAAACTCACATAAAAGACATATGGTAAACATTATAAGACTCCATACCGTCTTCCTTGTTGTTCAAAACTCAATACTAGATGTTATCTAGACTCTAGAGAAACCAAATATGCAAACCAAATTAGCAAGCTCTAAGTATTTCTTCATTAATGGGTGCAAAGTATATGATGCAAGAGCTTAAACATGAGCACAACAATTGCCAAGTATCAAATTATCCAAGACATTTTAGAGTTACTACATGTAGCATTTTCCAATTCCAACCATATAACAATTTAACGAAGAAGAAACTTCGCCATGAATACTATGAGTAGAGCCTAAGGACATATTTGTCCATATGCTACAGCGGAGCGTGTCTCTCTCCCATAAAGTGAATGCTAGGATCCATTTTATTCAAACAAAACAAAAAACAAAAACAAACCGACGCTCCAAGCAAAGTGCATAAGATGTGACGGAATAAAAATATAGTTTCAGGGGAGGAACCTGATAATGTTGTCGATGAAGAAGGGGATGCCTTGGGCATCCCCAAGCTTAGACGCTTGAGTCTTCTTAATATATGCAGGGGTGAACCACCGGGGCATCCCCAAGCTTAGAGCTTTCACTCTCCTTGATCATATTGCATCATACTCCTCTCTTGATCCTTGAAAACTTCCTCCACACCAAACTCGAAACAACTCATTAGAGGGTTAGTGCATAATAAAAATTCACATGTTCAGAGGTGACACAATCATTCTTAACACTTCTGGACATTGCATAAAGCTACTGGACATTAATGGATCAAAGAAATTCATCCAACATAGCAAAAGAGGCAATGCGAAATAAAAGACAGAATCTGTCAAAACAGAACAGTCCGTAAAGATGGATTTTATTAGGCCACCAGACTTGCTCAAATGAAAATGCCCAAATTGAATGAAAGTTGCGTACATATCTGAGGATCATGCACGTAAATTGGCTTAATTTTCTGAGCTACCTACAGGGAGGTAGACCCAGATTCGTGACAGCAAAGAAATCTGTAACTGCGCAGTAATCCAAATCTAGTACTTACTTTACTATCAAAGACTTTACTTGGCACAACAAAACTCAAAACTAAGATAAGGAGAGGTTGCTACAGTAGTAAACAACTTCCAAGACTCAAATATAAAACAAAGTACTGTAGCAAAATAACACATGGGTTATCTCCCAAGAAGTTCTTTCTTTTTAGCCATTAAGATGGGCTCAGCAGTTTTAATGATGCACTTGCAAGAAATAGTATGTGAAGCAAAAGAGAGCATCAAGAGGAAAATTCAAAAACATATTTAAGTCTAACATGCTTCCTATGCATAGGAATCTTGTAAATAAACAAGTTCATGAAGAGCAAAGTAACAAGCATAGGAAGATAAAACAAGTGTAGCTTCAAAAATTTCAGCACATAGAGAGGTGTTTTAGTAACATGAAAATTTCTACAACCATATTTTCCTCTCTCATAATAACTTTCAGTAGCAACATGAGCAAACTCAACAATATAACTATCACATAAAGCATTCTTATCATGAGTCTCATGCATAAAATTATTACTCTCCACATAGGCATAATCAATTTTATTAGTTGTAGTGGGAGCAAATTCAACAAAGTAACTATCATTATTATTCTCATCAAGTGTAGGAGGCATAGTATAATCACAACAAAATTTACTCTCCATAGTAGGTGGCACCAAAAGACCACTATCATTATCATCATAAATAGGAGGCAAAGTATAATCAAAGAAAATTTTCTCCTCAATGCTTGGGGGACTAAAAAGATCATGAAAACCAGCTTCCCCAAGCTTAGAACTTTCTATATTATTATCAACAATGGTGTTCAAAGCGTTCATACTAATATTACTACCAGCATGCAAATAAGATTTCATAGGTTTTTTTAATTTTCGCATCAAACAATCCATGTTTTAAATCAGGAAATAGAATAAGAAGCTCATTGTTGTCCATTATGCCAAACTAGTGTAAACAAGAAACAAAAAGATGCAATTGCAGGATCTAAAGGAAATAGCTTCGAGCACACACACAACGGCGCCGAGAAAAATACTTTACCCGGGACCGTAGTATGAGTGCCTTTTACCTTTCCTCCCGGCAACGGCGCCGTGAAAATTGCTTGATGTCTACGGGAGCTTCTATTCTTGTAGACAGTGTTGGGCCTCCAAGAGCGAGAGGTTTGTAGAACAGCAGCAAGTTTCCCTTAAGTGGATCACCCAAGGTTTATCGATCTCGGGGAGGAAGAGGTCAAAGATATCCCTCTCATGCAACCCTGCAACCACAAAGCAAGAAGTCTCTTGTGTCCCCAACACACCTAATAGGTGCACTAGTTCGGCGAAGAGATAGTGAAATACGGGTGGTATGAATAAGTAGTAGCAACGGCACCGGAAAAGTGCTTTGCCCAGGACGAGTAAACAAGCAGTAGTAACGCAGTAAAACGAGTAAACAAGCAGCGATAGCGATATTTAGGAACAAGGCCTAGGGATTAGACTTTCACTAGTGGACACTCTCAACATTGATCACATAACAGAATAGATAAATGCATACTCTACACTCTTGTTGGATGATGAACACATTGCGTAGGATTACACGAACCCTCAATGCCGGAGTTAACAAGCTCCACAATAATGCTCATATTTTAGTAACCTTTAGTGTAAGATAGATCAAAAGACTAAACCAAGTACTAGCATAGCATGCACACACTGTCACCTTCATGCATATGTAGGAGGAATAGATCACATCAATATTATCATAGCAATAGTTAACTTCGCAGTCTACAAGAGATCATGATCATAGCATAAACCAAGTACTAACACGGTGCACACACTGTCACCTTTGCACACGTGCAGGAGGAATAAAACTACTTTAATAACATTGCTAGAGTAGCACATAGATAAATTGTGATACAAACACATTGCAATCATAAAGAGATATAAATAAGCACCTCACTATGCCATTCAACAGGTGAATAAGTATTCTGTGAAATATAGCCTAAGAGACCCACACGGTGCACACACTCGTCACCTTTACACACGTGGGACAAGGAGTCTCCGGAGATCACATAAGTAAAACTCACTTGACTAGCATAATGACATCTAGATTACAAGCATCATCATATGAATCTCAATCATGTAAGGCAGCTCATGAGATTATTGTATTGAAGCACATAGGAGAGAGATGAACCACATAGCTACCGGTACAGCCCCGAGCCTCGATGGAGAACTACTCCCTCCTCATGGGAGCAGCAGCGGTGATGAAGATGGCGGTGGAGATGGCAGCGGTGTCGATGGAGAAGCCTTCCGGGGCACTTCCCCGCTCCGGCAGGGTGCCGGAACGGAGACTCCTGTCCCCGGATCTTGGCTTCGCGATGGCGGCGGCTGCGGAAGGTTTTCCGTATCGTGGTTTTTCGCTTCGGGGTTTTCTCGACGGAGGCTTTAAATAGGCGAAGAGGCGGCGCGAGGAGGGTCGAAGGGGTGGCCACACCATAGGGCGGCGCGGCCGGGGCCTGGGCCGCGCCGGCCTATGGTCCGGGTGGCTCGTGGCCCCCCTCCGGTCCTTCTCGGGTGTTCCGGAGGCTCCCGGTGAAAATAGGAACCCGGGTCTTGATTTCGTCCGATTCCGAGAATATTTCGTTACTAGGATTTCGAAACCAAAAACAGCAGAAAACAGGAACTGGCACTTCGGCATCTTGTTAATAGGTTAGTTCCAGAAAATGCACGAATATGACATAAAGTGTGCATAAAACATGTAGGTATCATCAATAATATGGCATAGAACATAAGAAATTATCGATACGTCGGAGACGTATCAATCACCTATTATTTCGGATATGTATGTAACCGAAAATTCCCTGAAGTATGAAGAAATAAGCATTTTTCTTATGGATGTAGTTATGTGTTCCATTGTCATGGTTGTTTAAATATTTTCAAAGGAGGGACCTTAATGAATATCTTTACTCAGGTGTGATTTATTCTTTTGTAGGATGATATACAAATTGGTTCCAGTTCGAGGTTTCCAGCGATTGTCAGGGCATCGACTGCGTAGTATCTAACAGGGACGCTCCAACTGCGTCAGGTTGTTGCTAGCGGGGAATGGAAAGGTGAAGACAAGATCTCCACGACACCGTATCCTGCTGCCAAGTAGGTGATTGTGTGCTGTGATTTTTTGTGGGGTTTGGTTTTTTCCTTCCATAAGTGGATGTGGTCATCTTCAAATTTTGTTCTTTTCTATTTTGTAGGTTCTTTGATTGGTTTGCGACTGCACATGCCAGAGATCAAGAATAAGGTGGGTAGCACAACTCATTTGGTGTTTGATGGAATGTCTCATTGGGATATGTGATTTTGTTCTATAAGCTGTAGTAATCACACACTAAATACTGGTTATATAGTCAAAAGTAAATTTATAATTAATTTGTTGTGCACGTTCAATAGTTGATGTTGTTCTTAGAGCTGTGTTTTTCATCTGTGTGCAGCTCTGTACTAGACATGTGAATGGGATATCTTTTTCTTGCAGGAATTATGGGTTCACAAGACCATAAGTTTACTATTGTTGGTGAAATAGTATCCCTCGGTTACTTTCATAGTTTCATGCTTAGGGGTTCGATCCTCTGCGGGGATGCTTATATATACTTTGAACCTTCCGCTACACCTGGTTTTTCCGAAATTCTATCATCTTTGCGGGAAGATATGGAAGTATCATTCATATTTTAAATCATTTTCTTCTATGACTGCTCAGGGTGTTTAAAGCTAAATTACTTGCGCTTGTATTGTATTTAACCACTCAACAATATATTTGCTCCAATAACTTTTCCCGAAAGCTGATTTCTCATTATCTCCATTTCCCAATTCCTTCTGGTGCTCATGCCGATTGCTGGAAGAATCCTAATGGTATAGACTATATACTCTGCTCCTCTGCTAAGGTTAATCCACTGGGTATGTTGCGAAGATAGTTTCATCTTCCCATAATGTTTGGTGATCAATTTTAACGTGCATCATATGAGGAAGCATTGACAAGGCTTTTTTTTAATGTTGGTATATTGCTGCAATCATTAAAATAGCAATCCTTGTTACCTTAGTATCTACAGCCTTGGTTCTATATTAAATGTTGCAGATTTGTCAAGATTTGCATGTGTCTACACACTGAAACGCGTTTGGATACATGCTTATCTAGACAAATCTGTGAACCAAGGTAGTAATAGTTATTGGGGAAGCTGTAAAGATCACCTGTTTGCTATAGAAAAGATATTCAGTTATTAGATCATTTCTTCCCCTAAAAGCATAACTATGTTTACAATCTCTGTTGAGAATCATTCCCTAGCTCATGGTCTGCCAAAGTGTTGATGCAAATATAAGTAAACCTGCACAAATTTGTTATTAGGCCGACATAGCCGACTAAAAGTCTTGAGAAGTTTATGAACGCAGAACTTGATAAAACTTAACAAGTTTGCATCGCACAACTATATGAAACTGTTCACTGAAGAACAACTAATCTTTCTCCACACAGGATAATGTGCATTAAATATATACTTATTCATTTACGGAATAGTAAAAGAGACCGCAATAATAAAAAGAACATGTAGTTCAGGCTAGATTTTCAATGCAAAATTGGGACGAGACCTTCTGTTTCTTTTGAATAACTGCATTTCCGCCATACTATTTGTTTGCCATCGAAATGGAGCATGTTTGCTGGGCATCTCTCCATGTTAATTCACATAGGCATAGTTTATTAGATTAAATTTGCAGATGTAGCATTTTTTTAGCATAAATGGATTCATGAGCCCTTCAATAGTCATTCTTTGCGCTTGTTAATGAAATGATCATGTAGATATTGATGGCAATGAATTAAGGGCAATCAGTTTTTCTGCTTTGCTAAGCCGAAATTGCAGTCAGTATCTTGATAATGTATCTCAATTCCTAAATCCTTGTTGTTCCTTTTCTAGGAATTTGAAAATATTACTGCAGATGGATAGGTAAATTTCATGTTCCATCTAGAATGCTCGTCGCTGCTGACACCAGGTACCTCGTGACACACGTCGACATACTCCCTTCAGAGCCATCTATCCATAGTCCATAATCCTTCTGGGAAACTATTTTGATTTCTTCAGAATATCGGTTGTGTTTTAAATTCTCTTCTTTCCTGAATGAACATACTAAAGCTCAAAATTCCGAACTTTGTGCTCTGGGTCTGACATCCTTTTATGTTTTAGATGAGCAATAGCATTATATATTTTATCTTCCGTGAAATAGAGCAAGTAGGAAACAATTTAACATTATTTTTTCTTAGGCGATGATCAACGGAAATCATAAGTAAAATTTGAAGTACTAAAGTGTTTGTTTCTACCTCCTTCTGATCCATGTGTTGTGCCGTTATGTTCCTATTAGATAAAGAAGCCAATATCCAGATCTATCAAAAGTTTTACTCCATCCCATATAAGTTGTCTTAGATTTACAAAAAAGTTGGATGTATCTACACACTGTTTAGTGTTTTTACACACCCAAACTTTAACAAATCTAAGACAAGTTTCGTAGGACGGAGGGAGTACTACCATTTGAGCTTTTATTTTTTAAATATTTAATGGAATGTACTTGTAGTTTTTTCTTGGTCAGAAGACCCCTTGCTTTCTAAGTACATGCAGTTCATAAAGCTATACTGACTTGTGCAGATATCTTATAATGTACTTGTTTCTTCTCGATTTCCTTCTTGCACTTGATGTCTGCGGTCACACACCAACTCTTTCATCTGGTTACAGACAAATTTCAGAATGCCAATTCTATGGAGAAACAACAGAGGATTGCTAGATGACAAGAACCCTTCCGTGCTGATGCACTACATCACCCCTGTCCTGATGTTCCAGCTCTACAAGCTTTGCTGCTGAACTCTGTGTGCTCTGTGTGTGCTCATTTTATCAGTGCACACCATCAGCTGTGCTAATTAGTTCAGGCCTCATTTCAACCTTGTATGTGAAGTAAACTCGTGTAACCATCTACTTGTATCAGCCACTGTGTTGTGTTTCCATCAAGCAAAATCAAATGTATAATTTGTTTTCTGGTAAGCATTGTTGTAAACCATTTTTGTCAAGCTATATATTATTGAAAAATCAATTAGAAACCAAACGGAAGCGCAGTCAGTCTTGGCCATTTATTGGTGAAAGAGAAAAAACATGATGATATTAGCTTGTGTGAACAAAATCACTTGAATGGACTGATACTGAACGGAAATATTGGGCTATTGATTTGATCGCACCTGACCAGCCAGGAGGCGCCCCAAGGGGCGCCCCAACCACTAGTAGAGTTTAACAGCATATCTACAAAAGCCATGTGCATCAATCTGATGCAGAGGCTGGGCTATGCCCCATTTCGAAAAAAAAACCTGGCTGAGGAATCTCTCGGGCTGGTACATGGACGACGCGAATTAAATTCTAAATCGACCGATTGCGAGTTCGTTTGCATTGGTAAGTAGACACCAAAATGGTCATTTTTTACCGCGTGACCGTTCGCGTGTGGGTGTGCCTCCAGCCACCCGACGCATGTTATTTTTTTAATATTTTTCATTCAACTGAAAAGCATAATTTACATATGAAATAAAGGAAAAACAAGAAGAAACAAGGTCCCTAGACTACTTGTTCGCCCCTCGGGGTGGTTGATGGCCCAGCCCCGCCGTTGTCTCCCTCCCTCCTCAACTTCTCCACCGCCCGCTGCTCCATCTGCTGTGCGGTCGCCAAAGCTCAGTGGGCAGCCACGTCCTCGAGTAGCCGCTGCCGGCAGCGCCTCGTTGGCATCTGGCCGCTGGGCCTGGGTGTACGCGCATTTTTCGACCGCGCGGTCGCTAAGTGTCCATTTGCGTTGGGTACTTGGAGATGCCCTTTAGGAAAATGAGAAAGAAAACTGACCCTTTCCCTTTGAACCCAAGCAGTGGCGGGGCCTCGATGCGACCACCGAAGACGACAGGGCGGTGGAAGAAGGCTTGAGATGGCACTGGTCCACGTAGTAGAGTTGGGCTAGGAGTTCCTTATCTCCTTCCAATCTTTCCGCTAGTAGACCGAAGCGGCACAAATTTGTGGATATTATAATGCGCCAATAGAACCAAACTTTGATGGTTGTAATCTGATATGTGGAAGGGACACATAGGTTTGACTGCAAGCTTGGGAGCATAGTGACCAGAGCAGCAACACTGCAGGGAGGCGGCAGCCGCATAGGAGGATTCAAACGACGCCACCGCCTTTGACTGGAGCGGGCTTGGCCCGAAGGATAAGGTGGCGGAGTAGAGGGCCTTAGTCGTGTCCTTCGAGACGCTAAGGAAGGCCAAAGATGACGCCAACGAGGCCATGCGGCAGCGGCTACTGGAGGACGCGGCGGCCCACTGAACTCTGACGACCGCACGGTGGATGGAGCGGTGGATGGCGGAGAAGTCAAGGAGGGAGGGAGGCAACAGCGGGGCCGGGCCGTCAACCACCCCGAGGGGCAACAAGTAGTCTAGAGGCCTTGTTCCTTCTTGTTTTCCTTTGTTTCGTATGTAAATTATGCTTTTCAGTTGAATAAAAAAATGTTGGAAAAATAATATGCGTCGGGTGGTTGGAGGCACACCCATGCGCAAACCGGGCGCGCGGTAAAAATTGATCATTTTCGTGTCCACGAGTCGAAGCAAACAAACGCAACCGGCCGATTTTAGGATTCAATTTGCGTCGTCCATGTACGTACCAGCCCGAGAGATCCCTCTCCAAGTTGGCAGCCAGGTCACCTCATAGTGGGCTTCTGTTGTTAGATATGTTGTTAAACTCTGCAGTTGGATCATTAACAGCTGTTGCAATGAATCGCGTCTAGAGTTGCTGGTCTGTGCAAAAGAAAATTTAAGTCACTAGTGTGTGCAAAACTTGCCCCAAGAGTTACTGGTACATGCAATTTTCTCTAGCAACTACAGGGTACCCCCCCTTTCCCTTGCTGGTAACATATGTTTAGAACTGCAGCTCGTTTTCAGTTTTCTCTGCATAGGAGAAACATCGAACAAACAACAGATTTGGTATCCAGCCCAAATGGAACCTAACACCTCTTGTTTCACTTTTCCAAACATCAAAATCTTGACACACCGAAAAAAAAACGCATAACACCATAACAGAATGAGTTATGCACCAAAGCAAAGAGAGTACTAACCAGTCTTCAGAGCTAAGTAAATTAAGCATGAACCGAAAGTGCAATAGATATTACAGGATACGGTAAAGCGAAGTCTAGCCAGATGGTCTGCAGTCTTCACTCTCTAGAGTTCATAAGTTGTATGCATCACGGATTCTACACCGTACCTCAAATCAGCATAAGATGCACAAGAAAATAAAACAAGATAGAAACATCCACACAGCATATACGCTTAAGCCTTGGATCTCTGAATAGCCAAGGAGGGATGGCAGATCCACAGGCAGCCCAGATCTTGTCACACTTACTCAGAAAATGAAGCCTGTACACAAATGAAAAGACACTATAAGAGTCTGGTGTATTTGCATTGAGAAAGAAATCTCAGTTACAAGTTACAACAATGAAAATGAAGATACTAGTAAAGAGTTCAGTAAATATGAAGCAGATTCACTTTGCCAAGTGCAACTTATAGAAACATGAATTTGGACACACACTTTGTTTATAATTGCTATGGACATTTCTGGATGGTAATCTAACAAAAAAGATCTAACTGAACTGCTCCAAAAAGAGACTTCAGAAAATGTTATCAGTTACTTCATATATATATAAACAAAATGTGAAACAAGCAATGACAACCTACATTACTATATATGTTATGTGTTATGCAAGCTGTGAAGACTTCCCAGGCAAGTCTAAAAATGGCAAATAATTTAGTGCTGGAACGATAAGCAAACTGAGTGCCAAATAAGTCAACCCATAAGGGAAAGGAGCTGTTCAAAATCTAGTCAGCCTATTATATCAAACAAAACAATAAGGAATTTTTTCCACAGCAAATAAATGTCTTTAATCTTCTTTTTTTTTTCTTTTGGTGCCTCACCAGAAGTGGGCAAAAAACAAATCATGAGTAAAATATCTTGGTGTCCCTATGAACTGTCCTTGCTACATAATTCAGAATTTTCGTCTTCACTACTTGCTTTCTTAGTTTCTTCCCCACACATGAAAACTAATTTCAGAATACAGGGAGCATGGAACGTGTTATGGTTAGCTTACAGATGTTAAGTGCAGACAGGAACTTCAAAACTTTGAGAATTCTCTCGTCGACCACACTGCACTTGACTTCAACTATGTTAAGGTGCTCAGATATTGCAGACGGTCGCTCCATTGAACTGTAGCGTCCTTTAATTTCCACTTTATGATTTGGTCCCTATGGTAAGAAAAGAACATTTAACAAGGATGGATAATTAATAATAACTTTAACATTGCAGCAATTGTCCAATTAGAATATTTATACCTCGGAAAAAAGTTGAAGCGTGAGCTTCTCTAGAACTGGTGAGTTTTTCAGAATGCAAGCTAGTGGATCCAAATCAGGAGCCTCGCACCAGTACTCGTTGAGCAATAAAGTCTTTAACTTGATAAATGTGGGGCAGTGTTTCAAATCTCTTGTGAAAACGAACTGGAAAGAAAATACGAAAAGTCAGAAAATCAAGTAACCAATACTCACAATGTGAATGATGCACATCTAACCTGTTTTTTCGCTGATGTCCAGCAACAATGTAGATATTGGAACACAAAAGGGACATAAAATAAAGGATTTAAGATGGGTGCCATACCGTTTTACTCCCAGGTAGCAACTTCAGGTATTTAGCATTTGAGATACCACCCAGAAGAACACATTCTCTGCTGCAATCGTCTTCAATAGGAACACAATTCTGACATGCATTATTATTAGATCCACAGAGAACACCAGAGTCATAATTCAGACAGACATCTTTGCAGTAATCACTAAGATACACATCTGCACTCTCTAGCAACGCCATGTTTTCAAGTAACGGTGTTCTACCAATAAAATGATCAAGTTTCAGAGAGACAAGGCACGGAGTAGAAACATGGATCCGGCAATTGAATTCGTTGTGGCAGCAATAGATGCTCAAATGCTTTAGGGAATGGGACAATATCCTACAAGCATTTATAATGCAATGACTTATCTTCAGATCCTCCAATACTGGGCAGCTACCAAAATCAAGAAAGGTCTCTGGTAGGCCTACACCATCAAGGTCTAATGTTCTCAGATGCCGAGAGACAAGATGCGGGTCTAGGTAGAGATATTGAGATCCACGAACATGAAAGGTGAGCCTGCGGACTTTGCACATCAAGGCGAAACGGACCCATGTTTTCACATAGGGTTGGTCTTCTTCACAGAATTCATTGAATTTGATCTCGACAAGGTCTAGGTCGGTGCGCTCACGCAGTATCAGAAAATGGTCCACGAACTTCCGGAGTTCTTCGACATCAACATAGTAATTATCGTCAAGGCCGACGATGCGCAGGCTTGTGGTTGACCTCCAAAGATGGCGCCACCGCCGGGCGAGCACGCAAGTCCGCACGACGGCCTGCACTGGGAGGAAGGAGAGCACGTGGTGGAGGAGACTATCGGGGAGGGTGCCGATGCGGTCGGCGATGCTCACCGGTGGTGCACTCTGGCGCTTCTTCCTACGAGGCATTCCGTCGAACAGGTGACGGGCGTGAGCGGGGCTGCGAGGCAACAAACGGTCAGACGATGCAAGGGTGGAGAGAATTGGATGGGATAGAAAGAACAGATCGATGCCTTGCGGCAGCGGAGCACCGGACCCCCACCTCACCTGGCTGCCGACAAGTCCAGTCGCGAGGAAGACGAGAATCGGAGGATGGACTACATAGAGAACACCGGATCACGATAAAGATCTGCGATAAAATTATGGACGCAGATCCACAGTGAGTGCGCACTGTATAAGCTAAATAGTGCCCTTTCCTCAAATAGAGAAGAGTGGTCCCCACGCCTAGAAAGGAAATTTTCGGTCCCCCACATGTACCAAGCGCATTTCTCTCCCCTATCAAAAATAAAGGATAAAAAGGTTAATGGTTGAAAATCTCCTACACAATTTGGCTGTGATCATGCTTTGGAAGTTTGGAGGAAACTTGTACTAGCTTGTAAGATAGAAGATACAATGCTAGCTGGTAGTGTTGTTCTTGAAGAATTGATAGGCGGTTGATTCTTACAGGCTCATGTTATATATGGTGGATGCATCGCCAACTTGTACATGGTGAGAAAGTACCTACAAGTTCAATTATCGCGATGTCCATTTAAGTAATTACATCAAATAATATAAGAGCAATGAAAAAGAATTCAGTGAATAAGAAGAGTGTATGAACAAAAGTAAAAGAAGGACACGTTATGATCAATGTTGATGCAAGTTTCAATTTAGAAAATCTTACCGGTGGAACAGGAGCGGTCATCAGAGATGATCACGGGCGATTTGTCACCGCATGTAATAATTCGGTCCAATATGCCATCGATGCAAATATCTTAGAAGCTTAAACGATCAGCAGAGACATTGCATTAGCCAATAAGGTGGGCTTTTCGCGTACTATTATTCAATCCGATTGTTTATAGGTGACTAGAAGTTTTCCCTCGACAGTGGCGGCTTCTCTTTTTGATGATATTTACACCCAAGCTTCTACTATTTTCTAGTTGTGAATTTTGTTTCTTTAATAGGGAAGTAAACTTTGTTGCTGATTGCTTATCCAGAGAGAGACGGATTCACTCTCGTCTGTGTTTGGGTAGATGATCCGCCTATTTTAATCATTTTCTTGTTAACTGACGATGTATCTATTATTTAATTAATAAAACTCGCAGCTGAGTCCTCCTGTTTCCCAAAAAAAAAAATATATGGGAAGAAGATGTCTTAAAGTTTAATACTCTATATTTACTTTTCTCGGTATTTGAATCATAGGGAAGTTATACCACTCTAAAGTCATACCGCTATTAATTTGGTAAAACAAAAAAAAAAGTTCACGCCCTGCTGCCTGCTAGCTACTATTATATTACAAAAGCAATGTTTACAATACATTACAATGTTTATAAAAAGAAAATTAACGGCTGTGTGCTTTCTACTATTATATTACAAAAGCAATGTTTACAATATATTACAATGTTTACAAAAAAAATGTTCAGCTCCTCGCTAGAGATCACGCGCCCTGCACAAGCTCCTTGTCGGAGATCTAGCGATCCAACTAGCTGCTCCGCGCACGCGGGGCGTCAAGACGTTGTCTCCGGCCATGCCCCACTTCTCGCCGGCAGCTCCACTAGTCGCGGAACCCCGCCACACTCACCGGCGGTAACCTCAGCTTCCGCCAACCGTGCGTGGCCTTGTCAGAAGAAAAGCCCACCTAAACCAGAACAAGTAGTGTACCTTGTCAGCTTTGATCTAAGCAGGAACATGAAGTGCTAATAAGAAGCTTTGATCTAAGTGGATTGGTCAATCATGCTACCAATGGTCTTTGAGTATTACAGAGACATGTATAGATGCATTTAATTGTCCTTTAGCATTACCAATTCCAATTTAGTGAGACATGAAGCACTATATTAGTCTATTAGTCTATGGCTACGTTGAAACAAAGTTTGAAGCATACTCTGCCTACTTGAGGTTTACATTACCTATTTTATGTTGTAGATGCATTTGTCCCATACATTTTATGACTAGTGGATGGAGATAAAACAATAACTACTATCTAGATCAAGTTTTAAATATGTGAAGAAAGCAAAGGGAATTAAAACTCTTTGCATCTGGTGGTCTTTCTTTACTTTAAATGTTTTTGTTCATGAAAACATCTGGTAATATTTCTTTACTTAAAGAAGACCACGTGTGGACGACGGCGACCCGGGCCAAGGGAGGCGGCGCGGGGGTGGTGAAGTACGATGCATGCGGCAGCATCATGACCCAAGGGGACGACGTAGCTGCAGGGCGCGAGTCGGTGTAGCGGCGGGAGGCCACCATCGACGTACATGCCCCGGAAGGCGCGTCAGAGGCCGGTAGCATGGACCAAAAGGCGGCGGCTCTGCGGCCCGAAGGGGCGACACAACGGCAACCCAATGCTCGATCGGAGGTAGGCGCGTGTGCTCGGGCCCGTGCTTGGTGGAGATGTGCGTGAGATCGGTTGACCAGACCGACGGTGGAGTTGGACGTGCCATGGCGAGGACGACGCGCCGGAGATCGGAGTCGTTGACGACGTTGTTGGTGATGACAAGGACAGACGCAGCGTAATGACTGCGATAGCCTACCGAGGTAGGCGCAACAGCCGCCGAGGGCTACGACACCCCGACGTAGAGACCGCGGCAGCCTGCCGAGGGAGGCAGGGATCTGCGGGTGTGGACTGTCGATGCCGCTGTCATAATAGAGGCGCGTGATGACGACGATGGTCGACGACTCAATCCAATCATCATAGATCGATAAACCAAAAAGGAAGAACCGGCGAAGCGACCGGCGGCTAGAAAAACCGATCATGGAGATCGGAAAAAGACTCACCCGGGCAGTAGATGTCGGATCAACGTACGAACCCTGCTACGGTCCGCGTGGCCCTCAGTGGAGATCATGAAGATCGACCTCCCGGGGCAGGGTGAGCGGAAGCGCGTGTGGCAGCGGCTAGGTCTAGGATCTTGCGGTTGATACCATGTAGAAGGATGGAATGTGATGGATGTTATATTAAGCCTATGGGGTGAGTATATATAGAAGTACAGATTTGAAGCTATGGTAATGTAGAAGGTAAAGATTACAAATCATATACTACCAAATCAAATATAGCTATATCAAATATATCTCTAAACTTCCGGAAGAAATTCAAATAATCTGCAAATGATGAACTACTACATGTGAAGTGCCATGGTTACTTTCACTGAAGTACTAATAGGAGAAGAGCAACTGAAAAATATGCCAAAAACAGTTGAAAATCCAGTCGTCGTTTAGGGAGCGAAGGAGAGGTGGGGTGTTTGCTCTTGTAGAAGGATAGAGAGGGAGAGAGATATGCGGAATATGATGGATGTATTATTGAGCCTCATGGGCGAGTATATATAGGCGTACAGGGATCATCTTGGAGTGCAAGACAAGACACAAGATCTATCTCTATCCTAGACTACCTAAACCGTACGTATACCGGATATATCTCTAACACTCCCCGGCGGTCGTAGCGGTAGTGACGTGAACAACGGTAGCGTCGCGGACGGTCGGACCGGAGATAAACCGAAGTGGACCCCGGAAGGCTGACACTCCCCCGCGGTCACAGCGGGAGCGTCGTGGACGGAGTTGCGTCGCGGATGCTTGGACTGTAGAGGAAGCTGGTGAGGCGCAGGCGAGGTGGTAGCCCTGTATGCCGATGTCGAGGTAGCCGAGAGCGTGGGTGCTGCAACCTTGGTCGAGGGAGCCGCGCGAGGGATTGTCGTGGTCGATGTCGTGGGCGGGTGCCGGTGTCGATGTAGCCGCAAGCGCGTAGTGCGCGAGGAGAGTGACGGAGACGCGTCGAGGCGGTCGTGGAGGTTGTCGATGCCGAAGTCGATGCAGTCCGAGCCGTCGAGGACGAGGTGCGGCCCTAGTTTTGCCGGAACCGGGCGCACGTCGGGGACGAAGGCATACTTCGGTTTTGCCAGAACCGAGTACACATAGAAGAAGTCGGTGCCGCGGTCGAGGCAGTCGTAGAGGCGATGCCAAAGAAGACGTTGTCGAAGCCGATGAAGACGAGACGTCCGACGCGAGTTTGCCAGACTCGGGAACGTGTCGGGGACGAAGGCACTTCCGGTGTTGCCGATGCCGGGCATGCGAGGGTAGGGAACATTACAAAGTGCGCGCCATGTCGGAGTAGACTAGTAGAGGAGGTCTCGACGACGGGTGTCGGAGAAGAGGAGCAGGTGGTGTAGTCGGGGAAGAGGCGAGTCTCGACGACGGGTGTCGGAGTAGAGTAGCAGGTGACGTAGTCGGGGAAGAGTCGAGGACGCTGGCGGCGAAGCTGTAGTGTACGAAGATGTAGAAGACGGCTAACCCAGCGGTGACCAGGGGTGGTCATGCTGGACGCCTAGACGGGCGTTGTGGTGGTCGGCGAGCTCAGCGCGACCTGGAGCGGTTGGCGAGCCCAGCGGCAACCTGGGGTGGGGGCGCGGCGGCAGTACACGAAGTAGGCGAGGAAGACCCAGCTGCGTCACGAAGACCATGCGCAGACGGAGGCGACCCGCGCCGAAGGGGCGGCGCTGTGGTGGCCTCGGACGTCGATGCGCGGGGGACGGCGAAGGTGACCGCGTGCGGCGACGCCACGGCCTGAGGGGCCGGCGTAGCTGCAGGGCGCGAGTCGGTGCAGCGGCGGGACGCCACCAGCGTCGTACGCGCCTCAGAAGGCGCGTCGTTGGCTAGCAGCGTGTACCAAAGGCGGCGGCGCTGCGACCCGTAGGGGCGACGCAGCGGCAACCTGATGCTCAATCGGTGGTAGGCGCGTGCTCGAGGACGTGCGTGGCGTAGACGTGCGCGGGGTTGGTTGATCAGACCGACGGCGGCACGATACGCGCCATGGCGTGGACGACGCGCAGATCGGAGACGATGGCAGCGTTGTCGATGGAGTCCCGGTCAATGGCGACGAAGACGAGCCGGCGATGGAGACCGCGCGAGCGAGACAGCCTGCTGTGTCGCACGTAGGGGCGCCCCGTGTGCAACACGTCCAGCTGTGTCGTGCGGTTGATGGCCGGTGCAGGTCGATGCCGTTGTCGGAGTAGAGGCGCAAGTGGACGACGGCGATGGGCGACTCAATCCGATCTATGATCGGTAAACCAAAAAAGAAAACGCCGGTCGAGCGACCGGTGACGCAAAAAGAAAACCAATCTACGGATTGGAAAAAAAAGACTCGAGGGCAGCGGATCAACGGATCGGCGGACGAACCCTCATACGGGTTGCGCGGCCCCCGGAGTAGATCATGGAGATCGACCTCCCCGGGGCGGCGCGGCGCGGAAGCTTGGGCGGCGGCTAGGTTAGGATCGGCGCCGCTCTGATACCATGTAGAAGGATAGAGAGGGAGAGAGATATGCGGAATATGATGGATGTATTATTGAGCCTCATGGGCGAGTATATATAGGCGTACAGGGATCATCTTGGAGTGCAAGACAAGACACAAGATCTATCTCTATCCTAGACTACTGTACGTATACCAGATATATCTCTAACAGCTCTCACCTGCAGCTTGCGTAGGTGCGAAATCTAGGAGCAGCGACCTCTTCTTGCCGCCGACGCTGGTTCTTGTCTGTTGGCTCTAGCTGATGCTGCTGGTGGAGCGAGGTGGCTGCAGCAACGAGAAAGGGTACTCGATCAACGTCCTGGGTGTGTTCATCAGGAAATCAAGATCCACCAAGACAGAGAAGCAGAGTGGGGGGAGGGTCCAGGGAGAGGAAGGAGGGGAGTCACGGCCGCAGGGAAAGGGGAGGGGTCGCCGTCGAGCTACACATCGCCGGAAGGAGGCGGGGCAGTTCCGGTGGTCGCGTCGCGGAGGTCGCCAATTTATGCGAACCCGTTTCTTTCGACGACGAGGACGGCCTGTTTATATTCTCTCTCAGAGCCTTTGGTGCTGGTCGTTCAGCGGAAATAGTCCCACCTCGGAACGCTACGAGCATTACGGCCAGTTTATATAGCGAAGTTTGGGAAAATGGCTCGCCGAGTTCGGTGGCGCGAACTTGTAACCCAGATGATGAGGGAGCACACTGCTGGCCCGGTCGTGTCGGCCCTAGCCCAATTACAAGTGGGGAGCGGTACCACAGCTGGCGTCTGGGCCCGGTCGTGTCGGCCCTTCACCCAATTACAAGTGGGGGAGATGCAGCTGTGGTTTTTTTTTCTCAAATTCTTTTGTCTAAGCCATGCAATAACGCCTCAATTTTCTCTGGTCTACGTTTTTCTACGAGAAGTACATGTCCATTTCTCTACTCTGCTTCGTGATTATTTTTACACGGCGATTACCGAAATTTTTATGTAAGCAGTCGACTGTTCGACTGTTCGTAGCAAATTGAAGCCAACAAACCCGCACATAAATTCAATTCGGCTTACAGGTGCTTAGAGCATCTCTAACAGAGCCCCTATTTCTCGGAACCGAAAAAAACGAGTTCAGTCTCCCGAAAAACCATTTGGTTGCGGATTTAGCGACGACGTAGAACAGAAACCGAAAACTTGAACCGAACTCGGTGAAATCAAACGTCGCGGAAAATAGAAATTTGCGATCGCAATCGAGTTCATCGAATCAAACTGAATTCGTTCATAATATTTACAATACTAGGGCAAAATACAGGCAAATTTCACCTACATTAGGAACTAGGGACCTAATTAAGCTAGATTTAGTCCCCGGAGTGACTAAAACTGTCACCGGGGCGCTAATGTCGCCGGCGGAGGGTTTTTGCTCGTCGGGTCTTCCTACGCGACGACGACCGCCGCCTCGGAGGTGCTCCCGCACGCTAGAGGCGACCCGGTGGCGTCATTGTCGTCATCGCCGTGCTTTGGCAGCGCCGGTAGAGGAGGGCTGCACACGCCGGCGGGGGGAGGGGCGCCTCCGCTTCTCCTTCCGGCGCCTCCTCCGCGTGCGCTTGCAGGTACGCCATCATCTCCGGCCACTTCCGGTTGGCCCGCTTCCATGCGCCGTTGGAGCGCCTACGCCTGACGAGCTCCGGCGACGCCCGTGCACCCGGCGGACGTCGAGTTGACCTACCGGCGCCGATCGGCCACCTCCCATACCCACGCGTCTTGCGCGCGCCATTCCGGACGGAGGGGAGCTGGCCGAAGCGGCGGAGCGGCGTCGGCGCGTCCGGAATCGCTCGTCGGAGCGGAGTACTGGCGGCAGCGGAGGGAGAGGAGCGGCGGAGGGGAGTAGGGTTTACGAACCAAACTCCCCTCCGCGAACCCTTTTAATAGGGGTCGTGCGGAGAGTTTCTCGGGCCCCTGAACTTCCAGTTCGGGCCGGCCCATGTTTACGGGCTCTGATCTGCGCGCGTTTCAGCCCGAACCCGTAAATCCACCGGAAAAGTTCGGTTTCGGCGGGATTTACGGGCTCTGTTAGAGATGCTCTTACGATATCTATACCACACATATTTCAAAGTGTTGAAATTTTTTGAAAAAAATTCTACATCCACAATATATGTGCTCGCCAAGTTTTGCGAAAAACGGATACTTTTTGTGGTCTACTCCCTCCGTTCTGATTTAGTCTACATTCTAGAAAAAATGAGACAAATTAGTAGTGCATTTATTAGTACTACTTAGATATTTGAACAACCAATCCAAGCTACATTGAAAATAACAACATCCAATAAAGAGAGTAAAACCACCTCGTTTTCAGTGTTGTTGTTGACTAAAAGCTAGAATGTAGAGTATTTCAGAACAAATTTTGGAGCTAGAATGTAGACTATTTCAGAACGGAGGGAGTATATCAAAAGAGAAAATTTATCTTCACATAAGTCTTATTTTTAGCACAGAATTTTGTATTTTTTTTTTGCATATTTCAGATGAAAAATCAAATTTTCATGAAAATACTTTATGAGCATGTAGCACGTGAAGATATACGTGCGATTTCGTTTTCAATTCTTTTTGATATTTTAAAATGTATCTAGAATGTATTTTAAAATAAAGCGAGCATATACTCTCATGAGCCAAAACAACACTCCGGAACCCATATTGATATCTCTAGTGATCACTGAAGCGAATCTATTGTGCCTACTCAGCAAATACCCAGGTACATATGCTGGTGATACCTGACTATGTATTTTAGGTAATCATCACTAAGAAGATTGGCGCGGCATGGCGCCGAGCAGCCCGGGCCGTAGGATGATTCTTAGGATTAAACAGGAAAAGATAGTTCTTTTCTGTACACCACTAGCGAGAGGAATGACACCCGCTCCTGTGGCGGCGCCGCCGCACCGGGGCGCCCTAGTCACCTCTTCTCGACCACCCCCACCCACCCTCCCTTCCGTCAACGTCCGCGAAGGTGCCAGGGCAAAGCTCGGGCGGCTCAGCGGTGGCAGTTTCCCCTCGCATAGGCAGTTTTGGGGCTGCGGCTTGATCTTCAACTTCACTTGTAGTCAGTGGCGGCGCTACGGGTGGGCCATACTGGGCCGTGGCCCACCCTTTCCTGGCTACTTTCCCTTAGATTTTGATTTAAATTTGGCCCATCAGCAGCAAATAGTTTATTTGCGGCCCATTCTCTTCTTAGCGGCCCAGCATTTATTTTGGTCATGCTCCGCCACTGCTTGTAGTGAGGGCGGGCAACGGCGACGAGAGCACGACAGCAGGTCCCTACGATGGTGGTCAACAGGAGGCAGCGGCTGAGATGGGGTTCGCTGGGGCCTTGCCTAGGCGACCATTACTTGTTGATCGTCGGCTGACAATGGCGCTTGCAGATCTGGTCATGGTTTGGCTTCACATCATGATGGATTTGCGTTGGTGGTCACTTCCTTCGCCCAAGGTGGTCGGGCAGTTTCGCGGCTGGTTTGGCGGATCTCGACCCGTCATCTAGTCTCGGTGGCGAGTCGAGGAGAAATAGTTGCCGGTGAAAACCGAGTTGTTTGGCGGGCGATGGTAGCGTTTTGAGGCATCATTTGTTCAAGGATTGTTAACTTGCTCATTGATGGCGTGTGATGCACACATCCGTTGGGAACCCCAAGAGGAAGGTGTGATGCGCACAGCAGCAAGTTTTCCCTCAGTAAGAAACCAAGGTTATCGAACCAGTAGGAGATGAAGGCCACGTGAAGGTTATTGGTGAAGGAGTGTAGTGCGGCGCAACACCAGGGATTCCGGCGCCAACGTGGAACCTGCACAACACAATCAAATTACTTTGCTTCCTGATCTACTCTGCTTCCTGATTATTTTTACACGGCGATTACCGAAATTTTTATGTAAGCAGTCGATTGTTCATAGCAAATTGCAGCCAAGAAACCCACACATAAATTCAATTCGGCTTACAGGGTGCATACGATCTCTATACCACACATATTTCAAAGTGTTGAAATTTTTTGACAAAAATTCTACATCCACAATATATATGTGCTCGTCAAGTTTTGCGAAAAACGGATACTTTTTGTGGTCTATATCAAAAGATAAAATTTATATTCACATAAGTCTTATTTTTAGCACCGAATTTTGTATTTTTTTGCACATTTCAGATGATGTAGAGATATGCAGAATATGATGGATGTTGAGCCTCTCGGACGAGTATATATAGGGGTACAAATCTTGGATGTTAAGAAGGCTCTTCTAGAGATAAGATAGGTTAGATTACAATCCTACTACCCAATATGCATATAACACGTGGGGTACTGTCAAGGCGGTTCTACACTCAATCTCTAGGTTCCGCCTACTGTCTTCTTCAAAGTGTTATCTAACGATTAGAGCCGTGGAATATTCCTTCCAACGACCACTTCACGAAAATGTCATCTCTTTGAATGGAAGTTATTTATCGCGATCTTACATGGAATGTGGGGAGAAAACTACGCTGCGCCTAAATCGGCACTCGATAGGGCAACTCAAACGGTAAAATATATTTTGGGACACGTGACATCAATCCAATGGTGCGTCGCTTGCATTCCGATCACAGATGCGAATATCCACTCATCCCTATAAATACCGCACCGGGGGGAAGTCACTCTCGTTCACCCCTACTCGCACTAACTTCGTCTTCCCCGCTTAGTGCCGCCATCGAATCCTGAGCCTACGCTTAGCACTGTCGTGTCGGAGCTTGTGCCGCCGTTGAGCCACCGCTGGAACTTCACGGGGATTTCTTCTCTGACGAGCCACCGCGCCAGACTCTCGTCCCTAGCATCCAACATCGCCGCGTCCGTCGCAGCTGGTAATCTTTTCCATGGTGGAGCAGCCAAAAAGCCCTGATCACGTTTTACCTTTTCCCTCTAGGGTTCTCCATGTAAAATCTGGAGATGCTCTCTGATCTTAGAGCAAGTACAATAATTCCTAATCAGCTAGCTACAAGGATTAAAATAATATATTTATATCTAGTTGGAAGAGAGAAAAGAGGAGAGAGATGTAAGTGAACTCTTATGCGAGAGCAACTCTAGCACGTGCTTCTAGGCAAGTTGTGTCAATGAAAGGGCAATTACGCATTTCGAGAAACAACTTTAACTATAAATTTGATCAACAAAATGTGAGATATATGCCACAAAAATTATACGGTTGGATTCGTATTCAAAAAATGTTTTCAATAGTATATTTTTTGTGATATATATCTTATATTTTATTGATCAAATTAGTAGTCAAACTTGTTTCTCGAAGTGCGTAATTGCCCATTAATCCGGTATGGAGGTACTATATGACTTAGCATCTTGCTTATAGTCAATAACCGACTATACTATTAAAGTTGCTCTTATGTAAATATAGCCTGGGTCCTTACAGGGAGGTGAACTTACAGTTCACATACCCGACACCTGACACATTTAAAGATCTCCTCGCATTGGCCAACATTACGTGCCCCACGTAATTGAATAGACTATGCCTGTTTCGCAGAAAAAAATAAAGACTACGCCTTCCGTTCCGGAACACGCCCCCATGTTGTCTTCATCTAGGTCACCCGTGGATGCTTGTCTCAGTTGTCTGGCGCGCGTGACATCAATCATGCCGAGGGTGTTGAGCTGGACGAGCAGGGCGCCGTAGGCCATGAGATCCATCCGGGGCCCTCTCCGGGCGAGCGTGTCCAGGTCATCCATGGCCCGCGTCATCTCCAGCGGGGTGCGGCAGGCCCTGATCATGTGGACGCGCGCGCGGCCGACGTCGGCGGGGCACCGGCGGGCCTCCACGAGCCGCAGCGCGAGCGTGGCGAAGGTGTCCGGGGAGTACTCGTGGGAGCGCTCCCGCGAGAGGAAGGTGAGGAGGTCGAGCGCGCTGGTGGCGTCCGCGTGCGTGGTCGCCACGGCGGCCGCCTGCGCGGGCGTGAGGGCGGCGACTACGGCGCTGTGCCGCCAGCGGCGCTCCAGCTGCTTCTTCTGCTTCCGCCGCCGGCTCTGCTGCGCTGTTCGGGTCTGGCTCAGGGGAGGCCGCTGGGAGTCCGTGGGGAGTTGAGGAGGTTGTGGTGTGTTGGGTGCCGGGATGGAGTTGGTGGCGGAGGAGGAGGAGGAGAAGGCGGGGAGGAGGTGGGCGGCGGCGGCGCGCGGGTGGAGGAGGAGGAGGGAGAGGGGGCGGAGAAGAGCGATGGGCGGCGCCATGGGAGTAGGAGGATGAGGAGGAATTGGGTCACGTCGCGCGTCCGGCGAGAAGGGCGGCGGCGGCCGTGCGATGTGGGGTGGCGCTGGCCAAGAGATTTCTTTCTTTCCAGACGAGGGAGCTCCACGATGAGGACGACGAAGAAGATGAAGTGATGGGCCGTAGTTGGGCCGCCCGTTCTTAAAATGTAAGCGTTCTTGGTCGGGATGTATCCAGGGCTGAAATCTAGCAAGCCAAACCACAGGCCCAAATTTCGAGTACATCCACTTCAACAAAAAAAAAAATCGAGTACGTCGTGGTTGGCGTCGCAGGTGCCCCGCAGGTCGGAAGAGCGCCAGCCGGTGCCCGGTGGGCATCTCGTCCGGCCGACGAGCAACAGCGGCGTTGGAGGAAAATGCTCTTCACCTAGCTAGTAATCAATTTGCTCGCCAACACACGTTCACACAGACAGACAGACAGGAATATCTTCGTCCTCGCCGGTGAGCTCTGTGAACCTCGCTGGCCGCAGCACCTGGATCATTGCTGGCCCGGAATGGTGTAAGTGGCACACATGGATTTACGGGCGGATGGATCTGGTCCCGCAGATGTGTCCCTCCGCCCGACACCCTGTTCCCGCAGGCCTCGGTCATTCGCGGTGGGGAGGTTGACAGGCCAATATTGCCACCCCGCAGACATTACACGATGCTTGGCCGTGGCCGTGGTGCCTAACTGCCTCCTCTTCGTCCAGTAGGTGGCAAGCGCAGTGAGTCAGAAGAAGGGGAAAAACACGAGGGCAAGGAAATAAATGGTGCGCTCGTACACGAGGTGCTCTACGCAAGAGGATCCGGCCATACATACAACGGGGCGTCACTGTGAATCGCCTATCAGCAGCCTCCGTAGATATGTTGCGCTCGTACATGAGGTGTTGAGAGCGCCCCCACCTGCAGCGCACGAGCCTCCTACGGGGCGTCACCTACATGAATGCCGAAGTTGGATTGGCCAGTTCTCAACATTGGTTCAGAAATAGCAAAACTGCTATTATAAACTCAATCCAATTCTTTTTTCTTATATGTATGGTTCAAAGCAGGTAAAAAATTAAATCATGTAAAATTTGCCTAATATTGAAAACCTGGAAAGGTTGGTACTTGTAAGTGAAACAAGAGGTTCTGAACAAGTCCTGATATTACCCTGGAAGTAGCAACTAGAGAAAATTGCATGTAGCAGTAACTATTTGAGCAAGTTTTGCACAAACCAGTGACTCAAATTCCCTTTTGCACAGACCAATAACTCTAGACGTGATTCATTGCAACAAGCTATTAATGATCCAATTATAGAGTTTAACAACATATCTACAAAAGCCATGTGCATCAATCTGATGCAGAGGCTGGGCTATACCCCATTTCGAAAAAAAACCTGGCTGCTAACTTGGAGAGGAATCTCCCGAGCTGGTACATGGACGACGCGAATTGAATTCTAAAATCGACCGATTGCGAGTTCGTTTGCATTGGTACGTAGACACGAAAATGGTCATTTTTTACCGCGTGACCGTTCGCGTGTGGGTGTGCCTCCAGCCACCCGACGTATATTATTTTTTCAATATTTTTTCATTCAACTGAAAAGCATAATTTACATACGAAATAA
Source organism: Lolium rigidum (assembly GCF_022539505.1). NCBI lineage: Eukaryota > Viridiplantae > Streptophyta > Magnoliopsida > Poales > Poaceae > Lolium > Lolium rigidum. Next base: position 65,046,440 of record NC_061511.1, read on the forward strand.
AGGAAAAACAAGAAGGAACAAGGTCCCTAGACTACTTGTTCGCCCCTCGGGGTGGTTGATGGCCCAGCCCCGCCGTTGTCTCCCTCCCTCCTCAACTTCTCCACCGCCCGCCGCTCCATCTGCCGTGCGGTCGCCAAAGCTCAGTGGACAGCCACGTCCTCGAGTAGCCGCTGCCGGCAGCGCCTCGTTGGCATCTGGCCGCTGGGCCTGGGTGTACGCGCATTTTTCGACCGCGCGGTCGCTAAGTGTCCATTTGCGTTGGGTACTTGGAGATGCCCTTTAGGAAAATGAGAAAGAAAACTGACCCTTTCCCTTTGAACCCAAGCAGTGGCGGGGCCTCGATGCGACCACCGAAGACGACGGGGCGGTGGAAGAAGGCTTGAGATGGCACTGGTCCACGTAGTAGAGTTGGGCTAGGAGTTCCTTATCTCCTTCCAATCTTTCCGCTAGTAGACCGAAGCGGCACAAATTTGTGGATATTATAATGCGCCAATAGAACCAAAATTTGATGGTTGTAATCTGATATGTGGAAGGGACACATAGGTTTGACTGCAAGCTTGGGAGCATAGTGACCAGAGCAGCAACACTGCAGGGAGGCGGCAGCCGCATAGGAGGATTCAAACGACGCCACCGCCTTTGACTGGAGCGGGCTTGGCCCGAAGGATAAGGTGGCGGAGTAGAAGGCCTTAGTCGTGTCCTTCGAGACGCTAAGGAAGGCCAAAGATGACGCCAACGAGGCCATGCGGCAGCGACTGCTTGGAGGACGCGGCGGCCCACTGAACTCGACGACCGCACGGTGGATGGAGCGGTGGACGGCGGAGAAGTCAAGGAGGGAGGGAGGCAACAGCGGGGCCGGGCCGTCAACCACCCCGAGGGGCAACAAGTAGTCTAGAGGCCTTGTTCCTTCTTGTTTTCCTTTGTTTCGTATGTAAATTATGCTTTTCAGTTGAAGAAAAAAATGTTGGAAAAATAATATGCGTCGGGTGGTTGGAGGCACACCCATGCGCAAACCGGCGCGCGGTAAAAATTGATCATTTTCGTGTCCACGAGTCGAAGCAAACAAACGCAACCGGCCGATTTTAGGATTCAATTGTACCAGCCCGAGAGATCCCTCTCCAAGTTGGCAGCCAGGTCACCTCATAGTGGGCTTCTGTTGTTAGATATGTTGTTAAACTCTGCAATTGGATCATTAACAGCTGTTGCAATGAATCGCGTCTAGAGTTGCTGGTCTGTGCAAAAGGAAATTTAAGTCACTAGTGTGTGCAAAACTTGCCCCAAGAGTTGCTGGTACATGCAATTTTCTCTAGCAACTACAGGGTACCCCCCTTTCCCTTGCTGGTAACATATGTTTAGAACTGCAGCTCGTTTTCAGTTTTCTCTGCATAGGAGAAACATCGAACAAACAACAGATTTGGTATCCAGCCCAAATGGAACCTAACACCTCTTGTTTCACTTTTCCAAACATCAAAATCTTGACACACCGAAAAAAAAACGCATAACACCATAACAGAATGAGTTATGCACCAAAGCAAAGAGAGTACTAACCAGTCTTCAGAGCTAAGTAAATTAAGCATGAACCGAAAGTGCAATAGATATTACAGGATACGGTAAAGCGAAGTCTAGCCAGATGGTCTGCAGTCTTCACTCTCTAGAGTTCATAAGTTGTATGCATCACGGATTCTACACCGTACCTCAAATCAGCATAAGATGCACAAGAAAATAAAACAAGATAGAAACATCCACACAGCATATACGCTTAAGCCTTGGATCTCTGAATAGCCAAGGAGGGATGGTAGATCCACAGGCAGCCCAGATCTTGTCACACTTACTCAGAAAATGAAGCCTGTACACAAATGAAAAGACACTATAAGAGTCTGGTGTATTTGCATTGAGAAAGAAATCTCAGTTACAACAATGAAAATGAAGATACTAGTAAAGAGTTCAGTAAATATGAAGCAGATTCACTTTGCCAAGTGCAACTTATAGAAACATGAATTTGGACACACACTTTGTTTATAATTGCTATGGACATTTCTGGATGGTAATCTAACAAAAAAGATCTAACTGAACTGCTCCAAAAAGAGACTGCAGAAAATGTTATCAGTTACTTCATATATATAAACAAAATGTGAAACAAGCAATGACAATCTACATTACTATATATGTTATGTGTTATGCAAGCTGTGAAGACTTCCCAGGCAAGTCTAAAAATGGCAAATAATTTAGTGCTGGAACGATAAGCAAACTGAGTGCCAAATAAGTCAACCCATAAGGGAAAGGAGCTGTTCAAAATCTAGTCAGCCTATTATATCAAACAAAACAATAAGGAATTTTTTCCACAGCAAATAAATGTCTTATAATCTTCTTTTTTTCTTTTGGTGCCTCACCAGAAGTGGGCAAAAAACAAATCATGAGTAAAATATCTTGGTGTCCCTATGAACTGTCCTTGCTACATAATTCAGAATTTTCGTCTTCACTACTTGCTTTCTTAGTTTCTTCCCCACACATGAAAACTAATTTCAGAATACAGGGAGCATGGAACGTGTTATGGTTAGCTTACAGATGTTAAGTGCAGACAGGAACTTCAAAACTTTGAGAATTCTCTCGTCGACCACACTGCACTTGACTTCAACTATGTTAAGGTGCTCAGATATTGCAGACGGTCGCTCCATTGAACTGTAGCGTCCTTTAATTTCCACTTTATGATTTGGTCCCTATGGTAAGAAAAGAACATTTAACAAGGATGGATAATTAATAATAACTTTAACATTGCAGCAATTGTCCAATTAGAAGATTTATACCTCGGAAAAAAGTTGAAGCGTGAGCTTCTCTAGAACTGGTGAGTTTTTCAGAATGCAAGCTAGTGGATCCAAATCAGGAGCCTCGCACCAGTACTCGTTGAGCAATAAAGTCTTTAACTTGATAAATGTGGGGCAGTGTTTCAAATCTCTTGTGAAAACGAACTGGAAAGAAAATACGAAAAGTCAGAAAATCAAGTAACCAATACTCACAATGTGAATGATGCACATCTAACCTGTTTTTTCGCTGATGTCCAGCAACAATGTAGATATTGGAACACAAAAGGGACATAAAATAAAGGATTTAAGATGGGTGCCATACCGTTTTACTCCCAGGTAGCAACTTCAGGTATTTAGCATTTGAGATACCACCCAGAAGAACACATTCTCTGCTGCAATCGTCTTCAATAGGAACACAATTCTGACATGCATTATTATTAGATCCACAGAGAACACCAGAGTCATAATTCAGACAGACATCTTTGCAGTAATCACTAAGATACACATCTGCACTCTCTAGCAACGCCATGTTTTCAAGTAACGGTGTTCTACCAGTAAAATGATCAAGTTTCAGAGAGACAAGGCACGGAGTAGAAACATGGATCCGGCAATTGAATTCGTTGTGGCAGCAATAGATGCTCAAATGCTTTAGGGAATGGGACAATATCCTACAAGCATTTATAATGCAATGACTTATCTTCAGATCCTCCAATACTGGGCAGCTACCAAAATCAAGAAAGGTCTCTGGTAGTGGTAGGCCTACACCATCAAGGTCTAATGTTCTCAGATGCCGAGAGACAAGAGGCAGGTCTAGGTAGAGATATTGAGATCCACGAACATGAAAGGTGAGCCTGCGGACTTTGCACATCAAGGCGAAACGGACCCATGTTTTCACATAGGGTTGGTCTTCTTCACAGAATTCATTGAATTTGATCTCGACAAGGTCTAGGTCGGTGCGCTCACGCAGTATCAGAAAATGGTCCACGAACTTCCGGAGTTCTTCGACATCAACATAGTAATTATCGTCAAGGCCGACGATGCGCAGGCTTGTGGTTGACCTCCAAAGATGGCGCCACCGCCGGGCGAGCACGCAAGTCCGCACGACGGCCTGCACTGGGAGGAAGGAGAGCACGTGGTGGAGGAGACTATCGGGGAGGGTGCCGATGCGGTCGGCGACGCTCACCGGTGGTGCACTCTGGCGCTTCTTCCTACGAGGCATTCCGTCGAACAGGTGACGGGCGTGGTCGGGGCTGCGAGGCAACAAACGGTCAGACGATGCAAGGGTGGAGAGAATTGGATGGGATGGAAAGAACAGATCGATGCCTTGCGGCAGCGGAGCACCGGACCCCCACCTCACCTGGCTGCCGACAAGTCCAGTCGCGAGGAAGACGAGAATCGGAGGATGGACTACATAGAGAACACCGGATCACGATAAAGATCTGTGATAAAATTATGGACGCAGATCCACAGTGAGTGCGCACTGTATAAGCTAAATAGTGCCCTTTCCTCAAATAGAGAAGAGTGGTCCCCACGCCTAGAAAGGAAATTTTCGGTCCCCCACATGTACCAAGCACATTTCTCTCCCCTATCAAAAGTAAAGGATAAAAAGGTTAATGGTTGAAAATCTCCTACACAATTTGGCTGTGATCATGCTTTGGTAGTTTGGAGGAAACTTGTACTAGCTTGTAAGATAGAAGATACAATGCTAGCTGGTAGTGCTATTCTTGAAGAATTGATAGGCGGTTGATTCTTACAGGCTCCTGTTATATATGGTGGATGCGTCGCCAACTTGTACATGGTGAGAAAGTACCTACAAGTTCAATTATCGCGATGTCCATTTAAGTAATTACATAAAATAATATAAGAGCAATGAAAAAGAATTCAGTGAATAAGAAGAGTGTATGAACAAAAGTAAAAGAAGGACACGTTATGATCAATGTTGATGCAAGTTTCAATTTAGAAAATCTTACCGGTGGAACAGGAGCGGTCATCAGAGATGATCACGGGCGATTTGTCACCGCATGTAATAATTCGGTCCAATATGCCATCGATGCAAATATCTTAGAAGCTTAAACGATCAGCAGAGACATTGCATTAGCCAATAAGGTGGGCTTTTCGCGTACTATTATTCAATCCGATTGTTTATAGGTGACTAGAACTCTTCCAGACGGGAAGTTTCCCCTCGACAGTGGTGGCTTCTTTTTTTGATGATATTTACATCCAAGCTTCTACTATTTTCTAGTTGTGAATTTTGTTTCTTTAATAGGGAAGTAAACTTTGTTGCTGATTGCTTATCCAGAGAGAGACGGATTCACTCTCGTCTGTGTTTGGGTAGATGATCCGCCTATTTTAATCATTTTCTTGTTAACTGACGATGTATCTATTATTTAATTAATAAAACTCGCAGCTGAGTCCTCCTGTTTCCCAAAAAAAAAAAATATGGGAAGACGATGTCTTAAAGTTTAATACTCTATATTTACTTTTCTCGGTATTTGAATCATAGGGAAGTTATACCACTCTAAAGTCATACCGCTATTAATTTGGTAAAACAAAAAAAAAATTTCACGCCCTGCTGCCTGCTAGCTACTATTATATTACAAAAGCAATGTTTACAATACATTATAATGTTTATAAAAAGAAAATTAACGACTGTTGCTTTCTACTATTATATTACAAAAGCAATGTTTACAATATATTACAATGTTTACAAAAAAAATGTTCAGCTCCTCGCTAGAGATCACGCGCCCTGCACAAGCTCCTTGTCGGAGATCTAGCGATCCAACTAGCTGCTCCGCGCACGCGGGGTGTCAAGACGTTGTCTCCGGCCATGCCCCACTTCTCGCCGGCAGCTCCACTAGTCGCAGAACCCCGCCACACTCACCGGCTGTAACCTCAGCTTCCGCCAACCGCGCGTGGCCTTGTCAGAAGAAAAGGCCACCTAAACCAGAACAAGTAGTGTACCTTGTCAGCTTTGATCTAAGCAGGAACATGAAGTGCTAACAAGAAGCTTTGATCTAAGTGGATTGGTCAATCATGCTACCAATGGTCTTTGAGTATTACAGAGACATGTATAGATGCATTTAATTGTCCTTTAGCATTACCAATTCCAATTTAGTGAGACATGAAGCACTATATTAGTCTATTAGTCTATGGCTACGTTGAAACAAAGTTTGAAGCATACTCTGCCTACTTGAGGTTTACATTACCTATTTTATGTTGTAGATGCATTTGTCCCATACATTTTATGACTAGTGGATGGAGATAAAACAATAACTACTATCTAGATCAAGTTTTAAATATGTGAAGAAAGCAAAGGGAATTAAAACTCTTTGCTTCTGGTGGTCTTTCTTTACTTTAAATGTTTTTGTTCATGAAAATACCTGGTAGTCTTTCTTTACTTAAAGAAGACCACGTGCGGACGACGGCGACCCGGGCCAAGGGAGGCGGCGCGGGGGTGGCGAAGCACGATGCATGCAGCGACATCATGACCCAAGGGGACGACGTAGCTGCAGGGCGCGAGCCGGTGCAGCGGCAGAAGGCCACCATCGACGTACATGCCTCGGAAGACGCGTCAGAGGCCGGTAGCATGGACTAAAAGGCGGCGGCTCTGCTGCCCGAAGGGGAGACACAGCGGCAGCCCAATGCTCGATCGGAGGTAGGCGCGTGCTCGGGAAGTGTTTGGTGGAGATGTGCGTGAGATCGGTTGACCAGACCGACGGTGGTGTTGGACGTGCCATGGTGGGGACGACGCGCCGGAGATCGGAGTCGTTGACGAGGTTGTTGGTGATGTCCCGGGCGATGACGACAAGGACAGACGCAACGTGATGACTGCGATAGCCTACCGAGGTAGGCGCAACAGCCGCCGAGGGCTACGACACCCCGACGTAGAGACCGCGACAGCCTGCCGAGGGAGGCAGGGATCCGCGGGTGTGGACTGTCGATGCCGCTGTCATAATAGAGGCGCGTGATAACGATGATGGTCGGCGACTCAATCCAATCATCATAGATCGATAAACCAAAAAGGAAGAACCGGCCAAGTGACCGGCGGTGAGAAAAACCGATCATGGAGATCGGAAAAAGACTCACCAGGGCAGTAGATGACGGATCAACGTACAAACCCTGCTACGGTCCGCGTGGCCCTCAGCGGAGATCATGAAGATCGACCTCCCGAGGCGGGGCGAGCGGAAGCGCGTATGGCAGCGGCTAGGTCTAGGATCTTGCGGCTGCTACCATGTAGAATGATGGAATGTGATGGATGTTATATTAAGCCTATGGAGCGAGTATATATAGAAGTATAGATTTGAAGGCTAAGAAGACTATGGTAATGTAGAAGGTAAAGATTACAAATCATATACTATCAAATCAAATATAGCTATATGAAATATATCTCTAAACTTCCGAAAGAAATTCAAATAATCTGCAAATGATGAACTACTACATGTGAAGTGCCATGGTTACTTTCACTGAAGTACTAATAGGAGAAGAGCAACTGAAAAATATGCCAAAAACAGTTGAAAATCCAGTCGTCGTTTAGGGAGCGAAGGAGAGCCTCTCTCCTGCAGTCCTGGAGAGGTGGGGTGTTTGCTCTCGCCTGCAGCTTGCGTAGGTGCGAAATCTAGGAGCAGCGACCTCTTCTTGCCGCCGACGCTGGTTCTTGTCTGTTGGCTCTAGCTGATGCTGCTGGTGGAGCGAGGTGGCTGCAGCAACGAGAAAGGGTACTCAACGTCCTGGGTGTGTTCATCAGGAAATCAAGATCCACTAAGACAGAGAAGCAGAGTGGGGGGAGGATCCAGGGAGAGGAAGGAGGGGAGTCACGGCCGCAGGGAAAGGGGAGGGGTCGCCGTCGAGGTCGAGCTACACATCGCCGGAAGGAGGCGGGGGCAGTTCCGGTGGTCGCGTCGCGGAGGTCGCCAATTTATGCGAACCCGTTTCTTTCGACGACGAGGACGGCCTGTGTTCAGGCCCGGTAAATATTCTCTCTCAGAGCCTTTGGTGCTGGTCGTTCAGCGGAAATAGTCCCACCTCGGAACGCTACGAGCATTACGACCAGTTTATATAGCGAAGTTTGGAAAAATGGTTAGCTGAGTTCGGTGGCGCGAACTTGTAACCCAGATGATGAGGGGGCACACTGCTGGCCCGGTCATGTCGGCCCTAGCCCAATTACAAGTGGGGAGCGGTACCACAGCTGGCGTGCCCGGTCGTGTCGGCCCTTCACCCAATTACAAGTGGGGAGATGCAGTTGTGTTTTTTTTGTCTAAGCCATGCCAATAACGCCTCAATTTTCTCTGATCTACGTTTTTTCTACGAGAAGTACATGTCCATTTCTCTATTCCGGCGATTACCGAAATTTTTATGTAAGCAGTCGACTGTTCGTAGCAAATTGAAGCCAAGAAACCCGCACATAAATTCAATTCGGCTTACAGGTGCATACGATCTCTATACCACACATATTTCAAAGTGTTGAAATTTTTTGACAAAAATTCTACAGCCACAATATATGTGCTCGTCAAGTTTTGCGAAAACGGATACTTTTTGTGGTCTATGTCAAAAGAGAAAATTTATCTTCACATAAGTCTTATTTTTAGCACCGAATTTTGTATTTTTTTTGCACATTTCAGATGATATAAAGATATGCAGAATATGATGGATGTTGAGCCTCTCGGGCGAGTATATATAGGGGTACAAATTTTGGACGTTAAGAAGGCTCTTCTAGAGATAAGGTAGGTTTAGATTACAATCATATACTACCAAATATGCATATACCAAGTATATCTATAACACGTTGGGCATTGTCAAGGCGGTTCTACACTCAATCTCTAGGTTCCGCCTATTGTCTTCTTCAAAGTGTTATCCAACGATTAAGAGCCGTGGAATATTCTTTCCAACGACCACTTCACGAAAATGTCATCTCTTTAAATGGAAGTTATTTATCGCGATCTTACCTGGAATGTGGGACGAAAACTACGCTGCGCCTAAATCGGCACTCGATAGAGCAACTCAAACGGTAAAATATATTTTGGGACACGTGACATCAATCCAATAGTGCGTCGCTTGCGTTCCGATCACAGGATGCGAATATCCACTCATCCCTATAAATACCCTATAAATACCGCACCGGGGGGAAGTCACTCTCGTTCACCCCTACTTGCACTAACTTCGTCTTCCCCGCTTAGTGCCGCCATCGAGTCCCGAGCCTACGCTTAGCACTGCCGTGTCGGAGCTTGTGCCGCCGTTGAGCCACCGCGCTGGAACTTCGCGGGGATTTCTTCTCCAACGAGCCACCGCGCCAGACTCTCGTCGCTAGCATCCAACTTCGCCGTGTCCGCCGCAACTGGTAATATTTTCCATGGTGGAGCAGCAAAAAGCCCCGATCACGTTTTACCTTTTCCCTCTAGGGTTCTCCATGTAAAATCTGGAGATGCTCTGTGATCTTAGAGCAAGTACAATAATTCCTAGTCAGCTAGCTACAAGGATTAAAATAATATATTTGTATCTAGTTGGAGGAGAGAGAAGAGGAGAGATGTAAGGGCATCTCCAACGGGGCAACCCATCCCGCGCCCGCGCGTCCGAATGGGTCCAACCGGACAAAAACGCGGCCCAGCGCGCGGACCCATCCCTAAAACGGACGGCCGCGGCGTCCGGGACGACCCAAATCCGGCCCAAATCTGGGTCGAGTTTGCGTGGCCGCGGACGCCGATGGCTGGCCGCTCGCGTCCGCCCCTTGTCTGCCCCTGGCCCGTGATGTCTACGGGTGCTTCTATTCTTGTAGACAGTGTTGGGCCTCCAAGAGCAGAGGTTTGTAGAACAGCAGCAAGTTTCCCTTAAGTGGATCACCCAAGGTTTATCGAACTCAGGGAGGAAGAGGTCAAAGATATCCCTCTCATGCAACCACTGCAACCACAAAGCAAGAAGTCTCTTGTGTCCCCAACACACCTAATAGGTGCACTAGTTCGGCGAAGAGATAGTGAAATACAGGTGATATGAATAAATATAAGCAGTAGCAACGGCACCAGAAAAGTGCTTGCTGGCGTGTAGTTGATGGTGGTAATATTGCGGACAATACAGATGCGGTGAGAACGATAAACAAGCAGCGATAGCGATATTTAGGAACAAGGTCTAGGGATCATACTTTCACTAGTGGACACTCTCAACATTGATCACATAACGAGAATAAATAGATAGATGCTAGACTCTACACTCTCTTGTTGGATGATGATCACCACTAGCTGTGTAGGATTACACGAACCCTCAATGCCGGAGTTAACAAGCTCCACAATATTCGATGTTCATATTTAAATAACCTTAGAGTGCATGACAGATCAACATAACCAAACCAAGTACTAACATAGCATGCACACTTGTCACCTTCACACTACGAAAGGAGGCATAGATCACATCAATACCATCATAGCAATAGTTAACTTCATAATCTACAAGAGATCACAATCATAGCCTACGCCAAGTACTACACGATGCACACACTTGTCACCATTACACCGTGCGGGAGGAATAAACTACTTTAATAACATCACTAGAGTAGCACACGGATAAATTATGATACAAAACACATTGCAATCATAAAGGGATATAAATAAGCACTTCACTATGCCATTCATAACGGTGAATAAGTATTCCGTGAAATATAGCCTAAGAGACCCACACGGTGCACACACTTGTCACCTTTACACACGTGGGACAAGGAGTCTCCGGAGATCACATAAGTAAAACCCACTTGACTAGCATAATGACATCTAGATTACAAGCATCATCATATGAATCTCAATCATGTAAGGCAGCTCATGAGATTATTCTATTGAAGCACATAGGAGAGAGATTAACCACATAGCTACCGGTACAGCCCCGAGCCTCGATGGAGAACTACTCCCTCCTCATGGGAGACAGCGAGCGTTGATGAAGATGGCGGTGGTGTCGATGGAGGAGCCTTCGGGGGCACTTCCCCGTCCCGGCGGCGTGCCGAAACGGAGACTCCCGTCCCCCGGATCTTGGCTTCGCGATGGCGGCGGCTGCGGAAGGTTTTCTCTGGTTTCATCGAACGTGGTAGGGCTTTCGCGACGGAGACTTTAAGTAGGCGGAAGGGCAAGGTCGGTGGAGTCCTGGTGGGGCCACACACTAGGCCGGCGCGGCCAGGGCTTGGGCCGCGCCGCCCTACTGTGTCCCCACCTCGTGGCCCCACTTCGTTTCCCCTTCGGACTTACGGAAGCTTCGTGGAAAAATAGGACCCCGGGCGTTGATTTCGTCCAATTCCGAGAATATTTCCTTACTAGGATTTCCGGAACCAAAAACAGCAGAAAACAGAAGCGGCACTTCGGCATCTCGTCAATAGGTTAGTTCCGGAAAACGCATAATAATGACATATAATGTGTATAAAACATGTAGATATCATCAATAATGTGGCATGGAACATAAGAAATTATCGATACGTCGGAGACGTATCGGCATCCCCAAGCTTAGTTCTGCTCGTCCCGAGCGAGTGAGCGATAACAAAGATAATTTCTGGAGTGACATGCCATCATAAACTTGATCATACTATTGTAAGAATATGTAATGAATGCAGCGATCAAAACAATGGTAATGACATGAGTAAACAACTGAATCATAAAGCAAAGACTTTTCATGAATAGTACTTTTAAGACAAGCATCAATAAGTCTTGCATAAGAGTTAACTCATAAAGTAATAAATCAAAGTAAAGGTATTGAAGCAACACAAAGGAAGATTAAGTTTCAGCGGTTGCTTTCAACTTATAACATGTATATCTCATGGATATTGTCAATGTAAAGTAATATAACAAGTGCATGCAAGTATGTAGGAATCAATGCACAGTTCACACAAGTGTTTGCTTCTTGAGGTGGAGAGAGATAGGTGAACTGACTCAACATAAAAGGTAAAAGAATGGCCCTTCTCAGAGGGAAGCATTGATTGCTATATTTGTGCTAGATCTTTGGTTTTGAAAACATAAAGAGAGCATAAAAGTAAAATTTTGAGAGGTGTTTGTTGTTGTCAACGAATGGTAGTGGGCACTCTAACCCCCTTGCCAGACAAACCTTCAAAGAGCGGCTCCCATGAATTATTTTTATTTTTGGGTGGGCACTCCTTCCAACCTTTCTTTCACAAACCATGGCTAACCGAATCCTCGGGTGCCTGCCAACAATCTCATACCATGAAGGAGTGCCTTTTTATTTTAGTTTTATTATGATGACACTCCTCCCCACCTTTGCTTTCTCAAGCCATGGCTAGCCGAATCCTTCGGGTGCCGTCCAACAATCACATACCATGGAGGAGTGTCTATTTAGGTTAATTAATTTGGGATCTGGGAATCCCATTGCCAGCTCTTTTTGCAAAATTATTGGATAAGCGGATGAAACCACTAGTCCATTGGTGAAAGTTGCCCAACAAGAATGAAAGATAAACACCACATACTTCCTCATGAGCTATAAAACATTGACACAAATCAGAGGTGATAAATTTTGAATTATTTAAAGGTAGCACTCAAGCAATTTACTTTGGAATGGCGGAGAAATACCATGTAGTAGGTAGGTATGGTGGACACAAATGGCATAGTGGTTGGCTCAAGGATTTTGGATGCATGAGAAGTATTCCCTCTCGATACAAGGCTTAGGCTAGCAAGGTTATTTGAAACAAACACAAGGATGAACCGGTGCAGCAAAACTCACATAAAAGACATATTGTAAACATTATAAGACTCTACACCGTCTTCCTTGTTGTTCAAACTCTTTACTAGAAATTATCTAGACCTTAGAGAGACCAATTATGCAAACCAAATTTTAGCAAGCTCTATGTATTTCTTCATTAATAGGTGCAAAGTATATGATGCAAGAGCTTAAACATGAGCACAACAATTGCCAAGTATCAAATTATTCAAGACATTTTAGAATTACTACATGTAGCATTTCCCGATTCCAACCATATAACAATTTAACGAAGAAGATTCAACCTTCGCCATGAATACTATGAGTAAAGCCTAAGGACATATTTGTCCATATGCAACAGCGGAGCGTGTCTCTCTCCCACACAATGAATGCTAGGATCCATTTTATTCAAACAAAAACAAAAACAAAAACAAACCGACGCTCCAAGTAAAGTACATATGATGTGACCGAATAAAAATATAGTTTCAAGAGAAGGAACCTGATAATTTGTCGATGAAGAAGGGGATGCCTTGGGCATCCCCAAGCTTAGATGCTTAAGTCTTCTTATAATATCCAGGGATGAACCAATGGGGCATCCCCAAGCTTAGTCTTTTCACTCTTCTTGATCATAGTATATCATCCTCCTCTCTTGACCCTTGAAAACTTCCTCCACACCAAACTCGAAACAAACTCATTAGAGGGTTAGTGCATAATTAAAAATTCACATGTTCAGAGGTGACACAATCATTCTTAACACTTCTGGACATTGCACAAAGCTACTGGTCATTAATGAAACAAAGAAATCCATCCAACATAGCAAAAGAGGCAATGCGAAATAAAAGGCAGAATCTGTCAAAACGAGACGGTCCGTAAAGACGAATTTTAAAGAGGCACCAGACTTGCTTAGATGAAAATGCTCAAATTGAATGAAAGTTGCGTACATATCTGAGGATCATGCACGTAAATTGGCAGATTTTTCTGAGCTACCTACAGAGAGGTAGATCGAAATTCGTGACAGCAAGAAATCTGTTTCTGCGCAGTAATCCAAATCTAGTTTCAACCTTATTATCAAAGACTTTACTTGGCTCAACAAATGCAATAAAATAAGATAAGGAGAGGTTGCTACAGTAGTAACAACTTCCAAGACACAAATACAAAATAAAAGTACTGTAACAAAATAAACACATGGGTTATCTCCCAAGAAGTGCTTTCTTTATAGCCATTAAGATGGGCTCGAGCAGTTTTAATGATGCACTCGCAAGAAATAGTAGTTGAAGCAAAAGAGAGCATCAAAAGGCAAATTCAAAACAAATTTAAGCCTAACATGCTTCCTATGCATAGGAATCTTGTAAATAAACAAATTCATGAAGCATGATGCAACAAGCATAGAAAGATAAAACAAGTGCAGCTTCAAGATTTTCAGCAAAAAGAGAGGTGTTTTAGTAACATGAAAATTTCTACAACCATATTTTCCTCTCTCATAATAATATCCAGTAGCATCATGAGCAAACTCAACAATATAACTATCAAATGAAACATTCTTATCATGAGTCTCATGCATAAAATTATTACTCTCCACATAAGCATAATCAATTTTATTAGTTCTAGTGGGAGCAAATTCAACAAAGTAGCTATCATTATTATTCTCATCATCAAATATAGGAGGCATATTGTAATCATAATCAAATTTATCCTCCATAACAGGCGGTACTAAAAGACCAATATCATTATAATCATCATAAATAGGAGGCAAAGTATCATCAAAGTAAATTTTCTCCTCAATGCTTGGGGGACTAAAAATATCATGCTCATCAAAGCCAGCTTCCCCAAGCTTAGAATTTTCCATATCATTAGCAACAATGGTGTTCAAAGCGTTCATACTAATATGTTCCATAGGTTTTTTAATTTTCGCATCAAACCATCCATGTCTTAAATCAGGAAATAGAATAAGAAGCTCATTGTTGTCCATTATGCCTAACTAGTGTAAACAAGAAACAAAAAGATGCAATTGCAGGATCTAAAGGAAATAGCTTCGAGCACACACACAACGGCACCAGAAAAGTACTTTACCTTTCCTCCCCGGCAACGGCGCCAGAAAAGTGCTTGATGTCTACGGGTGCTTCTATTCTTGTAGAAAGTGTTGGGCCTCCAAGAGCAGAGGTTTGTAGAACAGCGAGCAAGTTTCCCTTAAGTGGATCACCCAAGGTTTATCGAACTCAGGGAGGAAGAGGTCAAAGATATCCCTCTCATGCAACCCTGCAACCACAAAGCAAGAAGTCTCTTGTGTCCCCAACACACCTAATAGGTGCACTAGTTCGGCGAATAGGTAGTGAAATACAGGTGGTATGAATAAATATAAGCAGTAGCAACGGCACCAGAAAAGTGCTTGTTGGCGTGTAGTTGATGGTGGTAATATTGCGGACAATACAGATGCAGTAGAACAGTAAACAAGCAACGATAGCAGTATTTAGGAACAAGGCCTAGGGATCATACTTTCACTAGTGGACACTCTCAACATTGATCACATAACAGAATAAATAGATAGATGCTAGACTCTACACTCTCTTGTTGGATGATGAACACCACTAACCGTGTAGGATTACACGAACCCTCAATGCCGGAGTTAACAAGCTCCACAATATTCGATGTTCATATTTAAATAACCTTAGAGTGCATGACAGATCAACATAACCAAACCAAGTACTAACATAGCATGCACACTGTCACCTTCACACTACGAAAGGAGGCATAGATCACATCAATACCATCATAGCAATAGTTAACTTCATAATCTACAAGAGATCACAATCATAGCCTACGCCAAGTACTACACGATGCACACACTTGTCACCATTACACCGTGCGGGAGGAATAAACTACTTTAATAACATCACTAGAGTAGCACACAGATAAATTGTGATACAAAACACATTGCAATCATAAAGGGATATAAATAAGCACTTCACTATGCCATTCACTAAGCTAATACAGCCACACTCAGTCACCTTTACACACGTGGGACAAGGAGTCTCCGGAGATCACATAAGTAAAACCCACTTGACTAGCATAATGACATCTAGATTACAAGCATCATCATATGAATCTCAATCATGTAAGGCAGCTCATGAGATTATTGTATTGAAGCACATAGGAGAGAGATTAACCACATAGCTACCGGTACAGCCCCGAGCCTCGATGGAGAACTACTCCCTCCTCATGGGAGACAGCAGCGTTGATGAAGATGGCGGTGGTGTCGATGGAGGAGCCTTCCGGGGGCACTTCCCCGTCCCGGCGGCGTGCCGGAACAGAGACTCCCATCCCCTAGATCTTGGCTTCGCGATGGCGGCGGCTATGTAAGGTTTTCTCTGGTTTCGTCGAACGTGGTAGGGTTTTCGCGACGGAGACTTTAAGTAGGCGGAAGGGCAAGGTCGGTGGAGTCCTGGTGGGGCCACACACTAGGCCGGCGCGGCCAGGGCTTGGGCCGCGCCGCCCTACTGTGTCCCCACCTCGTGGCCCCACTTCGTTTCCCCTTCGGACTTCTGGAAGCTTCGTGGAAAAATAGGACCCTGGGCGTTGATTTCGTCCAATTCCGAGAATATTTCCTTACTAGGATTTTTGGAACCAAAAACAGCAGAAAACAGGAACTGGCACTTCGGCATCTCGTCAATAGGTTAGTTCCGGAAAACGCATAATAATAACATATAATGTGTATAAAACATGTAGATATCATCAATAATGTGGCATGGAACATAAGAAGTTATCGATACGTCGGTGACGTATCAGCCCGCGTCTCATAGACATGAATAAGTTTTCTCATTAAAAAGAACCCATTACATTTTTTTAGTCTACTACTTCTATCCTAATACGTACGGGGCCGGCGGCCTCGCCGGCGACTACTCGCCGGCTCGCCGTTGGGGCCGTGGATTTCACTCGACGCGGGCGGCCTGTACGCGTGAGGATCCCACTCCAGCTTACGAGCTGGGTGGCGCGGCGGAGGCCTTCATCCTCCTCCTTTCCGTCTGCGCGCCTCAGGCTCGCTCGCGTTCCGCCTCCTGCGGCGGCACCATCCGCTTCCCGCATAGCTCCAGCTCCTGCAGGGCGGCGCGTTCCACAGGGGTGCGCGCCTCCAGGCGGACGCGGCCGGCGGCCTGGGCCTCGTGGTTCTCGTTCCGACGGCGCATGCGCTCTTGTCGGCCGCGCTCCGCCGACGCAGCCGCCTCCCGGGCGCGCCGCTCGGGCGAGGGCATCTGGATGAGGTGGCGGGCTGCTCGCATAGCGAGCAGCTCGTTCTTCTGCCCGAGGAGGTCGCCTAACCGGCGGCGGCCGGCCCGGCAGGTGGCCTCGTGCTCCTTCGTCACGCGCGTGAGGTCGGTGAGACGCTCCTCGATGGCGGCGTTGATGTTCGCCAGCGCGAGGTCCTCCTCGTCGATGGGCTCCTCCTCCGCGGCCTCGTACCAGCCGTCCGCGGTCTCGTGCCAGCCGTCCGCGGCCGCCTCCACCATCTCTGCGTCCCCTTTCTTCTTCGCTGCCGCCTCGGCAGCGACGCTGAGCGCCTCGTCGTTGGCGACCCACCGCGAGTCCGCGCGCTCCTCCTCGGCCGTCCGCGGAAACCTGGCCCGGGCGGCGAGGGAGAGCTTGGCCCACGTGGCCTGCAGGTGTTATCACCAGAATTTGACCAAGTCAGAGGTGGGCCGCGATCAAGATGGACTTGAAGAATATATATAGAAGGAATACGTGGATCGGCCTTTTATACCAAGTTGGGCTTAATTGCCCGTGTATCTGTAACATATTAGATCGCATCTTAGTTTAGAGATAGAATCTTACTCGTGCACGGTTTAGTGCACGCCCACATTAGAAAGTCCGCTGGACTATAAATATGTACCTAGGGTTTATGGAATAAACAACAACCAACGTTCAACCACAAACAAATCTCGGCGCATCGCCAACTCCTTCGTCTCGAGGGTTTCTACCGGTAAGCATCATGCTGCCTAGATCGCATCTTGCGATCTAGGCAGCACAAGCCTGCCCCGTTGTTCATGCGTTGCTCGTGCTGAAGCCTTTTTGATGGCGAGCAACGTAGTTATCTTAGACATGTTAGGGTTAGCATTGTTCTTCATGCTGCATGCTTTCGTAGTGCAACCCTTGCGTGTCTAGCCGCCCTTACGCCTATCTTAGGCGTAGGGGCGGCACCCCGCTTGATCATAGTTTAGTAGATCTGATCCGTTACGATTGCTCCTTGTTCTACAAGGATTAGTTTAATATCTGCAATAGTTAGGCCTTACAAGGGGTCGGAGGATCCAGCGGCGTGTAGGGTGGCGTTTGCTAGTCCTAGAACGGATGTTCCGGGGATCAACCTCGTGTTGGTGTTTAGGCCCTGTCTAGGATCGGCTTACGGTCACCGTGCGCGAGCGCGAGGCCCGAAACTGAGTAGGATGATCCGATTATGCGGTGAAAACCCCAGATCGTCGTAGATCTAATCAGCTTTACCTTGATCAAGCAGGACCACCATATATTCGGACACCCCGTCTGAATCATGGGTGGATCGGCTCTTTGAGCCGATTCACGGGATAACTCTGAGAGCCGATCGAGGCTCGTATTTAACGTTTACGTGTGTGCCCCTGCAGGAAACTAAGCGAGGCATCATCCACACCTTCCTGACCAGGTATAGGTCAGGTGGCACGCCCTTGTGATAAACATCGGTGCGTGCGACCAGGAGGCTTTGCGGGCCGTCGCTCTGAGGGACTGGGGCCAGCCGCAGCCCTAGTTGTTCCCGGCTCTACGGTGTTGCCCGTCTCTGCCCGCCGGTGGGTTTCGACGTCAACACATTCTCGGCACGCCCGGTGGGACGGTCGACGACATCCACGACATCGCCATCCACATCCGAGATGGCGGAAGACACTCCGGTCACGTACGCGGATCCGCCCGATGAGCTCAAGAAGAAACATGACGAGATCAAGGCAACCCTCGAAGCCGAACTCATCGGCTCCTTCCACCGAACCCGCACCCATGGCGTCAGGTGGAAGGGTTTCACACCCGAAGGCGCGCTCGATGGAGTGGACCTATCCGCTCCGTCAGAAGAACGCACCAGGTCGCTGCGGCAGGAGATCAACTACATGGTGGCTCATTCGCTACACCGCCACTCTGAGAGCCTGGTGAACACCTTGGAGCGTGTCGCTCGCGCGTCGTCCAGGAAATCATGAGTCACCGGTACTCCCCGTCGGGACCGGCTCTGGGGACTTTCAAAGGAGAGATGCCGCTCCAGCCCCAGCCGTTCGCATGGGTAGCACCGGAACTGCCGAACTCATCGGCATATGTCGTCTACAAGGATGGTGGTGATCCTAGGGACTACCAATTCCTACCTGAGCCGCCTAAGGAGATCCCGCACGGATACACGTGCGCATACATACCAGATTGCAACGCCTGGGCACTCTCGAACCAGGCTGCAATATCAGCGGCCTCTGGGACGGCAGGAGGAACGTCAGGAGCCGATCCTGACAAGCAATCGTGGCTGGCTAAGTACGCCACCCCGACGAACCTCCAAGGCCCAGCTCCTGCCGGTTGGCTTAGAACCGGAAAAGCAAGCATGGCTGGTTAAGTATGCCACCCCGGCGAATCTTCAGGGTTCGACACCTACAGCCATCACAGCGGATCAGATCTGTCCAATTCTGAAAGATCAGTTCGGTATGATGCCGAAAAGGAAGGTGTTCGGCTACACCAAGCCGTACCCCAACAGCTACGAACTGATCCCGCTGCCACCCAAATATCGGCTCCCGGACTTCACGAAGTTTAGTGGATCAGATGGTTCCAGCTCCATCGAGCATGTGAGCCGATATTTGGCACAGCTGGGCACGATCTCAGCGTCAGACGAGTTGCGCGTGAGGTTCTTCGCACAGTCCCTCACAGGATCGGCTTTCGGGTGGTACACATCGCTACCACCGAACTCCATCCAGACTTGGAAGCAGTTGGAAGAGCAATTCCATGAGCAATATCACTCAGAGGCTTCCGATGTCTGGTTTTGCCGATCTAGCGCAAGTACGACAGAAGCGCGGGGAGACAGTGGCAGAATACGCCCAGCGCTTCAGGACCATTAGGAACCGATGCTTTTCGGCTCGTTTAACTGAAAAGGAAGCAGTCGAGTTGGCAGTAGCGGGCCTTGCAACACAGCTCAAGGACATGGCCTCCCAAGCAGATTATCCCTCGCTGGCGCACGTGGTTCAGAAACTTTCAGCATATGAACAGCGCCACCCGGACCTGTACCAAGACAAGTTCAAGCGTGCAGTAGCCCTGGTCGATGCAGAGGAGGACGAAGTTCCTGCGGGAGACCAAGAAGTAGCAGTGGCTGAGTGGACTCGGGGAGGAACCCCCGTGTCCTGCAAATGGGTAAAGCCACCGGGCCCGCCCAGGGGATTTGATTTTGACGTGACCAAGACTGAGCAAATCTTCGACCTCCTACTCAAGGAAAAGCAGTTGAAGATACCTGAAGGTCTCAAATTCCCCACGGCGCAAGAGCTGAACGGAAGGCCATACTGCAAATGGCATAACACGTTCTCTCACACCACCAACGACTGCAGGGTATGGCGGCAGCACATCCAAGCGGCGATAGAGAACGGGCGTCTAGTTTTCAACCAAGTACGCCATGAAGGTCGATACCCAGCCCTTCCCCGCCGTGAACATGGTGGAGTATGCTTGCCATGCCGGGTGCCAGCCCGGGTTTCCTCGTGCAATATCAACATGGTAGATCTTGGACACCACGCCGGCAAGGATGGAGATGAGGGCAGCTGCTCTCATAGCAAAGATTCGGAGGAAGCCGCTCCACGCGATCGGCTCCGCCAAGACGGCAAGCGCTACGTCACAGAGGGAGAAGTGAAGAACATAAGATATCAGCGACCCCTCTCTGATCACCTCCTCAACAAGTATGTGAGTCAGTACGACCAACGCCGACGGTCCAGCGACGGTGATGAAAGAGTTCGTCTGGCCAGAGAAGCCAGAAGACATCGTCGGCAGAATCGCAATGAGGAGGAGCATGAGCGTTGTGCCCAGGGAAAGGCAAGGGAGCAAGACGACGAGGACGAGCACTGGGATTGTCCTTTCTTCAGGCACTGCTGGGATTCAGGAATGAGCCGATTACCAACAATCGGCAATTGCCCAGAATGCAACCGGAAGAAGGAGGCAGCCAGCGTGTCCGTGTTCGAGCGCTTAGGACCTCTCCCGCCACAGAGCAAACGAGCTGAGTCCCCTCGGTTGGAAGATCTCGAAGATTCAGAAGACGAGGGAGAAGAAGAAGACAGGTACCACCGGCCAAGGTGGTGCCCCGACGGACTCAGCCGTTCCCAGAAACGCGAGGGTTCAACGATTGCGCGGCCTGGAAGAAGCCGAGAGGTTATACTTGCATACATTGAGGAAAGCAAGGCCTGATCTGGCTGCGAAGGTTCAGCGAACCCTGGGTGAAGAGGGTCGTCCACGGAAAATGGAGTGGCGCCCCAAGCAAAGGAAAGCCGATGATGAAACATCGGCTGGCACAAACATGGTGCTCGTTCTTCCGACGAAGCTTAGCGCTCCACGATCACACGATGCATTCAAGGTGGGCGACAGCAAGCGTGCCAACATGATAAAGTCAGAGATTGGGCTGGTCTTATCGACCGGCCTGAACGAGTAACAAGAGCATGTCAATGAGCAAACGTGGCGAGGCTGGTCCTTGTGATCGGCCCCAAAAATTTATGAAGGGAACTTACAAAACCTTCACCGAGCAAGCAACGTGGAGGCCGATTCCAGCAATCGGCCAAAATTATCCTCACCTACCGTTCTGCCTGGGTTCAACATGTTATCCAACAGAGCCGATACCATCAATTCTCTTGACAGAATCGGCTCGGGGGGGCACCCAGGTGGATAAAATACGAGGATATGTAATGAAAGCGTCTCATCTTTTGGTGATGGGTATTGGAGTATGGGGGCCGATGCACCAGTCGGCCAAAATTCCGAAAATTCGAAAATTTTCAAGCACAGCCGATGCAGCAGACATCGACTTAAGGATATGAAAGCCGATGCGTGGCCATCGACTCAAGAGGAATAAGAGCTCGGATCTTCTCTTCAATAGCAAGGCCAAGAGCAGATCAGGTCAAGAATGGAGCACATCAAGGAGCCGATCTAACTGGCAAGGCGCAGGAAGAACGGAAGAAACTCGGGGGGCAGCTCACCTGGAAGGTTCTCTGCTTGGGGCTACGTCATGAGTTAAGGCTAATGTCGGCACATGTGGCTGGTTCGCCTTCGCTAAGGCTCGGGGGGCAGCTCGCCCTAAAGGTCATTGCTCTAGGGAGCCGATTTGGTTGGAATCGGCTAGCCTTGCGACACAACTGGTTTGGAGAGCGGTGTTCTGTTGCAGAGTCATCAGTTTGAGCATCCAAGACGGTTCCAGGGCTCTTTTAAAGTCGCTTGCTCAAAGATCAAGTCGCCAGCTTACCAAGATCGGCTGTGTCATTGCCATCGGCTCATCGAGAATCGGTTCAAAAGGAATCGACAATGCCAAATTGGGGAAATTTCTTCATTAATAAACAGGATTTCTTACAAAGGGAGAACCGATTACTCAAAGAAGGAAGGACAAAAGAAGGGTCTATGGACCAATCTACTACTGCTAGGCCTATACTAGTCGATCCTAATCTACGGGCCATCACGCCCTCGTCGTCATCCTCGGAACTCTCATCGGCACTGCTGCCGATGGGCTCCTCGTCGCTACTCCCGTAGCCCTCTACGGGGGCTTCATCCCCGTCTTCGTCATCGCTGTTGTCGTCGTCCCACCACATGCGGAGGCGCTTCGCCGGCGGGTAGCCTTCGAGGGAGTCGTCGTCGTCGTCGTCGTCGTCTTCTTCTCCCTCTTCTTCAGAGGTGGGGCAGCCGTCCCAGGAGAACTGGTCGTCCTCGCTTTTTGGCTCCGAGCTCCCCATCGGCGAGGAACCGAAGATCTTCATCCCCGCTGGTCAAGGACTTGTCGTCCTCAGACCAAATGGAGGAGGCATGGCTCTCCTCGTCCCAGTCTTCCGGGGCACGAATTTCCGGCGGCGTCTCGCGGGAGGAGTCGGACCCGTAGGAGAACTCGGAGGAAGAGGAAGAAGACATGGCGGCACGGGGGGTTTTTGGTGCTAATGCGAGGAGGACGAAGGAGACGCAAGCCGTGTAGAACGGTTAAATAAAGGGGATATGAGAAAGATTCAATGCCACAGCAGTTTCCGAGGAGATGTTGCCCAACAGGAAAATTTTACGGCCACGTGGAGAAGTGGAAGGGGCAAGGCGTAATGATGGAAGATTCTGCGGCAGTTCTGCTCTGCCATGACATGACCCGACGAAAGAAAGCGTAATGATTTTGGAAATGTCATTTCCAAAACCAGGGGGGCATGTGTTATCACCAGAATTTGACCAAGTCGGAGGTGGGCCGCGATCAAGATGGACTTGAAGAATATATATAGAAGGAATACGTGGATCGGCCTTTTATACCAAGTTGGGCTTAATTGCCCGTGTATCTGTAACATATTAGATCGCATCTTAGTTTAGAGATAGAATCTTACTCGTGCACGGTTTAGTGCACGCCCACATTAGAAAGTCCGCTGGACTATAAATATGTACCTAGGGTTTATGGAATAAACAACAACCAACGTTCAACCACAAACAAATCTCGGCGCATCGCCAACTCCTTCGTCTCGAGGGTTTCTACCGGTAAGCATCATGCTGCCTAGATCGCATCTTGCGATCTAGGCAGCACAAGCCTGCCCCGTTGTTCATGGCGTTGCTCGTGCTCGAAGCCTTTTTGATGGCGAGCAACGTAGTTATCTTAGACATGTTAGGGTTAGCATTGTTCTTCATGCTGCATGCTTTCGTAGTGCAACCCTTGCGTGTCTAGCCGCCCTTATGCCTATCTTAGGCGTAGGGGCGGCACCCCGCTTGATCATAGTTTAGTAGATCTGATCCGTTACGATTGCTCCTTGTTCTACAAGGATTAGTTTAATATCTGCAATAGTTAGGCCTTACAAGGGGTCGGAGGATCCAGCGGCATGTAGGGTGGCGTTTGCTAGTCCTAGAACGGATGTTCCGGGGATCAACCTCGTGTTGGTGTTTAGGCCCTGTCTAGGATCGGCTTACGGTCACCGTGCGCGAGCGCGAGGCCCGAAACTGAGTAGGATGATCCGATTATGCGGTGAAAACCCCAGATCGTCGTAGATCTAATCAGCTTTACCTTGATCAAGCAGGACCACCATATATTCGGACACCCCGTCTGAATCATGGGTGGATCGGCTCTTTGAGCCGATTCACGGGATAACCCGAGAGCCGATCGAGGCTCGTATTTAACGTTTACGTGTGTGCCCTGCGCAGAAACTAAGCGAGGCATCATCCACACCTTCCCGACCGGGTATAGGTCGGGTGGCACGCCCTTGTGATAAACATCGGTGCGTGCGACCAGGAGGCTTTGCGGGCCGTCGCTCAGAGGGACTAGGGCCAGCCGCAGCCCTAGTTGTTCCCGGCTCTACGGTGTTGCCCGTCTCTGCCCGCCAGTGGGTTTTTGACGTCAACAGCAGGATGCGCGGCCTCTCCAACGGAGAGGGCGCCGGAGAAGGTGGAGGGGGAGAGGACGGCGGAGCGGGTGTTGTGATGCGGTCTGTGACCGCCGCCGTCTTTTATAGCCGGCGGCCTGGCGGGAAACTTGGGCGCGAGCGCGCGCCAATGGCCTTTTCGCGCGCGCGGGAACATTGGTGTGCGCGGGAACTTTCCCGCGCGTTCCACCGCCCACCATTGCTGTCCTGTCGAGGCCTGCCATGGCGCAGCGCCGCGCAAGGAAGACGAACCACGTGGCGTCTTTTTGGGTCGCCGCGTTGGGCGCAGCGTGCGACCCAAACGGACACGCGGACGCAGGCCGCTGTCCGCGTGTCCGCTCGGCCATCCAAACGGTCCAAAACGGACGGCCCAGCGCGTCCGTTTGGGTCGCTCGGTTGGAGATGCCCTAAGTGGGCTCTTATGCGAGAGCAGCTCTAGCACGTGCTCCTAGGCATGTTGTGTCAATGAAAGGTGGACCATCCTACTATTGTATTTGTTGGCTATAAATTAAATATATATGACTTGGCATCTTGCTTATAGTCAATAACCGACTATACTATTGAAGTTCCTCTTATGTAAATATAGCCTGGGTCCTTACAGGGAGGTGAACTTACAATTCACGTACCCGACACCTGACACATTTAACATCTCCTCGCACTGGCCAACATTACGTGGCCCCCGTAATTACCCTACTATCTGAATAGACTAGGCCCGTTTTGCAAAAAAAAAAAAGACTACGCCTTCCGTTCCGGAACACGCCCCCCATGTTGTCTTCAT
The DNA here is from genome assembly GCF_022539505.1 of Lolium rigidum. Lineage (NCBI taxonomy): Eukaryota > Viridiplantae > Streptophyta > Magnoliopsida > Poales > Poaceae > Lolium > Lolium rigidum. The sequence goes on from NC_061511.1 coordinate 65,071,261, forward strand.
CTACGTCACCCGTGGATGCTTGTCTCAGTTGTCTGGCGCGCGTGACATCAATCATGCCGAGGGTGTTGAGCTGGACGAGCAGGGCGCCGTACGCCATGAGATCCATCCGGGGCCCTCTCCGGGATTCCGGGCGAGCGTGTCCAGGTCATCCTTGGCCCGCGTCATCTCCAGCAGGGTGCGACAGGCCCTGATCATGTGGACGCGGGCGCGGCCGACGTCGGCGGGGCACCTGCGGGCCTCCACGAGCCGCATCGCGAGCGCGGTGAAGGTGTCCGGGGAGTACTCGGAGCGCTCCTGCGCGAGGAAGATGAGGAGGTCGAGCGCGCTGGTGGCATCCGCGTGCGTGCTCGCCACGGAGGCGGCCTGCGCGGGCGTGAGGGCGGTGACTACGGCGCTGCACTGCCAGCGGCGCTCCAGCTGCTTCTTCTGCTTCCGCCGCCGGCTCTCCTGCGATGTTCGGGTCTGGCTCGGGGGAGGCCACTGGGAGTCCGTGGGGTCTTGTGGAGGTCGTGGCGTGTCGGGTGCCGGGGTGTAGGTGGTGGCTGCGGAGGAGGAAGAGGAGAAGGCGGGGAGGAGGTGGGCGGCGGTGGCGCGCGGGCGGAGGAGGACTGTAACATCCCAAATTTTCAAACAAAGAAGAAAATGAATTTTCCTTTTTCCAAAAATTGGAGCCAACAAAAACTTTATTTGAGTTATATAGTATGCATAGTTCTCATACCCAATTGTTGTGAGCTTTGCCATGATACTTGTGTGGAGTATTTTGAAATGTTTCTAAACCCTAAACCCTACCCTTTTCAAGTCCAAAGAGGAACTTTTAAAAAGAAAACAAAATAAAAAGTGAGGCATATGTGGGCTAATGGCTATTCTCCAATAAATGGCCTATGCCCTATTTGCTTTACCCAAATGGTTGGAAACCATGAGTAAACCTAACCTAACACTCTTTGAATCAAAGAAACCAAAATCAAATCAAAGAAAAATCAAAATCAAGTGACATGTGATAATGGTCACATCTGACAATTATAACATCTTACCCACTTTGAGCCCCTGGATTAAGAGCTTTTCAAACCAAACCCTCACAACTCTTTGCACCTCATCCAAGACTTCATCAAGATGAACACTTTTGATGTTGACCACTTTGACCAGATATTTTTCTATTGCTCAAAATAGTCAAGCCAAGATGCCACTTTAAAACAGATTCTAGATTCCCCCACTTTTTAGAATTTTCACAAAATCACTCCAAAATTCAAACCAATGCCACACATTGTTGCCCAACATTATATAGAACACATTCATGAAGAGTTTGGCCAAAATTAAACTCAAGAGAGACCATAGCATGAGACTTTTGAAGTACACATAGTGTAGAATAAAAGCAACCCCTTTTTCCAACCACTTTTCACTTTTTACCTTCGCTCTCTTGTGTCCTCTTCTCTAGTACACCTTGTACCCTAAAGTGCCTCATGAGATGACCCAACCTTGCCATGATAACCATGCCCAAGCATGCCACCATCATTGCATGTGCCACATACACTTTTGACTTTAATCAAATGTGCCAACCCTAGCCCTCTCCAACCATGCCCAGCATGTCACCTACCTTGGCCTCACCACACTCAATCTTGCAGCACTCAAAGACCAAGAAAATAATGCACACAAGGACCATGCCATGCCATGCCACTCCAAATGACCTCACCATGCCAACCCCTGTCCTCCTCCTTCTCTAGTCACCCTCACCATGTCAAATGAGCTCACCTCACATCATTGATCATCACCATGCCATGGTTGACCCCAGGAGAAGCCCTGCACAGCCCCTGTCACACCATGCCAACCCTTATGCTCACCACCATGCCCAAACCTACCCTGGTCCTCTCCTCTCCCTCTCACCTTGCCAAGCTAGCTCCCCTTTCTCTGCAGAGCATGCCAGACATGATCCCAAGCCAAGAGGAACACGACATGCCCTGGAACGTGACGTGGTCACCGCACCCAGGCTCGCCAGAGCGTGCCCGACGAGGCCCTGGACGCGCCAGTACACGGCCGAGCCCCCGTCGCATCCATCCTCCCCTCGACCCCTCCTTTCACCTGCAGCCTCCCCTCGACGTCAGCTTTCTCCCAGACACCACCATTGGCTCACCCGCTCCCTGTAGACGACGACACCATCGACCTCTGCCGCTCCCGTACTGTGAGGACGACGACGTCGGCCGCACGCCTCCGTCCTCCTTCTACCATGCCATCAAGCTCACCAGGACCGCCATGATGCCAGCAAGCTTACGCGCCCCGCACCTTGCCCCTTCGCAGCTCCAGACGACGTCGCCATACTTGACCTCGCCGTGCGCCTCGGACTCGCTCGCCCCCTATAAATAGAGCCTTTCCCTTCATCCTCTCAGCACACCAGTCACCTCCCCTCCTCCTCCTGAGACTCCTCGACCACCTCCCTATCCACATTAGCGTCGGAGTAGCTCCAATTGCATCGACGACCGCCGAAGCCCGTAGCAGAAGCCGCCATCGATTTCGGCCACCTCAAGTGCTGCTGCGAACACCCTCGGCATCGCCGTCGTCTCCGCCGTCGATCGCCCGCCTCGCCGAGCCCGCTAGACGCCGGTAAGCCACCTATCGCCACCCCTCTGCCGCCGGTAGGGTTTCGTCCCCGGCGAGCTTTGTCGAGGAAGGCGACGATCCTCGACCGTCCGATCCTCCTCTAATCCTACGACCCGTAGTGAAGCATACCGCTTCGGGTTTAAAGGGTCACTGACCTGCGGAGCCCACCTGTCAGGCGGCCTGCGCGCGCGAGACGCGCAGTGGGCCGGCCCGTTTACCTTTCGCGCGCAGTGGGCCGGCCCGTTTACCTTTCCCGCGCAGGCCCACGCGTTTGAATTTGATCTGTTCAGTTTATTTCAAATTCCCTGCAGATGCTGTTTTCCAAATTAAAATTAGAGAAATATACTAAACCAAATTTGACAAATTTTATATATTTGGAAAGCTCATGAAATGCTCTGTCAAACCCCACTGGCCCCAAATCAAAATTCATCTTAGATCGTCTGTAGAAAAAATAACAAATCAGTAACTTTGCAGATTTCAAACAATTCTTAAAAATCAACCATAAGTAATTTTGAGTTGATTCCAACTCTCATAAATCCCATTTCATTTTGTCTAATTGTTTATGTAAAAATATGACATGGTTGCTTCATATGATCATGAGCTAGATTCAAATAATGGCTATGTAGTCATTTCTAGCTCATTTAAATCATTTCAATTTTTTTAATTTCAAATCTATGAGATGTAGCATCTCATTTAAATCATCTTCCCAAGTAATGTGAAGCAAAGTGATGACCTTAGTTGCATGGTCTCATCATTGCTTACTTGAGGATATTAAATCAAAGTAGGATTTAAATTGCATGAGGTATAGTACCTCATTTAAATCATGTTTCTCAAATGATAAGTGTAAAGTGTTGACCTGGGTCAACATGTGTTCATACCTTGTTATTTGAGGTGATTAAACCTTAACAAGGTTCAATGAGAGGAAATTATTTCTCCAAAGAACTAAATAAAAACCCTAATAGAATTTTCAATGAGAGGAATTTATTTCTACAAACACTAAAGAAGAAACCCTAGTATGATGTTAAGGGATGATTGGGATGATGATAGATCATCTTGTGTGAGCCATTAAGGCTAATTAGTCTACTTAAGTATTGTTTGGTGATTGTATCCTCGTATTCGTTTATAGACGCTAGTACCGGAGACTATCAAGAGGAGGAGGTCTACTTTGAAGAAGAGGAAGAGAACCTTGATCACTACACCAACCAAGGCAAGCTATACTCTTGCAAGTTACCCAGGTGCAAGCTCTATTTGAGCAAAGCACCAATACCATACTACTTTGTGCTTTACTTCCAAGTCCCAGTTTTTATCTCTCAAGCTTTTACTTTGATTTGCTAGTCTTACTTTTATAGTTAACTTGAGTCTAGATAAGAAGTAGTGCAAGAATATCAAAGTTAGCCTAGAGAGCTACAAGCTAGTTAGCACCCCTCATGACTAGTTGCTAGTGCTAAACTTAAAGTTGACTACTCTAGCTGGGAACAGGGAATTTTTGATTTTGAAAACTTTGGAATGATGAGTCATTCTATTGAAAGATTTTGAAGGTGAAGGTGACTTGAATGAAATGGTGAACTTTACATAAACTGATGGTTGGGTTCGGATGCGATACCATTCCAATTTTTGAGTACCCCCACAATACCTGATTCTGGGTAAGGCTTAACTGGAAACTTATATATTTTAGTATGGGTTCCCTCTGAACAAGCGTCATAGGGGTTATGCCGAGGCTGCCTCCATTGAAAGTGAAAGGACGTGAAATGAGGTGAATGTCCTACCCAAGCCCTATGCAGTTCTCAGGCTGACGGTTTGTCTTCACTGGGAGGCCAAACTCACGGGGAGAGGTGCCTATACTAGGGTATGTAAATGAAAGGTTATGATTGGTAGTTCACGCACTGAGTGCGATAAATCAGGGCCAGTTACCCCTGACGGACTATTGCAATTATTGTGGCACAAGTGTACGACATCTGCAGAGTGTAAACCTATTTGAATAGCCGCGTCCGCGGTCATGGACAGTTGGGAAGGCCATACTGTTCCGTCATCAGAACTTTTCAAAATGTGACTAGTGACTTGTGAATTGAAAGTGAAATATGACTTTGACTTTTTGAATCACAACAGAGTTGTGGGAATGACACTAATGTTCCCACTTGAGTTAAGTTAGGCAAATGAAGAGTCTTTGTTTACTAAATGCTTCTGAAATAAAACTGGCTTTATGCAAATGAACCTAAAAGCTTAGCACCCCCTTACCATAGTTGATAGTACTTACATTAGTGTTAGTTTGCGAGTACTTTAAAGTACTCATGGTTTTGTCCCTGGCTATTCAAATGGCCAGACTATGAAGAGGAGTATCAGAACCATGAAGATGGACAGCATGACGTCTACGATAACTAGGACCACTCCTGACGTCAACAGTTGCCTGTGGAACAGATGGACCACAACCGCTACTTCGCTTCCGCTATGTGTTTTGTAATTGGATCTCTAGATCCACTATGTTGTAAGACTGGATCATGTGATCCTTTTATTGTAAGACAATTATGAGTTGTAATGAATGATGTTCTGTGATATCAATCTATTATGCCTCGCAAAAACAATATTTCTGGGATTGCGATGTATGGCATAATAGGCATCTGGACTTAAAAATCCGGGTGTTGACAAGGAGGGAGAGGGGGCGGAGGGGAGATATGGGCGGCGCCATGGGAGTAGGAGGAGAGGAGGAATTGGGTCACATCGCTCGTCAGGCGAGAAGGGCGGCGGCGGCCATGTGATGTGGAGTGGCGCTGGCCAAGAGATTTTCTTTGAGACGAGGGAGCTCCAGGACGACAGCGACGAAGAAGATGAAGAGATGGGCCATAGTGGGCCACCCGTTCTTAAATTGGAAGCGTTCTTGGTCGGGCTGTATCCAGGGCTGAAATCTATCAACCCCAACCAACCGAAACCACAGGCCCAACTTTCGAGTACATCCACTTAAAAAAAAATCGAGTACAGCCGCACCGCACCACGACAAATCCTATACACCGACCAGGTCGGTGCCTACCAGACACCGCACACCCTGGTCGGGTATTGGGCTTGGCCCATTTTCACTTTTTTTTTCCGTTTTCGTTTTCTATTTGTGTTTCTGCTTTTTTTCTTTTCTTTTTCTGTTTTCCTTTTTGTTTCCTTTTCTTTTCTTTTTTGTTTATTTTTATTTTTGTTCAAAATCGAAAAAGTTCAAAATTGAAAAACATTCAAATTCGAAAAGTGTTTAAAACGAAAAATGTTCAAAGCTAAAAATTGTTCGTATCCGAAAAATGTTCATAATTGTTGCGGTCAGAAACCCACCGGCGAGCAGCGACGGGCAACACCGTAGAGCCGGGAGGCTCCCAGGACTGCGGCTGGCCCTGGTCCCTCCGAGCGACGGCCCGCAAAGACTCAGCACGCACGTCCGATGCTGATGCAAGGGCGTGCCACCTGACCTATACCTGGTCAGGAAGGTGTTGGATGATGCCTCGCTTAGTTTCTGCATGGCATACACGTAAACATTAAATACGAGCCTCGATCGGCTCTCGGGTTGTCTGTGAATCGGCTCAAGGAGCCGATCCACCCATGATCCGTACGAGGTGTACGATCAGATGGTGGTCCTGCTTGATCAAAATAAAACTAAAACGACCTACTACGATTTAGGGTTTTCACCGCATAATCGGAACATCCTACTCGTGATTGAGCCTGGCGGCCACGCACGGTAATCGTAAACCGACCCTAGACAAGGCCTAAAAATCAACACAAAGTTGATCCTCGGAACATCCTGTCTAGGGCTAGCAAACTACACCCTACGTGCCACTGGATCCTTCAACCCGTTTGTAAGGCCTAACTATGCAGATATTAAACTAATCCTTGAAGAACAAGGAGCAATCATAACGGATCGGATCTACTAAATAATGATCAAGCGGGGTGCCGCCCTTACACCTAAGATAGGTGTAAGGACGGCTAGATGTCTAAGGGTTGCACGACGATAGCATATGATACGATGAACAATGCTAACCCTAACACATCTATGATAACTACGTTGCTCGCCATCAAAAGGCTTCGAGCACGAGCAACGCATGAACAACGAATAAACGTGTGCTGCCTAGATCGCAAGATGCGATCTAGGCAGCATGATGCTTACCGGAAGAAACCCTCGAGACAAGGGAGTTGGCGATGCGCCTAGATTGGTTTGTGGTGAACGTGATTGTTGTTTATTTCATAAACCCTAGATACATATTTATAGTCCGTAGACTTTCTAACGTGGGAATAATCCCAACCGGGCACGAGCCCAAACTCTATCTAACCGACACGTATCCTACTATGGTACAGATACACGGACAAACTAGCCCAAACTTTGTATACAAGGCAGATTCAATGTATTTCTTCCATATATATTCTTCAAGCCCATCTCCAATCGCGGCCCACCTCTGATCCGGTCAAATTCTGGTGATAACACATGCCCCCCTGGTTTTGGAAATGACAGTTCCAAAATCACTCTGTTTTTTTTCTTCGTCGGGTCATGTCGTAGCAGAGCAGAACTGCCGCAGAATCTTTCATCATGTTATCTCGCCTTCTTGGCTTCTCTGCGTGAATTGGCAGATTCGACATCATGTCCTCGAGAACTGCCATGGCATTAAATCTCCACTACACCCCTTTTATTTAACCGCATCGAGTAATTTGCTTCTTCATCCTCTCCCTCAGTATCAGACACCGAAAAGTCCTCCCCCACCATGGACTCATCCTCCTCCTCTGCTGCATCGGCTATTTCCTTCCAATCCTCTTCCTCAAGCGAGCCGATGCCAGAGCACAACCAATGGGAAGAGCCGGAGTGGGACTTCGACTTCGTGCCCGACGGCCCACCTGAAGCCCTCGTCGGGTCAGATGGGGATTTGCCCCTGACCGATGGAGAGGACGATCTCCGCTTCCTGATCGACGGAGAACTGGTGGCGGAGGGTGAGGACGACCTTCTCTCTTGGGGTAACTCCGCTTCCTCCAGCGAAGGGGAAGAGGAGGATGAAGATGACGATACCTCCTCCGATGAGGAGGAAGAGGAAGGTGACACTTCCTCTGACGAGCCGCCGGCGAAGCGCTTTCGCGGCTGGGCCTGGTCAGATGACGACGAGGACGATGATGACGAGGAAGAAGCCCCCGTCGAGGGCTACGGCAGTAGCGACGAGGAGCTCGCCAGCAGCAGCACCGGCGGCGGCTACAATGGCGACGATGAGGACAGCGACGGCCCCTAAAGCAGGGGCCAATTAGTATAGGACTAGTAGTAGCAGTGTATTAGGCATCGGATGATCCTTTTGAGAGCCATCGGCTCTTTCTTGTAAAGTCGTTCCTTTGAATCAATAAGAAATGTTCTTCTAATTCGACTCTCAATTCATCCAATTTCAAGCCTTCTATTTGCCGCACCAACCGATAGCAACGCATCAGATACCAATTTTAGACAGTCAATCAAGCACTTCTCAAATTCAGACTGTAATTTGATATCTGGTCGTAATACCTTGCAATTCTATAGCCGATGGCTGTTCAGACTCCTTCATCTTCTTGTAGCAACAAGACGGTCCAGACCCTGTATATGATGACGGCTTCCCTTTCAAATTCCTTTTAGCAGCCTTGGTGGTCTTCTTCTGCAAGAACTCACCATCTTCGAAGAAGGTTGCGACGCAGGACCAGCCGATGACACTCCAATCGGCTTCTAAAAACAGAGCATCTACCAGGTCAGCTGCCCCCCGAGCCTCAGTCAAGGCGAAAACAGTGATGAGGACACGCAATTCAGACAAATGGACCTGAGCTCGATCACACCTGAGAAAGCTACCACGCAGAGCCAGCCAGAGCCGATCACCTTTCTTCCGTTGAAAGCCGATATTGCAGATGATCACACAGCGGCTTAGAAACAAAACTCCTTTGACATAGAATTGGAGGTCCTTGTGTTTTGAACACGCAACTGGTAGATCCCATGAAATTTGTGCTAGAGTCGATGGCCGTGCATCGGCTTTGTTCCTTAGCTCTAAATTCGATGTCCGTGCATCGGCTGTATATCATGAGATTTTTGTTTACGGGCCGATTTTTCTATCGGCCCCCAATGTTTCATTGCACATGTATCGCACATGTTCATCTGATTAGGTGCCCCCCGAGCCGATTCTGCCAGGTATCTGCTGATATCGGCTCTGTGGTTAGCCAAGGCACTATATGTGAACGTCGGCTCTGTTAGGACCAGTGTTGACTTCTTCCAGCTCATCAGCCGATGTAAACCCATTGCCCGTTAGATCGACGTTGAACCCAGGCAGAACGCATGGTGAGGATAATTTTGGCCGATTGCTGGAATCGACCTCCATGTTGATTGCTCAATGAAGGTTTTGCAATGTTCCTTCATAGATCTTTGGGGCCGATCACATGGATCGGCATCGCCACGTTTGTCCATAGATGTTGCTCTTGTTACACGGTCAGGCCGGTGGATAAAACCAGCCTAACCCCGTCCTTTGTCACGTCGATGCGCTCGCAGTCGTCCAAATTGATGCCTGAGAGTGGTTCTTGGCCTGATGTCTCCCAAACGTTCATGCCAGCCGTTGAAATCTCGGCTGAATCATCTCGCGTGGACGACTTCTACTTCATCTCCATCCCATTGTATTAGGCATTGGTGCATCGTGGATGGAATGCAACGGTTGGCGTGGATCCAATCTCTCCCTAGTAGGACAGCATAGGTGCTCTTGCTTGTCGACAATAAAAACGTCGTAGGGACGGTTTTCCTTCCTACGGTCGGATCCACGTTCGGAACACCTTGTGCGTCGGATGCTTGGCCGTTGAAATCGCTCGGTGTCACGTTGGTCTTGATCAGATCCGAGCTAGAGCGTCCCAACCGACGTAGCATGGAGTATGGCATAATGTTGACTGCCGCTCCGGTGTCCACCAGCATCTTGTTGACATGCTGCCCATTGATATAGCCTCGCAAGTACAGGGCCTTCAGATGCCTGTAGCTTCTTTCTCGTGGCTTCACAAAGATAACCGGCCGTGGGCCGCAGTCAAGTTGTGCCACAGGTGCTTCGTCTAGTCCTGGAGCACTAAACTCCGTTGGGAGGATGAACACCATGTTTGTGCCAGCCGATGTCTCATCATCGGCTTTCTTTTGTATGGGGCGCCACTCTTTCCTTTGTGGCCGACCTTCTTCGTCCAGGGTTCGCTGAATTTTAGCGGCCAGATCAGGCCGCGCCTTCCTCAACGTGTGCAGGTATAACCTTTCAGCTTCCTCCAAACCACGTAGTCGCTGAACCCTACGCTTTTGGGAACGGGCTGAGCCCATCAGGGCACCACCTTGGCCGATGATACTTATCTTCTTCTTCATCATCGTCCTCTAGTTCCTCGAGATCTTCTACCCGAGAGGACTCAGCGTGCTTGTTCCGAGGCGGGAGAGGCCCTAGACGTTTGAACACGGACACGTTAGCTGCATCCTTCTTCTTTTGTCTACATTCTGGACAGTTGCCGATTGTAGGCAATCGGCTCATTCCTGAATCCCAGCGAGTGTACGAAGAAGGGGCAGTCCCCAGTGCCTATCCACGTCGTCTTGCTCTCTCGACTTTTCCTTGGCGTGGCGCTCATATCTCTCCTTGTCGCGATCATGCCGACGATGTCTCCTGGCGTCCCTAGCCAGACGATCTCTTTCATCATCGTCGTTGTATCGTCGGCGTTGGTCATATTGACTCACATACTTGTTGAGGAGGTGATCGGAGAGAGGTCGCTGATATCTCACGTTCCTCACTTCTCCCTCTGTGATGTAGCGCTTGCCATCGTGACGGAGCCGATCGCGTGGAACGGCTTCCTCTGTGTCCTTGCTATGAGAGCAGGCTGCCCTCGTCTCCGTCCTTACCGAGTGGTGCCCGAGGTCCTACCATGTTGATATTGAACGAGAATCCTGGCTGACACCCTCCGGGGTAAGTGCACTCCACCATGTTAACGGCGGGGAAGGGGTGTGTGTCGACCTTCATGGCGTACTGGCTGAAAATTAGCCGCCCTTGTTCTATCGCCATTTGGACCTGCTGACGCCACACCCTGCAGTCGTTGGTGGCGTGGGTGAATGTGTTATGCCACTTGCAGTATGGCTTTCCGTTCAACTCCTGAGCCGTGGGGATCTTGTGGCCTTCGGGTAACCTTAGCTGCTTCTCCTTAAGTAAGAGGTCGAAAATTTGCTCAGCCTTGGTGACATCGAAGTCAAACCCTCTTGGAGGACCTTGTGGCTTGACCCATTTACAGGACACGGGGCTTGCCCCCCGAGTCCATTCAGCCACTGCTACCTCTTGATCTCCCGCAGAGCCTTCATCTTCATCTGCCTCAACCAGGACCACCGCACGCTTGAATTTATCCTGGTATACATCTGGGTGGCGCTGTTCATATGCTGAGAGCTTCTGTACCATGTGCGCCAGTGAAGGGTAGTCTGCTTGGGAGGCCACGTCCTTGATCGGTGATGCGAGACCCACCACCGCCAACTCGACTGCTTCTTTTTCAGTCACACGAGCCGAATAGCATCGGTTCCTAACGGTCCTGAAGCGCTGGATGTATCCTGAAACTGTTTCTCCGCGCTTCTGTCGTACTTGTGCTAGATCGGCAATGCCAGCCTCGGAAGCCTCTGAGTGATACTACATGTGGAACTGCTCTTCCAACTGCTTCCAAGTCCGGATTGAATCTGGTGGCAGCGATGTGTACCACCCGAAAGCCGATCCTGTGAGGGACTGTGCGAAGAACCTCACCCGCAGCTCATCTGATGCTGAGATCGTGCCCAGCTGCGCCAAATATCGGCTCACATGCTCGATGGAGCTGGAACCATCCGATCCGTTAAACTTGGAGAAATCAGGGAGCCGATATTTGGGGGGTAACGAGATCAACTCGTACTCATTGGGGTATGGCTTGGAATAGCCGATTGACTTCCTTTTCGGCACCATGCCGAACTGGTCTTTTAAGATGGTACTAATCTGATCCGCGGTGCTGGCTGCAGGAGTCGAACTCTGAAGATTTGCCGGAGTGGCATACTTAGCCAGCCATGCTTGCTTTTCCAAATCTGAGCCAACTGCAAGAGCTGAGCTCTGGAGGTTTGTCGGAGTGGCATACTTAGCTAGCCACGTCTGCTTCTCGAGATCTGTTCCCGAAGTTCCTCCTGCTGTTCCGGAAGTCCCTGCTGTTGCAGCCTGGTTCGAGAGTGCCCGATTCTTGCGGTCGGCACGTATGCGCACGTGTATCCGTGAGGGATCTCCTTAGGCGCCTCATGCAAGAATTGGTAGTCACTAGGGTCACCACCGATCTTGTAGACGACGTATGCCGGTGAATTCGGCACCTCTGGTGCTGCCAACGCGAATGGCAGCGGTGGACGGGACTGGAGTGGCATCTCTCCTTGGTGAGTCCCCAGAGCTGGTCCTGACGGAGAGTACTGATGGCTCATGATTTCCTGGATCACGCGCAGAGCGACACGCTCCAAAGTGTTCACCGAGGCTCTCGGAATGGCGGTGCGGCGAATGAGCCACCATGAAATTAATCTCCTGACGCAGGGACTCGGTGCGTTCTTCGACGGGGTGGACAGGTCCACTCCATCGAGCGCGCCTTCGGGTGAGAACCCTTTCCACCGAAGCCATGTGAGCGGGTTACGTGAAAAGAGCCGATGAGATCGGCTTCGAGGATCGCTTTGACCTCGTCATGCTTCTTCTTGAGCTCCTCGGTCGGATCCTCGTACGTGGCTCGGAGTGCCTTCCGCCATCTCAGATGTAGATGGCGATGCGGTTGATGTCGAAGATCGTCCCACCGGGCGTGCCAGAATGTGTTGCGGTCAGAAACCCACCGGCGAGCAGCGACGGGCAACACCGTAGAGCCGGGAGGCTCCCAGGACTGCGGCTGGCCCTGGTCCCTCCGAGCGACGGCCCGCAAAGACTTGGCACGCACGTCCGATGCTGATGCAAGGGCGTGCCACCTGACCTATACCTGGTCAGGAAGGTGTTGGATGATGCCTCGCTTAGTTTCCTGCATGGCATACACGTAAACATTAAATACGAGCCTCGATCGGCTCTCGGGTTGTCTGTGAATCGGCTCAAGGAGCCGATCCACCCATGATCCGTACGAGGTGTACGATCGGATGGTGGTCCTGCTTGATCAAAATAAAGCTAAAACGACCTACTACGATTTAGGGTTTTCACCGCATAATCGGAACATCCTACTCGTGATTGAGCCTGGCGGCCACGCACGGTAATCGTAAACCGACCCTAGACAAGGCCTAAAAACCAACACAAAGTTGATCCTCAGAACATCCTGTCTAGGGCTAGCAAACTACACCCTACGTGCCACTGGATCCTTCAACCCGTTTGTAAGGCCTAACTATGCAGATATTAAACTAATCCTTGAAGAACAAGGAGCAATCATAACGGATCGGATTTACTAAATAATGATCAAGCGGGGTGCCGCCCTTACACCTAAGATAGGTGTAAGGACGGCTAGATGTCTAAGGGTTGCACGACGATAGCATATGATACGATGAACAATAATGCTAACCCTAACACATCTATGATAACTACGTTGCTCGCCATCAAAAAGGCTTCAGCACGAGCAACGCATGAACAACGAATAAACGTGTGCTGCCTAGATCGCAAGATGCGATCTAGGCAGCATGATGCTTACCGGAAGAAACCCTCGAGACAAGGGAGTTGGCGATGCGCCTAGATTGGTTTGTGGTGAACGTGATTGTTGTTTATTTCATAAACCCTAGATACATATTTATAGTCCGTAGACTTTCTAACGTGGGAATAATCCCAACCGGGCACGAGCCCAAACTCTATCTAACCGACACGTATCCTACTATGGTACAGTACACGGGCAAACTAGCCCAAACTTTGTATACAAGGCCGATTCAATGTATTTCTTCCATATATATTCTTCAAGCCCATCTCCATTCGCGGCCCACCTCTGATCCGGTCAAATTCTGGTGATAACAATAATAGAAAAATGTTCAAATTTAAAATATGTTCATTTTCGAAAAAAATTCAAATTTTGGGAAAAATCAAATTTTTGAAAAAAATCAATCTAAAAAATGTTCAAATTTTGAAAAATGTTCAATCAAAAAATATTCGAATTCGGAAAAACAATATTCAAACATAAAAAAATGTACAAATATGAAAATTGTTCAAATTCCAAAAAAAAATTAATTCGAAAAATATTCAAATATGAAAATTGTTCAAATACAAAAATTGTTCAAATTCGGAAATTGTTCATATAAAAAATAAAAAACTCAAAAATAATGTTTTTCAATTTTCCAAAAATATACAAATTTAAAAAATTCAGATTTTGGAAGTTTTATATTATAATTTTTTTGTTTTTCTGAAAAAAATCACATTGGCATTTTAAATTTTTAAAAAAGAAAGAAATGAACAACAGAAAAGGAGAAAAACAGAAAAAATGCAAAAAAACAAACGTGGTTGAGCCGGCCCAACAGGCACCCTGGGGGGTGCGGCACCTGGTCCGCACCGACCAGGGTGGTGTATAGCACCTCCCACGCACCACAGCCACGCCGTGGTTGGCGTCGCAGCTCGGAAGAGAGGCAGCCGGTGGGCATCTCGTCTGGCCGACGAGCAACCGCGGCGTTGGAGGAAAATGCTCTTCTCATCAGGGCCTTAGTGGCAACCTAAGCATCCATTTGGATAGCATCTCTCTCTCACACACAACTCCGCAATAACATGCAATGTTGTACCACTGAGCCAAATGCAAATCCTCTTGTATATAGTACCTACCTCCGCTCTAAAAATTTATAGCTTTTTAAAAACTCTTTACATTTTTGGAACAGAGGCAGTGGTAGTATTAACAAACAAAGCCTTTAAAGCATAAACACTAACATATACTACAAGGAAACGGATACACAGACTCAAGAAAAGCCAAAGATGGATCATCATGTGAGCCTTCACCTAGTAACCAATTTGCTCGCCAACACACGTGCACATGGCCACACAGGCAGACAGGAATATTCTTCATCCTCCCCGATGAGCTCTCTGAACTTCGCTGACCACAGCAACGGGATCACTGCTGGCCCGGAATGGCGAGGACCAGCTGCAAGTGGCACACATGGATTTACCTGAAATTTGCGCTACTGAAGTGCTTTAAAAAAACTCCTCCAAGGCGTTGATTCCACTTGTGTCCATGTCAGTTACCGCTGTTGAAGAGCAAGGTCAGTGGTGTAAACCACTAGCGCTGAATATGTAAATGTTTGCTGTATTCTGAAAATAAAGTAAAGACGTTGTAATCTTACCAGCAATCAGAAACTCTGTTCCGGGACTTATTCCCCTTTTCGGGAAATAATCGCACTCTTTTATGGACAACTTCTTTTCGTGCTCTTCCTCTACCTCGTCCCTCAGCCATCTCAGGATTCTCAACAAATATATCCCCACATGCATAGAAGGGTACGGTCCATTCCCCACACTCACGGCACCTCGGCCGAAGACACCTATTCCCTTTCTTTCCAACAAGGGCACATCTCAAATCAATTAAATAATACTATTCCTCGGCAAATCAATTATTTAGTTGTAGATACGGTATGGCTAAGCCAATTGATCTTCTCCTCGGCTCCACGAAGCGAAGGCAGGCCGGGCAAAGCAAAGAAGTAAAAGTAATTTCACCCCCATAGTACACTTACCCCTTAACAACAGCTTCCGAGAAATATTTCTCTCTTTAACCACAGGATACGCTAGAGCTATTCCTAGAGGTACGAGCGGAACTTTTTTTTAGGAAGATGAACAACTAAGTTACAAAGGAACATTTCCAACCTAAGGCACGGCAACTGAATATTAGCAATAGAACTGCTTGAGCAGGATGAAGGTTAGGGGAAACAATGCTTTGTTGAAGGATTAGAAAGAATTTGGCCAGGCAAGAATATACTGTTTATTTCTCTAGTAGGGTCATGAAAGCAGGACATTCCAGTCACAAAAAATTGACACTGCCTGAAAGTGAGCATCGGAGTGTATGCAGTGACAAGTGGTCAGAGTGCTTCTACAATTGTTGGACTGGTGCTCTACTGCCTGAGTTCTACAAGTAAACAGTGTGGAACCTGAGCCTGACAAAAACGGCAAGCCTTCCCTTATTAACTTTCAAACAGAAGTACATCCTCTAGGAGGGGTTTTCGCAGGAAATTTAGCAGCCGTGACCTTCATCCCCAATTCTCCACCTTTTCAATCACCCGATAACAGTCATAATCAACCTCAACATAGCTGGCGCCAATATACTCTACTAAATCCAGCCCATCGCAGAGTACAGCAGCTTCGGTACAGTGAACATCGGCCACCTGATCACTTGTCCAGTTTGCTGCAGCAGCAAAGGTGCCCCCTCTCATCTCAGGCAACCACTCCCACCGTCAGTGTCCGCGTACCCAGATCAAACCCAGCATCAACGTTTAGCTTCACGTTGCCGAAGGCAGACACTTTACTTTGCTCATCCCCATTCCCTTCCTCTTTGCCCTGTCTATGGTTTGCCGCTACGGACTGGATGGATGGATGGCCGGAGCATCAGGCTGAGCCGGCTTGAAAGACTTGCTTGCCTCTAACAAATCACCGTCTCCTCCACCAGATGTACCAAATCCCTACGGCGACCAACTCATTCGAACCAAGATTCAGCGCACCCAATGCAGAGGAAATTTCCAAGCAGGTAAGCACAGAATATGCACACTAGTACATGCTTTCTTTCCCAGACTTGTGTTAAGATCGAACACCCCATGAAGCAATAATCCTTAACTGGTTAGCAGGTAAAGTAAAATAACAAGAGATCTTCTCCAAACAATGCGACACAAAAGCTGTCAGGATGGTAGCACAAAACGTTTTCAGGTTGCAGTGCCAGTCTATTCTAGAATACTACTCCCTCCATCCCACTGAGTGAATTAATTTGGAACGGAGGGAGTAAAACACCTCAGAAGGGCACACAAGCCGAATATCTTCTAGAAATCAGATGTAGCCTGCAAGTCAATAAAAAGGAAAATCTGCCTCTTTTTATCAACACCTACAACAAAGGATGGAAACAGGAGACACCCCAAAAGATTGTCTATAAAGAAAACCACTAGATAAAAAGGTAAGTTCAATTCTTCAGTTCAAGGACTTGATGCATACATATTGCTAACAGTTGACTACTAACAGGAAACACTGGATATACAAATAAAGCCAAAGTCAATTCCTCAACCCAAGAACAAATAGAGAAACGATGCAGAACAGTTGGCAAATATTTCAAAAGCAGAGCAAAATGACTTGGTAATCTTAGAATGCTTGAATACATGCATTAGACACTTCAGCCCTAGCAGGTACCGAAACAAGCATAGATTTGATGCAACCACAAAACAGTCAGAGCTTCTAAGGCTCATATTTGATCCAATTCCTAGCAAACTCATGAGGATATGACAGCTAAGCTCTTGACAAGAACCACCTCACTCAAACGAAAGGCGAAGCGTTCGCATCATAACTTTCTAGTGCAGTGAAGACGGTGTGCGGAACAAGGGTCTGTTTCAGCCGAAGTTCACAAGCATAGAAGGCCTGGCCATCACGATGGAAGCTGTCAACCAGTTTACCGTCAGTGTTGAAGTAAAACATCCACCCGCCATGACTAACCAGCAAGAGGACGGCATCGTCCACCGACACCACGCTGACAGTCCAACTTTCATTCAACCTCTCAAACTTCGTGACCGGCAATTCGACGCGGTACTCGTGTTCCCAGACCTCGCTTTCGTAGTTCTGCAGCACCCATATATCAGCATTTCTCCCGTAATGGCTATAGCTATAGATGCCGAGCGTGGCATCCATCTCAAAGATGTATGAGTTGGTGGGAACAGCTGGAGCACGCATCTGCCGGAACGACTCGGATGTGGTGTCAAATACAATTACCAGTTTGCTTGCCTTCTGATCCAGGTACCAATGCAGGCTATCGCGGACTAGGGCAGGCGTGTGTAGGTATGCTGACACTGCCACCTTTAGCCCCTCGATGTACCTCGGCGGCTGGTCGGAGCCCAACGTGAAGACATAGCAGCCCAACGTGGAGATTTCATGCCAATCTGATAGAGTCCAGCGCAGTAATAGCCGGTACTCACCACTTGGGCGGTGTTGATACATCCCCAGTAATTCGTAGCCCGACAATTGCGGCAGGGGAGCATGCTGACGCGTGGTCGGGTTACAGACGGAGAAGCAGGTGTCAGTCATGCCACGCTTGGAGAGGATGAGGTGGCCGTCGCAGGAGGCCTCCACACATGAGTCGTCAAGCCTGACGACGGGTTGGAGCTGGGCGTCGGCGGCCCGGTGATCGAAAAGGTGGATGTTTACACAGCCGCTGCCTCGGTATTCGTAGCCGGAGACGATGGGGAGGCTGGGCTGCCGGCCGTGGTGAGCCAGGAGAAAGTCACGGGCGGAGGTGGCGCGTCGCCATGCGCGGCAGACGGAGCGGCAGCGGAGGAGGGATTTAGGGGGTAGGTGGACGAGGATCTCCCAGACGATGATCTCCTCCGGGAGGCCGCCGCGGAGAGGCGTCGCTCCTCCTGCACTTGCGACCTTCGCCATGGTCGCCGGTGGGGATCCAATCTCAGGAACCAGAGGAGTTTTTCTTTTCTGTTCTTTCATCTTTCAACAAAGAAAGAAACGAGAGGAGTTGGTGGCATTTCGGGAAACATATGTGGGCTAAGCCCATGTACTTTCAAGTTGTAAAAAAAACATGATTTCTTACTTCTATTTCAGTAGAATAATATTAAAACCAAGATTTCTTACTTCTATCCTAAGAATCCTAAGATGTTGTTCTCAAAAAAAAAAAAGAATCCTAAGATGTACTTCAATAGAATTTTTTCATTCATCTCAGAAATGGATCTTTATCTTCATATTTGTTTGTTTAGGTTGCTCACCACATACACCATGTGGTAAATGGATCTTTATCATGTTTCACATTATTGAATTATTATTAAGAAAGACAGATACTACCATATGATAAAGCCAGATTGCAAGGCTAAAATAATGAAGGTATTGATCATTTGATTGAAAGGCATGAGCCCGCCATTACAAAATCTGATGAAATAACGGAATGCAATTCTTTTATCACCGTCATTCGTGCCTACAATTCCATAAATATTGTTTTTGAAAGAAATGAACAGATTTAATGAAAATATTTATCCAGAGTACTCCGTACTTACTACCAGTTTATAGGATACATGCAAGACCTATAAACCGGTATAAAGAGTGGCATTACGAATGAGGCCCGTTAAATTTGTTATTGTTGTTTCCAGACTAAGAGATGCTTGCTACTGAGGCTTGCGATATGTTAGATGCTTGCTATGTCTTTTTTGTTTGTTGGTTTAGGTTGTTCATCAAGCATATCGCTCGATAGGTTGTTCATAGATTTCATGCAGCCTGCAAGTAGAGAGAGAGGAAAATCTGCCTCTTTTTATCATCAGCTACAAAGGGTGGAAACAGGAGACACGACAAAATATTGACTATTATAAGAAATGACTAGATAATAAGGTAAGTTCCGTTATTCAGTTCACGTACTTCAGGCAATTGCTAGCAGTTGACTAATAAGCATAAAAACAAGACAAAAAAAAGTCAGTTCCTCAGCTGGACAATAAACAGAGAAACAAGGCAGGAGGATAGTTGGCAAATATTTCAAAAGCAAGCAAAATGAGTTGGTAATTTTAGAATGCTTGAATACATGCATTAGACACTTCAGCCCAAGCAGGTACCGAAACAAGTACAGATTTGATGCAACCACTAGACAGTCAGAGCTTCTAAGGCTCATACTTGATCCAATTCCTAGCAAACTCATGAGGCTACAACAGCTAGGCCCTTGAAAAGAACCACCTCACTCAAACGAAAGGCGAAGCGTTCATAGCATAACTTTCTAGTGCAGTGAAGACGGTGTGCGGAACAAGGGTCTGTTTCAGCCGAAGTTCACGAGCATAGAAGATCTGGCCATCACGATGGAAGCTGCCAACCAGTTCACCGTCAGTGTTGACGTAAAACATCCACCCGCCATGACTAACCAGCAAGAGGACGGCATCGTCCACCGACACCACGCTGACAGTCCAACTTTCATTCAACCTCTCAAACTTCGTGACCGGCAATTCGACGCGGTACTCGTGTTCCCAGACCTCGCTCTCGTAGTTCTGCAGCACCCATATATCAGCATTTCTCCCGTAATGGCTATAGCTATAGATGCCGAGCGTGGCATCCATCTCAAAGATGTATGAGTTGGTGGGAACAGCTGGAGCACGCATCTGCCGGAACGACTCGGATGTGGTGTCAAATACAATTACCAGTTTGCTTGCCTTCTGATCCAGGTACCAATGCAGGCTATCGCGGACTAGGGCAGGCGTGTGTAGGTATGCTGACACTGCCACCTTTAGCCCCTCGATGTACCTCGGCGGCTGGTCGGAGCCCAACGTGAAGACATAGCAGCCCAACGTGGAGATTTGATGCCAATCTGATAGAGTCCAGCGCAGTAATAGCCGGTACTCACCACTTGGGCGGTGTTGATACATCCCCAGTAATTCGTAGCCCGACAATTGCGGCAGGGGAGCATGCTGACGCGTGGTCGGGTTACAGACGGAGTAGCAGGTGCGAGCCATGCCATGTTTGGAGAGGATGAGGTGGCCGTCGCAGGAGGCCTCCAGACATGAGCCGCCAAGCCTGACGACGGGTTGGAGCTGGGCGTCGGCGGCCCGGTGATCGAAAAGGTGGATGTTTTCACAGCCGCTGCCTCGGTATTCGTAGCCGGAGACGATGGGGAGGCTGGGCTGGCGGCCGTGGTGAGCCAGGAGAAAGTCACGGGCGGAGGTGGCGCGTCGCCAGGCGCGACAGACGGAGCGACAGCGGAGGTGGGATTTAGGGGGCAGGTGGACGAGGATCTCCCAGACGATGATCTCCTCCGGGAGGCCGCCGCGGAGAGGCGTCGCCCCTCCTGCACTTGCGACCTTCGCCATGGTCGCCGGTGGGGATCCAATCTCAGGAACCAGAGGAGTTTTTCTTTTCTGTTCTTCCATCTTTCGTCCAAGAAAGAAACGAGAGGAGTTGGTGGCTGTTCGGGAAACATATGTGGGCTAAGCCCATGTACTTATGCTTTTCAAGTTGTAGAAAAAAACATAGAAAACACTCCTAAACCATCTTATTAAAACCAAGATTTTTGCTGCTATCCTAGGAATCCTAAGATGTACCAGTTAAAAAAAAAGAATCCTAAGATGTACTTCAATAGATTTTTTTTCATTCATCTCAGAAATGGATCTTTATCATGTTTCGCATTATTTTTTTTGAAAGACATGTTTCGCATTATTGAATAACTACATAATGTACATGAATGTTCAGAAAATCGTTTTTCCTTTTTTACGTAGCTAATACTACAACGTAACGGAAGGACACATACCAGGCAACCGTATAGATCAGTTCAAGGATCCTCTAAAAGAAGATTATATACCATAGAGAGCTTCATCTTTGCAGATGCACGCAAGAAATATAGGACAGCGGATCAACAATATAGATTCAAATTTACTCAGGACACAACGGTGAATGAAATTGTCCCGGAGCCTCAAAACATTCCCATGTTTGTATACAATGAGCTTACGCTGCCTGTCTTCCACTGTCTTTTTCAATGGATATTACCTTAGGTAGTACACAAAGAACATAGGCTACTTATTGCTTCGATTTTTCAGAGGAAAAGCTTAAATAGTATATAAAGAAACAGGAGACACCCCAAAATATTGTCTATAAAGAAAACCACTAGATAAAAAGGTAAGTTCAATTCTTCAGTTCAAGGACTTAATGCATATATATTGCTAACATTTGACTACTAAGCGGAAACACTGGATAAACAAATAAAGCCAAGTCAATTCCTCAACCCAAAAATTAAATAGAGAAACGATGCAGAACAGTTGGCAAATATTTCAAAAGCAGAGCAAAATGACTTGGTAATCTTAGAATACTTCAATACTCACAGCGGACACTTCAGCCCGAACAGGTATTGAAACAAGCATAGATTTCATGCAACCACAAAACATAGATTTCATGCAACCACAAAACAGGTAGAGCTTCCGAGGCTCATAGATTTCATGCAGCCTGCAAGTCAAGAGAGAGGAAAATCTGCCTCTTTTTTATCATCAGCTACAAAGGGTGGAAACAGGAGACACGACAAAATATTGACTATTATAAGAAATGACTAGATAATAAGGTAAGTTCCGTTATTCAGTTCACGGACTTCAGGCATATAGATTGCTAGCAGTTGGCTAATAAGCATAAAAACAAGACAAAAAAAAAAGTCAGTTCCTCAGCCGGACAATAAACAGAGAAACAAGGCAGGAGGATAGTTGGCAAATATTTCAAAAGCAGAGCAAAATGAGTTGGTAATTTTAGAATGCTTGAATACATGCATTAGACACTTCAACCCAAGCAGGTACCGAAACAAGTACAGATTTTATGCAACCACAAGACAGTCAGAGCTTCTAAGGCTCATACTTGATCCGATTCCTAGCAAACTCATGAGGATACGTGTAATGTCCAGGTTTAGAGACGATCGAGGGGTAGAATTTAGAAAGGGATGTGCATTGCATCGTAAAATCTGGGGAAATTTCGCGCTTTTAAAAGAAAACTGCATCGAAGGGGGACAAGTTTCTCTCTCGACACCTTACAGGGTTAGTGTCGAGGGTGCTCCTCGGCAATGCCCTCCGATAGGGGCTTAGGGTTGGTGGAATCCTGCAAGCTGACACGAGACATCGGTTCACAGACAAGCGGGGAGAGCGATTTACCCAGGTTCGGGGCCCTCGATGAGGTAAAACTCTTACGTCCCGCCCGTCTCGTTCTTGATTATGATGACAATGGGTTACAATGGGGTGCCGAATAGTTCGGCTGAGATCTCGTCGAGTTTGGCTAAGCGCTAAGGTAACCTAGCTTTAAGCTTCGCTGGCTAAGATCGCTAAGATTGGTTGTGTCCCTCGACAGCCCCTCTCCTGGCCTTTATATAGGAGGCCAGGTCTCAAGAGGTCTAATCGAGTACGACTGGGTTTACAGTAGATCTATCTCTAAGCTTTCCTTGTTCAGCTCCTTCCATGTCTTGAACTTCAAGGAATCTTCCGCCGCACCGTCCTGGCGGCCCATCCTGCCGTCGAGTGCCTTCATGGACCTCCAACTAGAAAATATAGGGTAGGGCAACATTGGTTACCCGAAGGGTAATGCCCACGTCAGTAGCCCCCGAGTGTCTAGCCGAAGGTAGTTCGGGTAGAGACTAAAGCATGCCTCCTCCCAAGGTTCTTCTCCTTGATTGTTCTTGTTCTTCTTGAATCTGCATCATCTTCTTCTGTCGGGTGCGCGTCAGCGCTCCCGATGGGAGTAGCCCCCGAGTCTAGGTACGGATGCTCGCAATCCGTGCGTAGACTCAAGTTGAACTACTCGAACATTTTACTCTGCCGAAGTTTTTCTGTAAGTCTCCGTATTCATCCGATATATTTTCCACATGCAAGGGATGATAAGTAACGTGCCCAACTTTTGTTGGTTAACTGCCGATGGCAAAACAACGTTACCCTACACAGAATCAAGTCCCCGAGCATGATCCTGGAGTGCAAAAAAGTTCTGTCGGGTGCGCGTCCAGCGCTCCCGATGGGAGTAGCCCCCGAGTCTGGGCACGGGTGCTTCTAACCGGGTGCAGAGTTGAGTCGAACAACTGGCTCTTCCTTCAAGCCCCCTTTTTTTTCTTCGAGTCTTCATTTTATCGGGTGCGCATCCAGCGCTCCCGATGGGAGTAGCCCCCGAGTCTAAGTGCGGATGCTTCACAGTCTGTGCTTAGACTCAAATCTTTCATCCGATAACTTTTCATTTTTCCTTCGAATGCTTTTAGCATTTTTCATGACGTCAACGATGACGCTCTACTGATATCTTGATTCTGACTGACAGGACGTAACCTGCTGGGCCTATTCTTTCCTTGTCCGGTCCTGTTCGCACAACCACCAAGACGTCTCCTCGATTTCTGCAACCTTCAATAGAAAAGATTACTGAAGGGACCGGAAGCAACGACACGTGCCCCACTCAGTTCTCAAGTTCCCCTTAAAATCTCCAAAGGGCGAAAAAATCCCTAATCCTCTTCCACATTTTCCGTAGCATCTCCTTGTTCTCCTTCTTCCTCCCTTCGCTGCTGCTGCGCCGCCACCACTACTTTTCCGATATTCCCCGGATCTCACAATGGTGAAGAAGAAGGGCGTTACTGCCACCGCCAGTTCTACTAGCGGAGGCGCCGCAGCCAAATCTTCCTCGACCCTTCCGAAGGGAAGCGCCCCAAGCGCTCCTCTCCCAACTCCGGCGCCGCCAGCGCCGCCAAGCTCGGTGGCCAAGCCCGGAGATTGGGTAGGGATCCCGAAGCCTGGGATTAATCTCCTCCCACGAGGGGAATGTGATCTTTCCAGGTGCGATTTCTCGGCCTAATCCCCCTGCTGGCTTTACCGTGATGTTCTTATCGTTCCTATATCGAGGACTTTCGCTTCCCGCTCATGAATTCCTCCTCCATCTCTTGCGAACTTATGAAATCCAATTATGGCAACTCACTCCCAACTCAATCCTCCACGTTGCCGTGTTCATCACCCTTTGCGAGGCGTTTCTGGGTATCAAACCTCATTTCGGGCTGTGGAAAAAGATCTTCTATGTGAAGAGATACAACAGTAGTAATGGATTCTTTGTCACCGGAGGAGTGGGGTTTGTAGCCCGTTCGGAGGTTAATTACTTCAATTTCCCAATGCGAGAATCTGTGCAAGGGTGGAGGCTGAAATGGTTTTACGTCAAGGACTCCCTGTCACCCGAATCTCAACTTCCTTGCTTTGCCGATGTCTTCGAAGCCAAGCCCAAGAATTCCTGGAAGAACATTCTCTCACCCGATGAAAAAGTAGTAGCCGATGAATTATTTGCCAAATTTCTTAGAATCAAAGAGGCCGATGGCCAAACTATGGTCGGCACAGAGGTGGCAGCGGTGTTCTTGAAACGTCGAGTCCAATCAGTCATGGCCAGAGTTCACCCGATGTGGTTGTACTCAGGTCCAAAGGACGAAACCAGGATTAATGCTGCCGATCTGTCGGAAAAGGAGTTGCTTGACGAAGTCCGTTGCCTTACTTCCTTTAGCCACGAAGACTCGATCCCGTTGATATCTTCTTACACCCCTCTCGATGCTGATCATCCGCCACCAGAGGTAACTTTCTTCTGACGTCCTTACTATGCTATTTTCACTTAGCTAGTATGATTGATTTTATTCTTACTTGTTCTTCTTTTCGACGGGCCCCCATAGCCTCTGGAAACTTACATGATTCGCCAAACGATACTTCTGAGGGAAGAGGCTCCTCAGTTCCTGTTGATTTTCCCACCGTCGAGCACGCAGGCCCAGAGAGTGAGCGTGATGATCCGATAGATTCCGAAACTGTTCACACCGATCCTCCTCCTTTAGCCGACGATGCCTGCGATACAGAGGGATCAGTGCGCAACGATGACGCTGATCGTGATGCCTTTGTTGATGCAGCTGTGGAGGCGACCAGTGCTTCGCCTGCGAAGAGATCAACCGGCGGCTTTGCCGACGAAGACGATCTCTTCGACATGTAAGCGCTTTCTTCCCCGATGCCATAGCTTGTCCCTTTATTCTTCGCACTCTCTTCATAACTTATGTCGACCATTTTATAGTTACGAAGATTTCGCCGAGCCTCCGCCTAAGAAGGCCAGATCTGATGCTACTCCGCTAGTCGCTGCTGCTTCCGAAGCTTCAGCTCCTAAGGCGGCTCCCACGGCCCAGGCATCGACTGCTTCTTCCCTTTCCAAGGGAAAAGATGCTCCTGCCGCCACCACGACTCCTCCTTCCGTAAGTCCTACATCGTGGATTTCCTGAAATGTGCCTTTTCTAACGATTCTTTGCAAAACATCCTTTTTCCCTTAAGGATCTTCGAGGTGTTATTTCCTCTTTGGAGGCCTTCGCTTCCCAGTTCACTTCTCTAGAGGCAGACAAGGTTCGACTGCAGAAGGAAGTCGAATCCTCTTCCTCGAAGCTGGAAGGCGCAGTCAAGATAGCTGCCAAGGCCCGCCAAGAAATTGATTCCCTGAAGGAGGAACTGGGCAAGCTGAAGGAAAAGCTGAAGGAGGAGGAGGCGTCAAGGTTGGCTGCCGAAGCTCAGGCAGCCGAAAAGGATGAACTCCTTCGCCAATCTTCACTAGCTTTGCTTGGTAATCCTTTCCACACTTTTCTGTTGATTATCATACTTCTTGAATTTGATCTTCTGTTAACGATCTTTTTCCTTCTTTTGTCATGCAGAAACTGCCAACATCCCTGCCGCTGCTTTGGACAAAGTTCCGAACAATTCACCAGCAAACGGTGTGTCGATGGCCCTTGCCTCCCACCAGCTTACGCGGGAACTTCTTGAAAAGGGAAAAGGTGCCCTGGCGCGGATGCACTTGATGATTTTCCCCAAGATCAAGCAGGACAAAACCCTGGGGCAGCTGATTGATGCCTTCGCGGTTGACACCAAGGAGGTTATCGAGGTATTCAAGCGTACTTCGCGCACCTATGGTGCCCTCCTTGCCTTCCAGCTTATGATGGGTTACGGCTTTAAGGGTGACATTGAAGAAATGACTAAGGAGCTGCCAAAAGAGCAAGACGGGCAATTTGTTGACTTAAGCGCTTTTAAGTCGTCTGCCCTTATTTGCGCTCGTCGGCTCCTTGAGCTAGTTTCGTCAAGGAAGTCATCGGCTGGACCCAGTTTATCGACTCAGACCCAAGCCCCTTGATTTTCGTAACAAACTTATGCTCGAGCTGATGTGGAACATTGTTCTGCTGCAAAACTTATGCTTGTAATAAACTTCGTGCTAGCAGTGTTGCTAGCACACCTTTGTTATGATATTTCTACTTGCACTTCTCCCGATGGGAGTTACTTCGGATGCTCAACTTGACCATATCCGTCATCCTTTTTAACGTTGTTTCCTGCAGGTTTTCCCAGTGCCCTCATTTGTCGAAGACTCTTCGGGTGTTCTTCCTGAGGGTGATCGGATCCAGCGTATGAAGGATCGGATCACTCAGATGGAAAAGGACCTGCGCAGCACTTATGCTTTAGCTGCTATTATCAATAAGAAGAGCGAGATTGCAGCCGAAGTGGAGCGGTACGCTCTTACTGAGCTACATAAAGCTACCGAGAGTTTGAACTGTAAGCTTCCTGATTCCTTTGCCCTTTTGTCAACAACGCCTTGTCTGATCCTTTATTGATTCCTTTGCCAGTCATAGCTTTGAACCGTGCGGAAGAGAACAAGCGGATTCACGAGCGAGTGCATGCTTTAACCCAGCTATCCTCATCCGAAGAGATTTTCTGGCGGGAACACTCGAAGGCTTCGGCTGTCGCAAAATTTCAGGATCGGGTTCAGCAAGTCCACCATTTCTTCGACAAGTGCAACAAAGCTATGAGGGTGGTTTGGAAGACGATGTTCCCTTTAAACGCAGTTCCCCCTACGCTACTGTCTTTGATGTCTGAGTTTGGGAATGCCAAGAAGATTCAAGACTTGGTACGAGCTCAGGTTTTCGCAGGGGCCAGGTTGACGCTTGCCCTTGTGCTCGCGCGGTATCCTTCGGCAGATCTGCTTGCTATTGCCAACGCTGTTGGTGACTTCGATACTTTGTATCCGAAGGTATTGCTTCCTGCCAATATAATCGTAGACAAGCTTGAAGGGCATTCGAGGGTACCTGAAGAAAGAGAAGCTCCACAAGGGTGATTTCGTGGATTAGGGTTGTTTTTGTAAATAGGTTAGTTTGACTGCTTTATCCAAGTGTTAGGATTGTTGAGCCAAGAATTTTTATTCGGTAGATACATGTATATGCACTTTTACCGTAGTGGTGCCGTTGGCGATTTTTGAAGGAACAAATCTTAATTGCCCGCTTAAGAATTTTTCGTATTCGTTGGTCAGCAAACGTTTGAGTGATCAGCTCGTGTTGCAGGTCTTGCTAAACCCGTTGTATGTGCAACTTTGCTTTCAACCAATGTATGTTGCGACAGTCACTCCCGAATCTTTCGGGTGTAGTGGTTCTGCCGATGATCCCTGTTCATTGATATTTCCATAAGTAAAATATCGAACGTAGGTTGTGTTTATATGTATTTCCACACTCTTGCTATTTACGGCACTCGTAGAGGCATCTATAGCTGAGGGAAGGATTAACATCCTTGTTTGCTTTGTGTCTTTTAGCACTCGTAGAGGCTTTTTTTTATGGAGCACGTTCTTCTGCCGCGTGCTGGTGATGCGGCTTAGACGTTTTGAAGTACTGCAATGCTCAGCAAAGGATCGAAACTTAGGTTCTCATTAATAAGGTAAGCACGAGACTAGAGGGCGAAAAAGGAAGGCCCTGTTTATATAAAGGGAAAAAAATTAATGCTAATAAATTGCTTAAGCAAGGAAGGGGTTCTTCTCATCTTCTGGCTTTTTCACCACGTTAGTGGTTGCCGCGGCGTTGTTGACTTCACCAGGGGTCTGGGCAATGATTGCCAGCGTCTTGCTGTCTTCTGTGCCTTCTATGCCGTCCGCTGCCGAAGCTTTTGCTGCCGAAGCTTATGCTGCCGAAGCTTCAGGAGCAAGGTCGGCTGGCTTCTTCTTGGTTTCCCTGACATGTTTTTCCTCCTTGATTTCTCGTATCGACGGCTTGGGCAGAGGGTTGACAATTTCTCGTTGTGGCCCAAACTTTGCAGCAATCCTTTGAAAGTCGCGATCACAATTGTCCGAGCGTGAGAAACTTCCATAGACTGTGATGTTCGTCCCATTGTTCCCAGGCATTTTCAGCTTGAGGTATGCATAGTGCGGCACAGCCATGAACTTGGCATAAGCTGGTCTCCCGAGTATGGCGTGATACTGTGACTCCCAATTCACTACCTCAAACTCGATCTTCTCCTTCCTGAAATTGTCGGTTTTGCCAAATACGACGTTCAGGTAAACTTTGCCAAGAGAGTAGCCCGGTGCAGTTGGGAGAATCCCATGGAAGCAGGTATCTGTTTCTTCTAGCATCTTCATGGTGATCCCCATACTTTTGATTGTGTCGACGAATATCAGGTTTAACCCGCTTCCACCATCCATGAAAACTTTGCTCATCTTGAACCCC
This sequence comes from Lolium rigidum, assembly GCF_022539505.1. Classification (NCBI taxonomy): domain Eukaryota; kingdom Viridiplantae; phylum Streptophyta; class Magnoliopsida; order Poales; family Poaceae; genus Lolium; species Lolium rigidum. The sequence goes on from NC_061511.1 coordinate 65,099,941, forward strand.
CGATTTGTGCCTCGACTACTAAGGCAGCGTGTCCCGGTTTTGGTATGGTCATCGGGTGATCTGCTCGACTGAACGTAATGTTCTGAGAGGACCACTCGACATACTCGGGGATGTTTGCCATGATGCTTTCTGCCAGGTTAATCTCTCGGGTGAGCTTCTTCATCTCTCTTCTTGAGACACCTGTCCTATGGATCATGCTCATCTGCCCCCGTGGTGGTGGAAACGCCTCGTTGGGTTGATGAGGTTGAGCCTGCTGGACTTGGTGCTGCGGTGGAGGTGGAGGTGGTGGTGGTAGCGGTTTCTGGCCTCCCTGCTGGATGAGTTTATGCATGTCGATGAACTGCCGACAGTCCCTGAGCAGGTGACTCGACTTCGTTTTTCCATCCTTAGAATCGGTATACGAGTGCAGGTAACAGGGAGCGTTGATCTGCTCAGCGTAAGGCAGTTCGGGGGCCCTCTGCTGCCGAGGTTTATAATTGCCACGGTTCCCGGAGTTGTTCCGATTACCGTCCTGTCGATCGTCTCTTCTGTCGTCATACCGATCATCCTGCCGATCAGAGTACCCCTGCGGCTACCAGGTTGTTGTCATCATAGTTGCGGTTCTTCCTTCTTTGTGGCGATCCCTTCGGCCACCCGAGTCGTGCTTCGGCTGGTCATCGTCTTCGTCGTCACTGCGCTGTCGTGGCCTTCGCACGTTGTCCTCGCCATCAGCCCAGCTGTTGGCGATTTCCATTAACTTGGTTATGGTTTTAGGCTTTTTGCACCCGAGTTCTTATATGTAACTCTCACGCCGGACGCCGTCGCTGAAAGCGTCAATTGCTCTGTCGACAGACACATCTTCGGCAGCGTTTAGGAGTTTGGTGAATCTCCCGATGTATGAGCGCATCGACTCCTTCTACTTCTGCTGGCAGTTCCGTAACTCTTCAATCCCGACGGGTCTCTTGTACGTTGCTTGGAAATTGGCAACGAAGGCGTTGTTATCACCAGAATTTAACCAAGTCCGAAGATGGGCCGTGATCGAGGAAGGGCTTAAAGGACATGCGAACGAAGTGTCTATGACACGGCCTTGTGCGGGGATTTGGGCTAGATTGCCCGTGTATCTGTGGTAGATTTAGAATTAAGAGATAGACTTTAGTCGTACGCAGCTAGGATTATTCCTAAGATAGAAAGTCCACGGATTATAAATATGTATCTAGGGTTATTGAGAAAGGAGGACGATCACGTTCACAACAAATCAATCTAGGCGCATCGCCACCCCATGTTTCGAGGGTTTCTCCCGGGTAAGCAACATGCTGCCTAGATCGCATCTTGCGATCTAGGCAGTATCAGCTTATTCGTTGTTGGTGTTGCTCGTGCTGAAGCCTTTTTAATGGCGAGCAACACCCTTATCTTAGGTGTTTTGGGGCTGACGTAGATGCTTTCATGATATACGTGCTTAGCTACGCTACCCCTCGATATCTAGCTGCCCTTACACCTACCTTAGGTGTAAGGGCAGCATCTTGCTTGTTCTTTATTTAGTAGATCTAATCCGTTATAGTTGTTCCTTGTTCTTCAAGGATTGGTTTGATATCCGCATGGTTAGGCCTTATAAACGGGTTGAACGATCCGGTAGCGCGTAAGGTGTGGTTTATTAAGCCCCAGAGGGATTGTTCCGGGGATCAACTTCATGTTGGTTTTTAGGCCTCTTTAGGGCTGGTTTTCCATCATCTTACGTGTCTGCTAGGCTCAACTACGCGTAGGATGTTCCGGTTATGCGGTGAAAACCCTAGACTATCGTAGATTAGTTTAACTCGATATCGATCAAGCATGCTCCCCATGTCATTATAAATCCAACGTGAACCATGGGGCAATCGGCTCTTTGAGCCGATCCACAGGGCAACCTAAGAGCCGATCGGGGCACGTATTTAATGTTTACGTGTTTGCCATGCAGGAAACTAGTCGAAGCAATCCATCACCTTCCTGGCCAGATATAGGTCAGGTGGCACGCCCTCACAAAACGCCAGGACGTGTGCCAGAGCATTGCGGGCCGTTGCTCGAGGGACCAGGATCCACCAGCAGTCCTGGGAGCCTCCCGGCTCTCCGTGTTGCCCGTCGCTGCTCGCCGGTGGGTTTTGGTAGGCAACATATTCTGGCACGCCCGGTGGGACCCTCTACAACAACAACTACGTCGACATCTGCAACAACCATGTCAAAGGCCGCCGATGAGGTGGTGGGCGAACCAGTCACGTACGCCGATCTGCCTGAGGAGCACAAGAAGAAATATGATGAGATGAAAGCCATCTTGGAAGCCGATCTCATCGGCTCCTTCATGAAGACCCGTTCACATGGTATCAGGTGGAAAGGGTTCTCCCCCGAAGGCGCTCTTGAGGAAGTAGACCTGTCTACCTCTTCAGAGGAACGCACCAGAGCTCTACGCCAGGAAATTAATTACATGGTGGCTCATTCTCTACACCGCCATTCTGAGAGCTTGGTGAACGCCTTCGAGCGCGTTGCGGTTCGTGTGGTGCAGGAAATCATGAAGCATCAGTACTCTCCGTCAGGACCTACCCTAGGGACTCACCAGGGAGAAATACCGCTCCAGATCAGACCGCCGCTGCCATTCGCGCTTGCAGCGCCAGAGCTACCGGGTTCACCGGCGTACGTCGTCTACAAGGTTGGAGGCGATCCTAGAGATTGCCAGTTCTTATATGAGCCTCCTAAAGAGATCCCACATGGATAGGTGTGCACATACGTGCCGGACTGCAATGCTTTGGCGCGCACGAACCAGATTGCACCAACAGGGATTTCTGGAGCAGGCGCTGATAAACAGGCATGGCTAGCTAAATATGCCACCGGAACGAGTCATGAGAGCTCGGTCCCTACAGCTAATACCATGGAACAAATCAGCACCATCTTGAGAGACCAGTTCGGCATCTTGCCGAAGAGGAAAACAATCAGTATTCCAAGCCGTACCCCGACGAGTACGATTTGATCCCGCTGCCACCCAAATATCGGCTCCCTGAATTCTCAAAATTCAATGGAGCAGAATGGTCTAGCTCAATAGAGCACGTGAGCCGATATTTGGCACAGCTGGGCATGATTTCAGCATCCGATCCATTACGTGTAAGGTTTTTTGCACAATCTCTCACGGGATCAGCCTTTGGGTGGTACACCTCGTTGCCACCAAACTCAGTCCGGACGTGGAAGCACTGGAAGAGCAGCTTCATGTGCAATATCACTCGAAGCTACCGAAGCCGGCATTGCCGATCTAACGCGAGTGCGGCGAAGCGGGGAGAAACGGTGTCGGAATATATTCAGCGTTTCAGACTCGTCGGGAACCGATGTTATTCGGTCCGTTTAACCGAAAAGGAAGCGATCGATCCGGCAAGCATTGGGCCTCGCCACGCCGATCAAGGATCTGGCTTTCCAAGTAGAGTACAGTTCACTGTCGCACATGGCACAGAAGCTCACATCGTATGAGCAGCGGCACCCTGAATTGTACCAGGACAAGTTCAAGCGTCCGGTAGGCCTGGTCGAGACAGAAGAAGCTGAAGATTCTGCAGAAGACCTGGAAGTGGCCGTAGCTGAATGGGCTCGGGGGGCAAATCCCGTGTCCTGCAAATGGGTGAAACCACAAGGGCCTGCAAAAGGGTTTGACTTCGATGTGAGCAAAGCTGAGCAGATATTTGATCTATTGCTTAAGGAAAAACAGCTGAAGTTACCCGAAGGCCATAAAATCCCCACGGCGCAAGAAATGAATGGGAGGCTGTACTGCAAATGGCATCACTCGTTCACCCATACCACCAATGATTGCAAGGGGTTTCGTCAGCAGATCCAAACGGCGATAGAACAAGGCCGATTACTCTTTGGACAGTTCGCCATGAAAGTGGACACACATCCGTTTCCTGGCGTCAACATGGTGGAACCCAATCACTCCGCGAGGCGTCGACTAGATTTCTCGTTCGATGTTAACATGGCAGGGCCTATACGCCACCATGGCAAGGATAAAGAAGAAAGCAGTCACTCCCGCGGAAAGGAAAAGGAGGAGGCCGACCCACGCGACCGGCCCCGATATGATGACGTACTGGTACCTCACCGAGGAACAAGTGAGAAGCGTGCGATATCAACGACCACTCTCCACGCATCTCCTTAACAAATATGAGTATCAGTATGACCGACGTCGGCAGTACGACAGAGATGACGAGAGACATCATCGGTCTGACGTAGACAATGGAAGACGTCGTCGGTATGATAGAGACGACGAAGGATATGCGCACCGCGCTAAGGGGAGGTCAAGGGAGCAGGAAGACATGGATAGACACTGGGACTGTCCCTTCTTTAAACACTGCTGGGATTCAGGAATGAGCCGATTGCCCACGATCGACAACTTCCCGGAGTGTAGACGGCAGAAGAGGGACGCTGGAGAAGTTTCAGTTTTCAAACGTCTAGGGCCTCTCCCACCACAGAACAAACGAGCTGAGTCATCTCAAGATGAAGACTTTGAGGAGTCAGAAGAGGAAGAAGAGGACAGGTATCACCGGCCAAGGTGGTGTCCTGATGGACTCAGCCACTCCCAAAAGCGTAGAGTTCAGCGGCTACGTAGCTTGGAGCAAGCCGAGGCGCAATACCTGCACACGTTGAGGAAAGCGCGGCCCGACCTGGCCGTGAAGATTCAGCAAACTTTGGACGAGGAGAGTCGTCCACAGAAGAAAGTGTGGCGCCCCAAGCAAGTAAAAGCCGATGCAAGTGCATCGGCTGTCACAAACATGGTGTTCATACTTCCATCGGAGTTCAGTGCTCCAGGAACTGAAGAAGTGCCGATAGCGCAGTTTGACTGCGGTCCACGGCCAGTCATCTTTGAAAAGCCACGAGAGAAGGGCTACAAACATATGAAGGCCCTGTACCTGAAAGGTTATATCAATGGGCAGCCTGTCGGTAGGATGTTGGTTGACACGGGAGCGGCAGTCAATATAATGCCATATTCCATGCTACGGCGTTTGGGATGCTCCAGTGCAGATTTGATCAAGACCAACGTCACACTAAACGACTTCAACGGACAAGCATCAGGGACGCAAGGCGTTCTGAACGTGGATCTAACCGTAGGCCGGAAAACCATCCCAACAACGTTCTTCATCGTCGACACCAAAAGCACCTACGCTGTCCTGCTAGGGAGGGATTGGATTCACGCCAACTGCTGCATTCCATCTACAATGCACCAATGCCTGATACAATGGGATGGAGATGACGTGGAAGTCGTGCATGCAGATGACTCGATCGAGGTCTCAATAGCCGGCATGAACATTTGGGACTCGGAAGACCAAGAACCGCTATCTGGAGTCAGTTTGGACGGCTGTGATCGCATCGAGGTGACAAAAAAACGGGGTGAGGCTGGTCTTATCCACCGGCCTGGTAGAGTAGCAAGAGCAACATCCATCGACATACGTGGCAAGGCCGATCCCTGCGATCGGCCCCAAAAAATAAAAAGCGAGGATCTCACCTCAAGCCTGTCACGTAGTCGTGGTAGGAAGACTCCCTCATGTAAGGGAGCACAAACAAGTTGTAAGCCTTCATTGAGCAATTCAATCAACAAGGAGGCCGATTCCAGCAATCGGCCAAAATTATCCTCGCCATACGTTCTGCCCGTGTTCAGCATCGATCTAACAGGCGACGGAAAGCTAGGGTATGGGTTTACGTCGGCTGATGAGCTAGAAGAGATTGACATTGGTCCCGGGGATAAGCCACGACCAACATTTATCAGCAAAAAGTTAGATCCGCATCTGAGGGGCCTGATGATAACTTTGTTGAAAGAATACCCAGATTGTTTTTCTTGGGATTATACAGAGATGCCCGGGTTAGACAGGAGCATCATTGAGCATTGGCTCCCTCTTAAGAAAGGATTTCGGCCGTTCCAGCAGCGAGCACGACAGATGAAGGCCGAAATTCTAGAAGAAGTCAAGAAAGAGATCGAGAAGATGTTGAGCGCCGGGTTCATCAGGACATGCAGGTACGCTGAGTGGATATCTAGTATCGTACCTGTAGAGAAGAAGGACGGCCGATGGCGCGTCGCCATAGATTTTCGTGATCTCAACAGAGCCACTCCGAAGGATGAGTACCCTATGCCGGTAGCCGAGACGTTGATCAATGCAGCTGCTGGTCATAAGGTTTTAAGCTTCATGGATGGCAATGCCGGCTACAACCAATTTTTCATGGCTCCAGAAGATATACACAGGACTGCATTCAGAGTGCCAGGTTCGGTGGGCTTGTTTGAGTATGTAGTCATGACATTTGGGCTGAAAAATGCCGGCGCAACGTACCAACGAGCCATGAATCTACATCTTTCATGATCTGATCGGCAAGTTGGTGGAGATCTACATTGATGATGTGGTGGTCAAGTCTGTCTCAGTGGAGGGACACCTGGAGGATTTGCGACGCATCCTGGACCGAACTAGAAAGTTCGGACTAAGAATGAATCCAAAGAAGTGTGCTTTTGGTGTGACGGCCGGTCAATTCATGGGCTTCCTAGTACATGAACGTGGAATTGAGATCGGCCTGAAAAGTCAAGAGGCAGTATGAACAATGAAGCCACCTACCACAAAAAAGGAACTCCAAAGTCTCATCGGCAAAATCAACTTCGTCAGAAGGTTCATCTCTAATCTGTCAGGGCGAATTGAGCCGTTCATGGGATTGGTAAAAATTAAACCTGATGAGGAGTTTCACTGGGGGCAGAGCAACAGCGGTGTTTGATGAGATTAAAGAATATCTAACGAAGCCACCCGTGTTGGTTCCGCCCCAGCAAGACAGGCCATTCTATATTTACTTGTCAGTAGCTGACACTTCCATCGCCTCAGTGGTAGTGCAAATCTATGATGGTATGGAAAGAGTCGCTTTCTACCTCAGCAGAAGGATGTTGGATGCAGAGACTAGGTACCCTGAGATCGAGAAGTTGTGCCTCTGCCTATTTTTTACCTGCACCAAGCTTCGTCACATCTTTCTGACAGCAGAAATCGTCATCATCTGCAAATTAGACGTCATCAAACACATGCTATCGGCTCCTGTGTTGAAAGGCCGACTCGGTAAGTGGATGTTTGCATTATCGGAATTGGATCTCCGGTATCAACCCGCGAAAGCAGTCAAAGGACAGGCGTTGGCCGATCTGATCGCTGAACGAATCAACACTGATATAGCAACACTGTCTATACGTGCATGGGCCATGTTTTTCGATGGACCATTTTGCGATGATGGTTGCGGCATCGGCATTCTACTCGTGTCGCCCCGGGGGGCAACCTACTCCTTTTCCATCAAGCTATCTACCCCTTGCACCAATAATGTTGCTGAGTATGAAGCAGTACGTAAGGGGATGGAGTTGCTTATTGAAGCCGGGGCAGAAGCAGTGGAACTTTTTGGAGACTCAAAGCTGGTGATTTCCCAACTCACGGACGAATATAAATGTGAGAGCGAGTCACTCTTCCCATTATGGATGCAATTCCGTGAGCTGATGGCACAATTTAGGTACATAAACTTCAGCTGGGTCCCGAGGTCGCAGAATATCGAGGCGAACGATCTCGCACAGATGGCGCCAGGCTACAAGGACATAGTAGATGGAGCCGATGTCCAGGTACAGTTCATGGAACCAGATGACTGGAGAGCCGATATTTTCAATTACTTGAAAGATTCGGCTCGGGGGGCACCTAAACGAATAAGGTCCAAGGCCATGAAGTATGTCCTTATTGGAGATGACATGTTCTACAGGACTTTGGAAGGATTACTTCTCAGATGTTTGGGGCCAGCCGAGTCAAATCGGCTCTTACATGAGGTACACGAAGGCGCCTGTGGAACCCATCAATCGGCTCACAAGATGAAATGGTTGATCAGGCGATCGGGGTTTTATTGGCCCACCATGCTGGAGGACTGTTTTAATTACTATAAAGGGTGTCAAGCATGTCAGAAATTTGGGAAGATTCAGATGGCACCTGCATCAGCAATGAACCCCATCATCAAGCCTTGGCCATTCCGAGGTTGGGCTATGGATATGATCAGAAAAATCAATCCTCCATCGAGCAAAGGCCATGTGTGGATTCTGGCCATCACAGATTATTTTACTAAATGGGTGGAGGCCGTTCCTATGAAGTCAGTAGCATCGGCCGATGTTATCAATTTTGTAAAGGAGCATGTCATTCACAGATTTGGGATCCCCCAGACCATCACGACCGATGGAGGTTCGATTTTCGTTTCTCGCGAGTTTAGAGAGTTCTGCGAAGACATGGGAATTAAGTTGATCCGATCGTCCCCATACTATGCTCAAGCAAATGGGCAAGCTGAAGCATCCAACCGCAGCCTTATTAAGCCGATCAAGAGGAAAGTTGACGAGCACCCTAGACGTTGGCACGAGGTATTGTCGAAGCTCGTGGGCTTATCGCATGACATGTCATGGAGCGATAAAAACCTCGCCATACCATCTGGTCTATGGACAAGAAGCCGTGTTACCCTGGGAGATCACGGCTGGGTCGAGACGTGTCACGTTTCAGAATGACTTAACAACGGAAGAATACGCGGCTCTGATGAGTGATAGCGTCGAGGATCTGACGGAACTTAGACTTTGGTCGCTGGAGAAAATTAAAGAGAACAAAGCCAAGGTAGCTCGTGCATATAATAAGAAGGTGAAGCCGAAGGAGTTCCACGTTGGTGATCTGGTATGGGAAGCTGTATTGCCGTTGGGGACTAAGGACAAGGTGTATGGTAAATGGTCTCCAAATTGGCACGGGCCGTACGAGTCGACCAAGTCCTAAAGGGCAATGCATACATGCTCGAGGAGCTGAGTGGTGCGAAGTTCCCAGTGGCTGTCAATGGTCAGCATCTCAAGAAATATTTCCCGAGTATGTGGGATGATGGACAGTGAAATATGGGGGCCGATGCATGAAATCGGCCAGTAAATTTTTTTTTATATGCAAAGCACAGCCGATGCACTGTCATCGACTTTAGAACTAAAAGCCGATGCGTAGCCATCGACTAAAGAGGAACAACTGTCACAAGCAAGTATCAGGTCACCGTTCGGATTTTGGAACTGGCCTTGCTGGCGTTTTTGGTACAGACCGATGTGTGCCATCGGCTCTTTGAGCATTGATTTCTTTTGATAATCGGAAGAATTAAGCATGGAATCCTTCTTCATTGATTAAAAGGGGATTTCTTACAAAGAGGAGCCGATTGCTCAGGAAAGGAAGAACAAAAGGAGAGCAGATTGCTACTACTAGTCCTATGCTAGTAGACCCTAATCTAAGGGCTGTCGCTGCCCTCGTCGTCGCCGTCATAGCCGCCGTCGGTGCTGCTATACTGGCGAGCTCCTCGTCGCTGCTGCCGTAGCCCTCGGCAGGGGCTTCTTCCTCCTCGTCGTCGTCGTCTTCATCGTCATCCGACCCGGCGCGGAAGCGCTTCGCCGGCGGCTCGTCGGAGGAGGTGTCGTCCTCCTCTTCCTCCTCTTCGTCGGAGGAGGTGTCGTCCTCCTCATCCTCCTCTTCCTCCTTTTCGTCGGAGGAGGTGAAGTCACCCCAGGAGAAGAGGTCATCTTCACTCTCCGCCTCCAGTTCCCCGTCGACGAGGAACCGGAGGTCGTCCTCCCCGTCGGTCAGGGGCAAATCACCATCTGACCCAATGAAGGCCAGGGGTGGGCCATCTGGCACGAAGTCGAAGTCCCACTCCCGCTCATCCCAATGCTCGGGAGCGCGACTATTGTATGCCTCCATCTGGTTGTACTCTGGCATCGGCTCACTCGAGGAAGAGGACTGGAAGGAGAGAGCCGATGAAGCAGAGGAGGAGGAGGAGTCCATGGTAGAGGAGGGCTTTTCGATGGCTAGTACTGAGCAGGGGGGTGAAGAAGCAAGTTGCTCGACACGGTTAAATAAAAGGGGATATAGTGGAGATTTAATGCTGTGGCAGTTTCCGAGGACATGGTGCCAAAACTATCAAATCATGCAGAGGAGTTGAGAAGGAAAGGAATCATGATGAAGGATACTGTGACGTTTCTGCTCTGCCACGACGTGACCCTACGAAGAAAAAAAAACAGAGTGGTTTTGAAATTATCATTGCCAAAACCAGGGGGGCATGTGTTATCACCAGAATTTAACCAAGTCCGAAGATGGGCCGTGATCGAGGAAGGGCTTAAAGGACATGCGAACGAAGTGTCTCTGACACGGCCTTGTGCGGGGATTTGGGCTAGATTGCCCGTGTATCTGTATATTATGGTAGATTTAGAATTAAGAGATAGACTTTAGTCGTACGCAGCTAGGATTATTCCTAAGATAGAAAGTCCACGGATTATAAATATGTATCTAGGGTTATTGAGAAAGGAGGACGATCACGTTCAAAACAAATCAATCTAGGTGCATCGCCACCCCTTGTTTCGAGGGTATCTCCCGGGTAAGCAACATGCTGCCCAGATCGCATCTTGCGATCTAGGCAGTATCAGTTTATTCGTTGTTGGTGTTGCTCATGCTGAAGCCTTTTTGATGTCGAGCAACACCCTTATCTTAGGTGTTTTGGGGCTGACGTAGATGCTTTCATGATATACGTGCTTAGCTACGCTACCCCTCGATATCTAGCTGCCCTTACACCTATCTTAGGTGTAAGGGCAGCATCTTGCTTGTTCTTTATTTAGTAGATCTAATCCGTTATAGTTGTTCCTTGTTCTTCAAGGATTGGTTTGATATCCGCATGGTTAGGCCTTATAAACGGGTTGAACGATCCGGTAGCGCGTAAGGTGTGGTTTATTAAGCCCTAGAGGGATTGTTCCGGGGATCAACTTCATGTTGGTTTTTAGGCCTCTTTAGGGCTGGTTTTCCATCATCTTACGTGTCTACTAGGCTCAACTACGCGTAGGATGTTCCGGTTATGCGGTGAAAACCCTAGACTATCGTAGATTAGTTTAACTCGATATCGATCAAGCATGCTCCCCATGTCATTATAAATCCAACGTGAACCATGGGGCAATCGGCTCTTTGAGCCGATCCACAGGGCAACCTAAGAGCCGATCGGGGCTCGTATTTAATGTTTACGTGTTTGCCATGCAGGAAACTAGTCGAAGCAGTCCATCACCTTCCTGGCCAGGTATAGGTCAGGTGGCACGCCCTCGCAAAACGCCAGGACGTGTGCCAGAGCATTGCGGGCCGTTGCCCGAGGGACCAGGATCCACCAGCAGTCCTGGGAGCCTCCCGGCTCTCCGTGTTGCCCGTCGCTGCTCGCCGGTGGGTTTTGGTAGGCAACAGGCATCTACTAGATCGTCCCATGATTTGATGGAACCCTTCGGCAGCCCCCTTAGCCAGGCTCGCGCTGAATCTTTGAGATAGAGTTGTAAGCACTGCATTGCTGCTATTTGGTTCCCCTTATGCAGTATTACAGTCTGCAAGTAGTCGTCCATCCAAGATCTTGGCTCTTGCTACCCATCGTATTTGGCGGCGTCGGTAGGCGTAGGCTTGAACTTCCTGGGCGGCATTGCCTCGCGGATTCTGTGACTTAAACAGTCGGCTCCCCTGAGCTCGCCGTCGTACTCCTGATCCTCGTCCGAAGAATCGCTGTCATTCTCGTTCCTAGCGGCGCGTCGTCGCCTTGCTTTGTCGATCCTGCTCTGGGTGATTTCATCCCGAGCGTCTCTCGCATGATACTTTGAGCCACTGCCCTGCAGCGTGGTCTTTTCCTTTTGTGGAACTAGATTATTTCCCAGTATCGCGAGACTTTCCAGGGCGCCTCGATGAGCTTGGGCCATGGACCCTTCAGGGCGCTGGTTGATGAGGTATGCAGCAAGGTTGGCAGTTGCTCCTGCAACGGTTTTCGGTCGTGGCATGCATGCGGTGTCCGTAGTCATAAAGGACTTGGTCAGGTTCGACGTGATTTCTCTGGCATCATCTTCCGAGAGCCTGGACAGCCTCGACCTGTGCTTGCCTGCCCCTTGGGTATTTCGAGAGGCGCTCGCCTGCGAGCCTCTTCGCCGCTCACTGGATCGATCTGCCGCAGATAGGCGTCTCTCGAGAGAGGCTTGTTCCTTTGACAGGTGCTCCCGGTTTTTCTCTAGTATAGAGCGGTAAGCATTGAGGGTTCCAACCGAGGTTCCTGGCGGGAGCGGTGTGTTGTTGAGTACTGCTGCCCTGGCGGCTGCCCACTCCTCGTCTGCGATGGTGTAGTCGTTGTCGTGGTTGCTGGCGCTGTTTTCGAAACTCGCCCGCCTACTAGAGCGAGGAGTATGGTCCCCGTTTCCTCTGTGCCTTGTGTTTCCTACGTTATTGGCGACACAGACCTGATGGTGCGCCGTCTTTCGGGTGGTTCCTTGGACGATGCTATCGATACTGTCCTCTCCTGACGAATACTGGGAATTGCAGATGAACGGGGTGTCGCTCGATCCCAGCCCGTGCTTGGTGTCGCAGTTCAAGCAGTAGTACGAGGTTAACTCCGAAGATGTGGGGTCGTCAGATCCTACCTACATGGAAGACTCGGAAAGAGGAGTCGAGGGCGCGGGCGAACTTGTCGAGCCTGTCAGACCAGCCGAAAGGTCGAGTGACGATGACGCGCTTGGACTCGTCGATCTGGAGATAGGCGATTCCAGCAGTCGAAGGATTCCCTCTGCGTTGACGTTGTAGTGGACGCTGCCGAAGGTCATCTCCATGTTTCCTTGTAGATCTGAGAAGTTCGATCGGGAGGAATCGCTGTGCGGGGTGAACTCGTAGGAGCCGAACCGAATTGGGCTTCGCAGGTTCGGCGAAGATGGTGTTGATGAAGTTGCCGGTGAAGCTGCCGGTGAAGTTGCCGGTGTCATGATTGGATCTGTCGATGACCGATCTTGTGCCGACAGGTTTCCACGAGACGGCGCCAATTGTCGAGGGTGCTCCTCGGCAATGCCCTCCGATAGGGGCTTAGGGTTGGTGGAATCCCGCAAGCTGACACGAGACATCGGTTCACAGACAAGCGGGGAGAGCGATTTACCCAGGTTCGGGGCCCTCGATGAGGTAAAACCCTTACGTCCTGCTTGTCTGTTCTTGATTATGATGACAATGGGTTACAATGGGGTGCCGAATAGTTCGGCTGAGATCTCGTCGAGTTTGGCTAAGCGCTAAGGTAACCTAGCTTTAAGCTTCTGCTGGCTAAGATCGCTAAGATTGGTTGTGTCCCTCGACAGCCCCTCTCCTGGCCTTTATATAGGAGGCCAGGTCTCAAGAGGTCTAATCGAGTACGACTGGGTTTACAGTAGATCTATCTCTAAGCTTTCCTTGTTCGGCTCCTTCCGTGTCTTGAACTTCAAGGAATCTTCCGTCGCACCGTCCTGGCGGCCCATCCTGCCGTCGAGTGCCTTCATGGGCCTCCAACTAGGAAATATAGGGTAGGGCAACATTGGTTACCCGAAGGGTAATGCCCACGTCAGTTAGGGTTTCGAGAGTGCGATAGACTTGGACCTAACTTCCCTCAATTAGAGTTTTCGAGAAGAGAGGGGAATAGTGCATCTCAAATTTAAGTTGCATGATTGAATTAAACTAAGTAAGTTTGAATTTCAAAATTCAAACATCAATTGATCATGTCATAATTCAAATTAAGATTAGTTATTAAATAAATAGAAATTCAAGTATATGAAGAATACATCAAACATATAAAGCTCAATTAGAGAAATTTGAGCTTTATTGATAATCACACAAGGTACAATGTCAATTTACAATATCCACAAATTGAATTATAAATATTACAACACTTTACAAAAATTTAAAAGAAATGAAAAGTAAAATGAAAAATTACAAAGATGATCACATGGCTAAACTATGAACTAGTTTCTTCATGAATTCTTGATCATCTTCATCATCTTCTTTAATCCCTGAAATTAAAGACAACAAAAAGGAAAGAAGGTTAGGCCAAGTGGCAAAGCCACTTGGCAGGTTAGCAATTAAAGAATATAGGAAGGATATGATCAGGGATCAGTCGAGTTGATCCATCCACAAGCTCAAGTCCCAAGCACACACACACATGCAGCTCACACTGCATGTGTGCATGCTGAACAACACACAAGACCAGGGAGGAGTCACCAGCTGCAAACAGCAATGTTGTCGACCAAGGAGAGCAAGGGAGGATCATATATAAGCTTTTCACCAGCAAACCCTAGCCATTCCATCGACAGGCTCCAAAGGGTAAGAACAGCAAGAACCACAAGAACAGGAAGAACAACCAGAGATGTTCAACCTCTCCCATAAACCACCAGAATCAATTCAAGCATCACAAGCAGGAGGAGCAGGGCAAGCTTCACACATCCAGAAGCAAACCCTCTACATCAGCATATAAATCTAGGAGCTGGAGTGAGGTATACACAGATGATCATGAGCAAGCCACAGTTTTGCTCATAATATAAGCACATGCATACATCACAGAAGCAGAAATGGGTAGAAAATCATGTGTGTATCATCACTTGTCTGCTAAGCCATTTGGTTCAAGCAAACATGAGAAAAGCTAGCAGGAAAACACCCAAGGGAACATTGGTTGTGTCAACACAGTGACACCACCAAAGAAATCCAGCAGGGATTGATCCTATCTAGCCTGCCAATATTACCTAGCACATATAGCCAGCTACACCATCAGACAGATAGACAAATCCTTGTCTATATACATTTTCAGCATCAAAAGCCACTGGAAAAATCCAATCATGGATTAACCAAACAGCATGAGAGAGCCACAACAAAGCCACAGATGGGGGAGCCATCCTTGAACAACACATAAGGGTTGTCAGGGCTACCTCAAACCCCACAGAATCACACACCAGCTACTGCATCACAACCCAATAGGGTTCAGCTTGAGCTATGGTACCCAACCTAGGGTTGGCATCCATCTAGCTCTACCAAATCCATTGAAATGATCATTACTGCAAAGCAGTTCACATCATTTATCCATTTAATAAAGCAAGGTAATACAGATAAATGAATTACACAAGTAATCAAGGCACCAGCACTTTGCATATGATCCAAGGGATCACTACAAGCATAAGCAGATGCTTGAGCAAGTACAAACCAACAGCAGCACAGCTATGAGCACCACACTAGCACAAGGAGAAGTCCCAGTGAGGCATACATTATAGAGCAAAAGCCAATCATCAAGCAACTGGAGATCATATGATCACCAAGGCTTGCTAGAGCATGCTGAAGCATGCTAGACTCAAGCCTAGCACCAATACATGAATCAATTATAGGAAACAGTCACAGTTAAGCAACAATTGTAACACAGATAATCAAATCAAGCATATACAGAAACAAACCATCCAGGGATGGAGCTATCTACTAACAATCATGCTCAACAGGGCATTTCTATGAATAATAGCACAAGGGATAGCACACCAGGAGCACTGGCACTTGCAGAATGCAAGGATTATGCATAATAATCAAGCCAGGGGCTAGAAAATGAGCACACATGAGAGGCATGGCACATATAGCAACAACTGGAGCAACATGGCAAGCCATGAGCATCACAGCATGCTCATGAGCAAGTATAGAGGCATCACAGGAGAAGGAATCGCATGAACATGAGCAGTGGATTAGCACACGCACATAAACTAGGAAGAGGAGAGCATCAGTACAAGTACAACACTAGAGCTAGGCCATGGCAAGCAAAGAACAGCAGCATCACACACAGGAGCAGGCACAGTAACCATGGCGCAGCCAATAGCAACAACATCACAGCAGGAGCAAGTGTTGGTGTACTGGCAAGGCCAGCACACCAAGGAGATGGATGCCAGGGCATCCAGAGGAGGAAGAAGAAGTAGAGAAGGCAAAAGAGAGAGGGAGGCGCACATACCTGGAACAGGAGTACCACGGCGTGCCCAAGGCGGCACGGCCCGACCACGGCAGCGCCAAGCCGCGGCCAAGCCTGGCGTCGCCGAGCACAAGTGCTCCAGCACCACCAAGGCGAGGCACACGGCCGCGTCACCACGATTGGATCGCCAGCGCACGGTGAATCGCCGCGGATCCGTGCGGCCATGTGTGCAGGCGAGCGGAGTAGGCGACGAGGACCAGATCGACTCGGAGGATCTGGTGCGCCGTCGAACGGCGAAGCAGACGCACTTGATCTCGCCGGCAGAGATGGCCGGAGGCAGCCGGAGAAATTCGGCGACGGCGACGCGAGTCGCCAGAGCTCGGGGAAAATTAGGGTTTCGCGAGAGAGAGTGAGGAAGGGGCGAATGAGTCCGACCGAGCCGGACTGTGCGGCTCGGGTTAGACTCAACCCGATGGGCTCCACTGTCAAGTGGGCCCAAGGGGCAATTTGGTCATTTCACAATTTCATTAAACCTGAAACTTTGAAATTGAATATAAAATGATATAGAGCTCTTAAAAAATAAATAAAATATGAAAACCACTCAGCATAAAATTCTCTATCATAATAAAATATGAAATTGAATTTTTGAAGACAAATAAAAATAAGTCAAAATTTGATAAATATTTAACTCATTAAAAATAAACCACTCTATTTTTAATGAAAATAAGTCCCTAAATTCAATTGGACTTTAAAAACTCCTTGACAACATTTCAAGGTAGTATTTTACCCTAAACAGAGAATCCCTAAATTATTCTTAGTATTCACCTCTTACATGAAATGTTAAAACACCGGAAAGGGGGGGAACAAACCCTAAAAGCTGAATCATGCATAATTGCTTCTTTAACCATTGCCCTTATCGAACAATGATGCTATTTTTCAGCAACAGGGGACAAGGGTCAGTCCACACCATCAAACTGCAACACTTTGCAGTCTTCAGGCAAGTTCATCGCTTGCTCATGTCATTTGAGTACTTTTACCAAATTACTTGCGAAGTACTATACTTATCACTCTTGCATAAAAAGCAAAACCACTATTTTCATAATTATGAATATGACTATGTGGTTGGCAATGGAACCATGGATTGTGTTGACATGGTGGAGATTCCATTGCAATGGGTTTATATACATCTAGGATTAAACAACAAATGTCGTCCAGTGATTCTTGTGCTGTAATACCCGTGTTAACCATAAGATCTGGAGTGGGACAGAGTAGTCAAAAGTGTTTCCACCTCTCGTTCATCAACGGATGCGCTTGATACGTCTCCAACGTATCTATAATTTCTGATGTTCCATGCTAGTTTTATGACAATACCTACATGTTTTGCTCACACTTTATAATGATTTTATGCATTTTCCGGAACTAACCTATTAACAAGATGCCAAGGTGCCAGTTCCTGTTTTCTGTTGTTTTTGGTTCCAAAAAGGCTGTTCGGGCAATATTCTCGGAATTGGACGAAACAAAAGCCCACGATCTTATATTTCACGGAAGGTTCCAGAAGTCCGAAGGGGAGACGAGGAAGGGCAGCAGGGGACCCACACCATATGGCGGCGCGGGTGGCCCCCTGGCCGCGCCAGCCTATGGGGAGGGGGCCCCCTGGCCCCTCCGACTCCGCCTCTTCGCCTATAAAATCCCTCGAGACCTAAAAACCCTACACCAATTGACGAAACTCCAGAAAGACTCCAGGGACGACGCCACCATCGTGAAACTCCGTTTCGAGGGACAGAAGTCTCTGTTCTGGCACGCCGTCGGGACGGGGAATTGCCCCCGGAGTCATCTCCATCGACACCACCGCCATCTTCATCGCCGTTGTTGTCTCCCATGATGAGGAGGGAGTAGTTCTCCCCCGAGGCTGAGGGCTCTACCGGTAGCTATGTGGTTCATCTCTCTCTCCCATGGTGTGATCTTTATGAATATGTAGATGTTACTCTTGTTTATTATGCACTCTAGAGGTTACTTTAAATATGAACTCTGGATGTTGTGGAGCTTGTTTACTCCGGCTTGAGGGATCTCTTGTAGCCCTACACAATGAATGGTGTTTGTCATCCAACAAGAGAGTGTTTGAGAGTAGTACTTATTTGTTCATCTATGTGATCATAGGCTTTGCAATCTAGATGTCATATGTTATTCAAGTGCTTAATTATGTGAACTTTGGAGTTACTGTGACCTCGGTGTAATGGTGACAGTGTGTGCGCCGTGTGTAACTCCCTTATGAATTGTGGTGTGTTAGTACCTCCTATGAATGCTCACGGTGACGGTGTGGGGTGTTTATTAGTACTTGGGAATACGCCTTTGAGGTGTGCTTTTGCACACTTGCCCAATGAATTTGAGTTCTTTATCCAATAAGAGAGTAGTATGATGAAGTGCTTATATTTATATTCAATTATGATTGCAATGTTGAGAGTGTCCACTAGTGAAAGTAGAATCCCTAGGCCTTGTTTCCAAATACTGCAAACATCGCTTATTTATTGTTCTACTGCATCTTTACTTCCTGCAATATTTACTTCAGATCGCAATTACCGGTTACCACCATCTATACCACCTCCGTTTTAATATCTCTTCGTCGAACTAGTGCACCTATACATCTGACAAGTGTATTAGGTGTGTTGGGGACACAAGAGACTTCTTGTATCATGATTGCAGGGTTGCTTGAGAGGGATATCTTTGACCTCTACCTCCCTGAGTTTGATAAACCTTGGGTGATTCACTTAAGGGAAACTTGCTGCTGTTCTACAAACCTCTCGCTCTTGGAGGCCCAACACTTGTCTACGGGAATAGAAGCGTGCGTAGACATCAAGCTATTTTACGGCGCCGTTGCCGGGGAGGTAAGGTAAAAGGTATTCACATCCTCCGACTACTAAGCTATTTCCTAGCATTGTTGCCGGTGTGTGAGTGCTCGAAGCTATTTCCTTTAGATCCTACAATTGCATCTTTTTGTTTCTTGTTTTTATTTTTCACTAGTTAGGTATAATGGAAAACAACAGTGAGCTTTTTAATCTATTTCCTGAGTTAAGACATGAATGGTTTGATGCGAAAATTAAAAAAAACCTATGGAACCTTATTTGCATGATAGTAGCAATGTTATTAGTATGAACGCAATTACTGCTAATGCTATGGAGAAGTCTAAGCTTGGGGAAGCTAGTTTTTGTGATCTTTTTAGCTTCCCATCTTTAGGGGAGAAAATTTGCTCTGATAATACTTTACCCATATGCGATAACTCTAATGATGCTTGTGATATTTTAAATCCACCTACTGAAAGTTTTCCTTTTAAGATACCCATGAAAATTATTGAACGTGTTGTGGATAACCGCTATGAAGGGGATGGAACTGTCCATCCTGGAGATCATTTATTGTTTTTACATGAATTATGCGGGTTATTCAAGTGTGCAGGTATTTCAATGGATGAAGTTAGGAAGAAACTATTCTCTATGTCGTTGTCACGGTAAGCGGCGCATTGGTATAAATTGCTGAAGAATGGGCATTCTCTTGATTGGAAGGATATTATGCCTCTATTTTATTGTAAATTCTATCCTCCAAGTGAAATTCACAAAGACCTAAACCGCATATATAATTTCTGGCCTCATGATGGAGAAAGTATTGCCCAAGCACGGGGTAGATTGAAGTCTTTAATGCTCAAATGCCCCATTCATGAGCTTCCTGGTAATATCATCATTGATAATTTCTATGCAAGACTTTCTTTTCAAGATAAAACCTTGCTGGATGCTACTTGTTCCGGATCATTCACGCGCCACAAAGAAGAGTTCAAATGGGACCTTCTCGATCGGATTCAGGAGAATACTGAAGATTGGGAGAACGACAAAGGTAAAGAATCCGGTATAAACTATGAATATGAATGCATTAAGTCTTTCATTGAAACTGCTGATTTTCAAGAGCTTAGTGCTAAATATGGTCTTGATCCTCAACTTATGGTTGATTGCTATAGAGCCTTTGCTTCTCATATTAATGTTCCTAAATAAAATTGGTACATGTATCATGAACCTTTCAAAGACACTTGCATGGAAAATGAAATTGTTGTTAATGATTGCAGTAAACATGCCCAAACTTCAAAATACTATTTCTTATAAGCATGTTAATTTTTGTGGAATGCATAGACCTTGTGGAATTAATCAAATCGAAGATGAATATTGTATCCATCATAGGAATGAAAAGACTAGAAAGTGGTTTAGGGATTGATGGCGCGTGAGACACACGTCCGTTGGGAACCCCAAGAGGAAGGTGTGATGCATACAGTAGCAAGTTTTCCCTCAGAAAGAAACCAAGGTTTATCGAATCAGTAGGAGCCAAGAAGCACGTTGAAGGTTGATGGCGGCGGAGTGTAGTGCGGCGCAACACCAGGGATTCCGGCGCCAACGTGGAACCTCCACAACACAATCACAGAACTTTGCCCCAACGTAACAGTGAGGTTGTCAATCTCACCGGCTTGCTGTAAACAAAGGATTAGATGTATAGTGTGGATGATGATGATTGTTTGCGAAGAACAGTAAAGAACAATTGCGGTGGATTGTATTTCAGATGTAAAGAATTGGACCGGGGTCCACGGATCACTAGTGGTGTCTCTCCCATAAGATAAACAGATGTTGGGTGAACAAATTACGGTTGGGCAATTGACAAATAAAGAAGGCATAACAATGCACATACATATATCATGATGAGTACTATGAGATTTAATCGGGGCATTACGACAAAGTACACATACCGCTATCCAAGCATGCATCCAGTGCCTAAAAAGTCCACCTTCGAGTTATCATCCGAACCCCTCCGGTATTAAGTTGTAAACAACGAGACAATTGCATTAAGTATGGTGCGTAATGTAATCAACACAAATATCCTTAGACAAAGCATCGATGTTTTATCCCTAGTGGCAACATCACATCCACAACCTTAGAACTTTACGTCATCTGTCCCAGATTTAATGGAGGCATGAACCCACTATCGAGCATAAATACTCCCTCTTGGAGTCACAAGTATCAACTTGGCCGAGCCTCTACTAGCAACGGAGAGCATGCAAGAACATAAATAACATATATGATAGATTGATAATCAACTTGACATAGTATTCAATATTCATCGGATCCCAACAAACACAACATGAAGGATTACAAATAGATGATCTTGATCATGATAGGCAGCTCACAAGATCTAACATGATAGCACAATGAGGAGAAGACAACCATCTAGCTACTGCTATGGACCCATAGTCCAGGGGTGGACTACTCACACATCGATCCACAGGCGATAATGGCGATGAAGAGACCTCCGGGAGATGATTCCCCTCTCCGGCAGGGTGCCGGAGGCGATCTCCTGAATCCCCGAGATGGGATTGGCGGCGGCGGCGTCTGCGGAAGGTTTTCCGTATCGTGGCTCTCGATGCGGGGGTTTCGCGACGAAGACTTTAAGTAGGCGGAAGGGCAGGTCGGGGGCGTCACGGGGGCCCCACACAACAGGGCCGCGCGGGCCCCTGTAGGCCGCGCCGCCCTGCGTGGCGGCGCCCCGTGGCCCCACTTCGTCTCCTCTTCGGACTTCGGAAGCTTCGTGCAAAAATAGGACCACGGGCATTGATTTCGTCCAATTACGAGAATATTTCCTTACTAGGATTTCAGAAACCAAAAACAGCGAGAAACACAGAATCGGCTCTTCGGCATCTCGTCAATAGGTTAGTGCCTGGAAAATGCATAAATATGACATATAATGTGTATAAAACATGTGAGTATCATCATAAAAGTAGCATGGAACATAAGAAATTATAGATACGTTTGAGACGTATCAAGCATCCCCAAGCTTAGTTCCTACTCGCCCTCGAGTAGGTAAACGATAACAAAGATAATTTCTGATGTGACATGCTATCATAATCTTGATCATACTATTGTAAAGCATATGAGATGAATGGAGCGATTCGAAGCAATGATGAAGATAGTAAACAAATGAATCATATAGCAAAGACTTTTCATGAATAATACTTTCAAGACAAGCATCAATAAGACTTGCATAAGAGTTACTCATAAAGCAATAGATTCAAAGTAAAGGCATTGAAGCAACACAAAGGAAGATATAAGTTTCAGCGGTTGCTTTCAACTTTAACATGTTTATCTTATGGATAATTGTCAACACAAAGTAATATAACAAGTGCAATAGGTAAACATGTAAGAATCAATGCACACAGTTGATAGAGCAAGAAGATACACAGAAAACACCAGATGTGGAGAGCAAACTGCAAAACTTAAATAAAACGGGAGGACAAAGGAAATGCAGCGTGTGCAACCTAAGGCTAGGACACTACGCATCAACATGCCCCAACAGGGAAAAGATACTACAACAACAGATTGTTGAACGACAAAAAAGTGATGGTGCGATAATGAAACCAAAAGGGGTGAAAGCTTGTGGTACATGCAATAAGATAAGGGGACACAACTCTAGAACTTGCGCAAGAAGGCAGCTTGAGGAACAGCTATTACACCTGCAGTCAACAGAAAATGATAGCAACACAATGGAAGATAGAAGCAAGGAGAAGAACAAGGAGAAAACACAAACTACACCAGCAGCTATAAGAAGGAGTACAAGGAAAAAAATAGAATAGTTCATACTGAAACAATATGTAGTTGGTTACATTGTGTAGAATAAATATACTGCTGAAGTTCACTATTTGTTCATGCTACTGCCAGCGATCCAAATTGTAAAGAACAGGAATTTTCATAAAATATCATTTCTTTTAAACCTATACACAAGATGTTGTGATAATAAATATATCGTAACTCAACTGCTAGACAGTTGTTCACGTAAAATGTTGATTAAAAAAACAGTAGGAAGTTCACAGCCGATTATCCGCGAAGTTAACTATGTATGACGGTGTGAAAAAAAAAGTTTGTATAAAAATTAAACAGGAACACACATGCAAGAAAAAGGGAGTTCAGATATCAACAGCTGCGAAGTTCTCACATACTATTTAGACGTGAAAGGTACTGAATTGTTAAAAAAATGAACAGACAACATATAGGATTGCAAAAAAAAGTAAATAGGGACATCTTCATTGTATTATAAGATGAATAAAAGGGAAGGGAAACACAAAGTAAAAAAAAACATATGATGCGAAGTTCAGATCTAGCCAACTAAGGAGTTCTCTTAAACATAAAACCTAAAAAAGAAAAATGTAGGGGAAAATAAACTATTACAATCTGATCATAGAAAATAAAAAGAAAAATGTCCCTACAAAACTAAAATCTTCACCAATCCCTGCCAC